>NC_045789.1:107995130-108367716 GCF_009873245.2 Balaenoptera musculus
ATTTAACTAAGAAGGGGTAGTTACAAATATATATCTGTAACTGTATCTCTATCTGTCTTTGCTTATGATTTAAAAAATAATAAAGACAAATCACCACACAAATAAAATGGAGGACAGGAATAGGGTGGAGGGGACCATGCATAGTAACTAGCTTATTATTTTTTGAAAATGATAAAAAAAAAAGAAAAAAGAAGCATTTATTCTGCTTTTCCTAGTCTCACCATACCTCAGGGTAACCAAATAAATTATCAAAACATTTTCTTCATATAGGGGTTAATAGATGACAGAATTAGAAGATCATCACCATTGCAATCCTTAATGAGTTATGGAATCTAGGCAATCATCATCAATGTTTGACATTACAGAAACTGAGACAGCCAAATATGATACGCTGCTTGATGGCAGTAGTACACATTACAGTTGACCCTTGAACAACATGGGTTTGAACTGCACAGATCCATTTACAGACAAAGTTTTCCAATAAATACATACTACAATGCTACGCCATCTGAGTTTGGTTGAATTGGCAGATGTAGAACCAAGGATAAGGAGGGCTGACTGTGAAGTTATATGTGGACCTTCAGCTCTGCAGAGGGTTGGTGTCTCTACCCCGGGAGTTGCTCAAGGGTCAGCTGTACCACCTATCAAGCTGTCTTGCCAAAAAATTGGATCTGAATTCAATCAAGCCTCTAGATTGAAGTATGAATTTTCAGATATATAGGGAATGGAGGAACATATTAAATAGCACCACGGGGATGAAATCGGTAAAATCCTGATCATGTGCAAAACTCTACTTAACAAATGATTCAATTTTTATGAACCACAGCAACAACAACAACAAAATGCAAGGAAAAAAGGATGACAAAGGAAAGATGATTAAGACACATTAAAAAATCATCAATGCATGGATCGTATTTGGATCTGATTTAGGCAAACAAATTGAAAAAATTATATGATGGATACTTGATAAATTTAGGAGCTATTGTTAATCTTTAAGTTGTGATAATGGTTTCTGTAAATGAGTTTTCTTAGACAGTCCTTATCTTTTAAAGATACACACTAGAATATTTACAAGATGAGATAGCTTTATGTCTGGGATTTGCTTCAAAATAATCTCAGGGATGGGTTTTGAAATTGTTGAAGCTGAGTGATGTATGTATATGAATTCATTATACTCTTCTGTTTTTTTAGTTTTGAAAATTTCCATAAATAAAAGTGACAACAGCAACAACAATAAAAATTTTAAGGCAAAATCTCCAATTATAAAAGCAGGTGGCCTTTGGGGCAAAGTATCTTCATGAATATTGATTATATCATTTTATATTCTTCTAAACTCTTCAAGAGAACTGAAAACATTGAAACATTAGAGATGTAACTTAAAGTCCTCATGAGGAATTAACCTCTTCTAAATGCTTCTGCCATGGCAAGTTGGCTTCAGTGCCCCTATCTGTTTATATTTCTTACCAGGAGATATATCTAAAACAAGCATGTTTTGACTTTTTTTAGGTGGCATCTAATTTCAACAATACTTTTTGTTTCAATAATAACACTTCAGACAACGTCTCCTGATTTAGTTTGGGAAAAAAAAAAAAAAACCCAGTGTATTCAGATCCCAAAGTGTCGTATTTTACAGTAGGGAATAGATAAGTGTAATGCAGGTTTAGAAGCTAGAGAAGAATAAAAGAGACTGTCTCATCAATAGTTGTATAAGAAGATAATTCCTATACAAAATAATGCTACTGATACTAGAGTTTACCTTTGAGAGGTAAGTTTTACAACTGAATTAAATTTTTTAAGAGGAAGTTAAGTGTCCACTGAGTGGACACTTACTGAATTGGAGGCCTAGACCCCCATCTCTTTCTCAGAGAACCATTTTCTCTGAAAACAGACTCCCATCTACAGTTCTTCTTTTTTTTTTTTTTTTTGTATTGTATGGTATGTGAATTTTTTTTATTGAAGTATAGTTGATTTACAATATTGTGTTAATTTCAGGTATAGGGTAAAATGATTCAGTTAAATATTTTTTTCAGATTCTTTTCCATTATACGTTATTACAAGGTAATGAATATAATTCCCTGTGCTACAGAGTAAATCCTTATTACTTATATATTTTATGCACAGTAGTTTGTATCTGTTAATCCCATACTCCTAATTTCTCCCTCCCCCTCTCCCTCTCCCCTTTGGTAACCGTAAGTTTGTTTTCCATGTCTGTAAGTCTGTTTCTGTTTTGTATATAGATTCATGTGTATTATCTTTTGGATTACACATGTAAGTGATATTATGTAATATTTGTCTTTCTTTCAGCTGCAGAACAAGGTTTCTGGCAGTCATATTGCTGCAACACCATCTGCCTCTCTGGCCACACAGTACTTGGATTTGGTGTCACATCTGATCTAATAGGGCCAGTGACCCCCTTCCTTCCCTGTGAAACTTGGAATTAGCATTAAAAATAATAGTCTAATTTTACGTGTGTTCTTGATAAAAGAAGATGCAAACTCAGAATCTGTTGGTAATATTTTCTGTCTTGTGAACAAGACGGAAAGAAAGTTAGTCTTTGGTGAGAGATTGATGCAGATGAGCAGAAAGAGGTGGAGACGAATGATGGAGAGAGGGGGCTTATGAGGCGATGTTAAAAATGCGAGATTAGGTTTCCTTTGCTGTGCAAAAGCTTTTATGTTTCATTAGGTCCCATTTGTTTATTTTTTATTTTATTTCCATTGCTCTAGAAAGTGGGTCAAAAAAGATCTTGCTATGATTTCAGTCAAAGAGTGTTCTGCCTATGTTTTCCTCTATGAGTTTTACCATATGACCCAGCAATCCCGCTACTGGGCATATACCCTGAGAAAACCATAATTCAGAAAGACACATGCACCCCAATGTTCATTGCAGCACTAGTTACAATTGCCAGGACATGGAAGCAACCGAAGTGTCCATCAACAGATGAATGGATAAAGAAGATGTGGCACATACATACAGTGGAATATTACTCAGCCATAAAAAGGAACAAAATTGAGTTATTTGTAATGAGGTGGATGGACCTAGAGTCTGTCATACAGAGTGAAGTAAGTCAGAAAGAGAAAAACAAATACCGTATGCTAACACATATATATGGAATCTAAAAAATACGGTACTGATGAACCTAGTGGCAGGGCAGAAATAAAGACGCAGACATAGTGAATGGACTTGAGGACACGGGAGGTGTGGGCGGGAAGGGGAGGCTGGAATGAAGTGAGAGAGTAGCACTGACATATATACACTACCAAATGTAAAATAGATAGCTAGTGGGAAACAGCTGCATCGCACAGGGAGATCAGCTCGATGCTTTGTGATAACCTAGAGGGGTGGGATAGGGATGGTGGCTCAAGAGGGAAGGGATATGGGGATATATGTATACTTGTAGCTGATTCACTTTGTTGTACAACAGAAACTAACACAACATTGTAAACCAATTATACTCCAATAAAGATATAAAAATAAATAAAATTAAAAAAACAAAAAAAATGAGAGATTAGATAGTTAAATGGATGGATGGATGGATGGATGGATAGATGGATAAGTAGGAAAATAGATATATAGAGATAGAGATAAAACCATAGAGATAAATGAGTAGTTATCACATACAAAAATATCTCCAAGCTATATAGTTAAATGAGAAAAGCAAAATGCAGAAAAACATACTCTGTGTTTGTGTGTGTGCACACAAGCTGAACATTTAAATGACACATACTCCTAATATGTTGGTTTCACCATGGAAAGGGAAGTAGGATTGAGGGAAATAGGTTGGTGAAGGTACTTTTTATTATATACATTCCAATATTACTTAAATTTTTATAGCTCATTTGTGTTTTTTGTTTTGTTTATGTAAGAGTTAAGATATACTTATATTCACATATTACTTAAACGGGTAGAAAAACAAAATTTATAACTGTTAATATCCAGGAAACACTGAGCAAGAACTCAAGGCCTAAAGGGGAACATTCTTTACTTCAAAACAATCAGTAAAAGATCTAAAATTCTATCAAACAAAAAAATGATCATTTCTTAACTTTACCACTAAAAGAAACAAGTAAAAGCATAAGACCCATTTTTGGAATGTAATATTTTATTTCCTTTCATAGACCTGCTCTCTTGTGTTTACTTAGGCTTACACTAAATAAATTGCTCTTCGCTAAGCATTCACAGTCCCTGGAAGAAAGAAGCCATAAATTGTGTCATTTAGTAGCAAAGGCAGGGCTGGGAATAAATACTCAGGACAGAAAATCCGAAACGTATTATAGTTATCAAGAGTAGGGACCCTTCTGGTTTTGTAATTTTTTTCCAAAAGACTTTAGCTCCATCCACTGGGTTTCATATTAACAAATGCTTATGAAATGATTATATATACAATTGCCAAATGCCAAACACACATAGTAAAAACTAATCTCAAATGAATTTCATCAGCTACTAAGTTACTTCACAATGATGCCATCAGACCTTTTCATTTATTTAAGATTTTGGTCAGTAACTGGTCCACAGTTGCCCAGCACATCAGTGGCCAGGTCCAAACTAAACTTTATCTCGACTTCACTTAAGCTCTGTTTCCAACAAATTCCACTCAGCTAAGGTCTGCACGTTTTCCTTCTTGGACACTAGAGGGAGAGGGAGATTGTTTGCAGTTATCCACTTTGAGGCATATTTTGCAGCAAGGCCCTTTCATCATCATCCAGTCTGTGGCTACACACAGTCACATACGGCAGCTTCCCACCCTCATGCCCGGCCAAAAAAAAACACATTTTTGAGAATGCTCTACTAACATACATGGGAGAAACACCAGTTTAGGAAATAGTTCACATTTATTTAAAAAATGAGATTATAAATTGAAGAAATTTAAAATAGGTAAAACTAACATCAAACCAAAGGAGGCCATAGCTCAGAATTTGTTAATCTGATCGTACTTACAGAGAAAAATACATTAAAAAATGTAATAGCTAAACTTTTAGAACCTCAGAGGATACAACCCATCTGTAGTCAAGTATTTTGGTAGAAAATATATAATATCCTCTGTGTTTTCATCTCCCCCAACTCTCCTCCTCGTTCACTCACTCCCAGGACACCAGCCTCATTGCTGGTGCTCAGCCTTGCAGACATTCCCACCAGGCCCTTCCCGCTGGCTGCTCCCTCTGCCCGCAGCTCCTTCCTGCCAACATCGTATGGCTCATCCCCTCAGCGGTTCAAGTCTTTGCCCAGATGTCATCTTCTCAGTCAAGTCTACCCTACTTAAAACTGGACCATTACCGCCACATAGCCTTCCTTATTTCTGTTAACTTATTCTATATTTAATTTTTGCCATAGCATTTGTAAGTTTCCATTACTCTACCTATTTTACTTATTTATTATGTTGATTACTGTCTATGTTCTCCACTAACATGTAAGCTCAGTGAAGGTGAGGATTTCAGTCTATTTTACCTATCAGTGTAGCCCAAACACCTAGATTAATGCCTGCCATGTGGAAGGTACCAAATGTTAAAAGACTTAATTAAATCTTCTTCAGTTCAATTCAATAAAACATTATTGCTTTGTACTTGAATTTAATAATATTTTTCATGATCTCAACGTCTGTTATTGAATGAGTTTGTTTTTTTTTTTAACCAGAAAAACCTGCAAAGATAATAACATTATCTTTCTTTGACCCAGAATCTGACTCCACAAGCACTGATGGATAGCTATCATGTCTTGTCTTCCTTGTGGTTTGGCACTTGAAATCCCTTCATTTTTTAAAAACATCTAGGAATAATAAACCCTTTTGTAACTTTTTTCTCTTCTCTTATATCTGATACAATTTATCTGTATTTTTCCATTGGAGTTGAAGAAGTATAAACGATGACTTAGAGCTGGAATAACCATAAGAAAATTGTGAAGTTAGACCAAGTAAATCTTTGATGCTGTGCCAACAAAAATCATCTAATATTCCATCTCCCTTAAACACTGTCCCTCAGAAAACTTTTATCACTAGCCATCAGCTAATCCTTGCTAGAGCACCAACTCTGAGTGGCTTAAGCTACTACTGCTCTAAGGGGATATTTGTGTTTAAACAAAACTGGAAAACTCCAAGACCCCTAGGATCCAAAAAAGTACATCTCTGTGTCAGATAGTAGGAGGAAATATTTGGGAAAAAAAAGGAAATATCCAGGCACTCTTTGAATCATATCACATAAAAGGTCTCAGCTCCTAAGACTGTCACTGGCTGAATGATTCTTGAATTGGTAGATCCAATGTGGAAGATAATGCACTATCAGTGCATAAGAATGTGTAGGTCAACAGACCACAACTGACGAGAACAAAGCTATAATAACTGGGGTGGGAATGCAAAGTCAGAATAAATACAGAAATGGGAAATACTGGGTAGATACAGGGGATATCTTTGCTTCTGTTTCCCAGCACCACCTGTCCTTCTCCTCAGAGTAAAGGCATCTTGGTTTTCCTTGGTGAAATTACCCATTCCCCCATTCTTACTTCATGTGACTTCAGAGTAGACACAGGACCCAGGCCTTGCAACTCAGAGCATTCTATCCTTGGCCATAGAAGCAGATTCTTAGCAGTGGGGTCAGATATTTGCTGGTAACATTGAGAATGAGACATTCTCCTTTTGTCAAGATTTCTTAACTGGCAGGAGGGAAGATAGGAGAGCACCTACTCAAGAAAGTAGTCTCTATAGGGGAAAGCAGAGTTAAGAGACAAAGAGAGAAAGATTACTAGTTATGGTTTGAGTCAAACCTGAAATCTAATGTTAGAGGATCCCATTATGAGAACCGATAAGTTTCTCTTTTTGTCTAAGCTATTTCAAGGTAGGGGGTCTTGTCACTCAGAGTCTAAAGAGTCCTACATAAAAATATACTGAATTTGGAATAAATAAGAACACAAGCAGAAAAAATTTCAGTCCAGAAACAAATAGAGGACATCTGTTACTTGAGCAAATAAGTATACTGTCTATTAAGTTCAAGCTTAACACATGCTAGAGTTCAGGTTTGACTGGGGCCAAGAAGATGTTTGAGAATTTACTAGAGAACATCTGACATGATCGTCTTGTGTGATAGATACCATGTGAAAAAAATTGCTTATGATTTTCTAATATGGAAATATACCTTAAGATTAAAAAGTTATTTTTCAGATTGAAATGTATTTTATTATTCACATACTTTGGATCTGGTAACTTTACATGAAATGGAACTGTAAGGAGAATCTCTTCCACTCTTTTGATTTATAATACCTCTCAGGTATTATTAAATTTACAAATACCTTTTGATTTTTAATTACCTCTCAGAATTATTAGGTTGCAATTAGAAAATCTGAAGCACGTGGTAGAAGAAATGTGATAGCACCTGAGGGTAAGACGCAAAAGCACAACTCAGCTTGGTCACACTGGCCCAGACCTGAGAGCTGAGAACCAGACCACTCCCTCTGCTTTTCATGGGACTGCCCGTTTCCTGTTCTTGCCTAGCTTTGTGCTTCTGTTTCATTGCGCTGCTTCTTTCTGAAAACCACCCTTCTTTGCTGACTTGTGGCAGTCCTCTCTCTGTAACTGGATTTGGCTTTTTTCAGAGCCAACTTCCAGTCATACCTCTTTGTTATCTTGGGACTCCGTTTTTCTTAGCTGGATGATTCACTCAGTTTGATCTTTCTAAATTCCGAATTCCTGGCTAAAAGAATCTGCTTGGTTCTCTTCAGGGGCAGGGTCACCTGGTACAAAGGAGCTACCTAGGTTCACCATTCCCCATAATGGAAGCTTCTAATGGGCACAGGTACTTTTCAGAAAGGATATGAACAGGGAGGCAAGGGTTAATTTTTCTGTTGCTGAGAGTAATACAAAAATGATCCTGATTACCACGCAAACACTTACATATTCCTTCTCATTGGGGAAACAGGGTAAAATTATGAGAGATAGCATTACAAAATAATAATGATTTGAATCATTAATTCATACTTTAAGGGTACTATTGCATGATTTGGGGTCCATACAGAGGACTTTGGTATCTATTAAGAGTAAACTAAAATACAGGTATCTTAGAAGTTTCATTAGACATGTTTGAAATTATTCTGTCCATTATGTCTTATAAAGTTTAAAATCAACAGTATCACCTCTATAACATTCATAGGTGTGTGGTATAAATATATTTCAGAACAAAATAAAGATTTTAGAAACAAACCAGACATTACATTCACTCTGATAATTGTTTAGAGATGTTGGTTCCACTGGAAAGTTCAGGAGGAAAAAATGAAATGGAAAAACATCAACGACTAACCTATAAGATCAATTGAAAAAGTCAAAATTGTTTCTGATGTTACAATGGACATAATTTCTCAAGACATCATAAAATAATTAAAAACATATTCATACAGCTATCGATAATATTTATCTAAAACAAAGAAATTGTAACCATACAAAATCAAATGTGTCTGATTTAGTTTTAGGAAATCTTTATGACCTAATATACAAAGCAATTTTGGAGGAAACTAAAGTAAAAAATCTAAGCTCTCAAAGGTCTGATATTTTTTCTGAAGTGCGACATATTGAAATAATCTCTACTAAAAGGAGTACTGATGAGGCAATTCAGTAAATGATATTAGTTCAGGAGATGAAAGAGGAAAATGACGTATTAACAGTCAATAATATAAACGATGTAAAATAGAGGGTGTACAATACTTGCTGTGACTGTTTAGGGTTCCCATACTGTGTGGTATTTCAAGCTTATAAAGGTGATTATAACAATATTTTATTAATAAAGCAATTTGAACATTAAAAGTATGCTTATGTTTAAACACAGAAAAAAATTTTGAGGAAAAGATTGATTAAAGGAGCTTCAAAATTTTTATTCCATGAGGCACATATTCTGTTCTCTACCTGCAATCTTATGTATGCTTAATCTCCTCAGTGACACAAAGATCAAGGCTCCCAGAGCCCACATTGAGAGATAGCAATTGACTCACTCCTGTAATGACAAGTCAGAAAATTGAGAAAGTTCTGAAGTAAACTCTTACCAACCCATCTCTCTATACTATGAGGTGAGTATTTAAATAATCACTGTAGGAAACAACCCAGAATCGGTTGAAATTATTACAGTCCAATTTCTGAGGAAGAAAACATATTTTTCCTGATGAGAGACACATGCCATTTGTAGGATTAGAAAAACGTTAGGATTCATTCTTATTTAAATTAATTAATAAAGTGCAAAATCGCAAGAAAACAAAGTAGATATATCAGAATTTTATAACAGTGGTCACTTCAACTAGAAATAGCGTTTCTGGGCTTCCCTGGTGGCACAGTCGTTGAGAATCTGCCTGCTAATGCAGGGAACACGGGTTCGAGCCCTGGTCTGGGAGGATCCCACATGCCGCGGAGCGGCTGGGCCCGTGAGCCACAATTACTGAGCCTGCGTGTCTGGAGCCTGTGCTCCGCAACAGGAGAGGCCGCGATGGTGAGAGGCCCGCGCACAGCGATGAAGAGTGGCCCCCCCTTGCCACAACTAGTGAAAGCCCTCGCACAGAAACGAAGACCCAACATAGCCATAAATTAAAAATAAATAAAAAATTAAAAAAAAAAAATTAAAAAAAAAAAAAAAAAAGAAATAGCGTTTCAAATGACTGAGTAATAAATTTAGCTTTTGGGGGACCAAGAAATGCTTCCAAGCAGAGATGATATTTGACTTGAGATTTAAGGAATGAATAGGAAAACGTGAACTGGAGGAAGGTGACAGAGGCCACAGGAACGATGAAGACACTGAGCTGCAAATGTGCACGGCAGGCTTCCTGAGGGTGTAGAGCACCGAATCTACTAGGGACAAATGAGAGGAGGCTGTAGAGCCACAAGTCCAGGAAAACAGTATCTCAGGTCTGGACAAGGGAGCCCCACTGATTTATTCCACAGTTTCAGGTATGTCCAGTTATGTTGCTCTGCAAGTTTTATCTCCTTAAACCTGGACAACTCCAAGAATATCACTTGTCCTTACTCCAATGCACTCTTCATCAAATATTAAAAAGGATTTTTAATACTCAGAATATGTGCTCACAGGGCTGGCTCTTCTACTGTAACCATGCCTTCTCAGGGCATGTGTGTTTTCAGCCACTTGGTATCCTCAGTGCCTAACACCATGCAGCACACTGATGGTGCTTAATAAATGTTTAATGAAAAAACAAACACTGAGCAGTAACTTTCTGCATATTTCTAGTAGGCCTTGCACTGAAAATTAACAAAAATTGGGCACCAAAACATAGCATGTTATGTAATTGTCATGGTTAATAATGAGATAACTGAAATGCATTGACAGTTCATGGTCTAATGTATCTTTCTGATTTATTTGCCTAAAAATAACAAGACCTTGGTCTGCAAGTCAGGCGAACTCTGCTACTAACTAGTGTGTGACCCTGGACAAGTAACTTAACCTCATCTTTAAAACAACAGCTAACATGACTGTCCTTTTAAACTCTGTAATATAACAGGATGCAGAGATCATTTTACTTTAAATATAATCTTAAATATATTAAAATATTTGTTTATCTCACTTGTTTGCTATTATTCAGAAAATAATTTAGTTCTGTACAATAAAATCAATTTTTCCCTTTTGCCCAAACTGTATGTAGAAAATTATTTTACTGCTGTTATTAATATGCAGTCATACCATTAATCATATATATATATGTGTGTATCTTGCTTTTTTCTCTCTCCTATGAATATAGGAAAAACTTAGTATTAACATTCTAATGCAATTACTTTTGGGAATTTATAAAGTAAAATATTAAAGAGTAAACGTTGGAAATAAGGAAGAGAGATAAACAGAATACAGTTATTAATTTATATATTCTCACCTTTATCTTTTCAAAAAAAATTAATGTAGTTAAACAAAAACATAGTACGTAGTATTCCAAAGAACAGCCTTTCTGTATTTGCTGAATTTATTAATCAGAGGAACAATGGAGAGAAAATAAATCTTTTAAATTCAGGCTAGTTCCCTAGGGACAATTAAATCTAGGATATTTATATAACAATTTAGGTAGAGAGGCACCATATAGTTGGACAGAATTTGTCATTACAGGAAAAGTAAATAACTTAAACACACCCAACAGGAAAACATTCATCAGAAAAGGCAGAACAGGCAGGAAACTTTTCACCAAGAGTTTAAAGCTGCATGTGAAGCAGAATTAATTCATTGCGAAGAGTTTAGAGATTAAGAAACATAATAACAGCAACACTAACTTGTAAAAGTAGAAAATATGAATGTATTACAAAGAAAACTTTTTCAAAATCATGGCTTAGCCAAATAGCCATATCACTGACCATTTGTTGTGAAAATGGACATGTAGACATGTTTTCTTTATGTGTTAGCTAAACGTAATAGCAATAACTCAAGAACTCAACAATTCACTTCAGTGAACACTTGCCGCATATCTAGTCAAGCAGCAGGTCAGGATACAGAGATGTTTACAGCATAGTCTTTACACTCAAACAGCCCACAGTCTCGGAAGGGAGGCAGAAATGAAAAATAAGTTACAGTACAGTACGGTAAAGTGAAAGATTAACAATATGTGCAGAGTGCAGAGGTAGCACAGAAAATTAATAATTATGAATAATTACTTCTATAGAGATTTGAGGGAAGGGAAGTGTAGAAAAAAGTTTCCCAGAGGAGGGGAATTCTGAGCTGAATAGTTCAACCAGAAGTTCACTTTCCTGTACTTCACTCTCTATATTCCTGAAAAGACAATGCTTGTTTGGAAAAATGAAGAAGGATCATCACAGCAGGGTTTGATTTTATTTTTTGACAAGAAATAAAGGATGTGTACAAGGGGCCAGAAATCATAGTAATTAGAGGAGGAGGGCCAGAACTTAAACAATCATAATAACCAAAGAGAAAGACTTTTAAATCAATTTTAAATTGAATTTACAATAATTATGAAGCATTATTTTCCTCCATATCTTCCCAAAGGATCTAAATCTGCCAAATACCATCCATAAATTTATCCTGCACATTTGTTTCTAGTAGAGTGAAAACTGTTTATGTAAGCTGTCCCACTTTCGATAGATGGTCGGGGCATGATATACATGCCTTTAAATATTCAAAATTCATTTTCAGAATCAAAGACCTATCACATGCTCTCCTACTGCATGCCTAAGAGGGCCTCTGAGGATAAAATAAAGGAAAAATAATTTAGGGACAATATTGTTATGACACCAGTTCAAAGAATATAGTTGCAAGTCCTAGTATTTTTTATTTAAAGCTATCATTTTATGGAGTGCCTATTGTGTGACAGGCACATTAAGGACTGCTTACATATTTTTCCATTTAGTCTTTATCACATCCTTGGAAGTAAATAATATCCAGTTGACAGATGGTGATGAGTCTTGAACCCCAGAATTACCAGTCTTCAGAAGCTTCACAAAAGAATGGGGTTAAATTTGAGAATGGGGGAAAGAAAATATGGACGATTTTTCAGGTAGATTAAACAGTCTGAAGCAAGGTAACCAAAGAATTTGAAGTATAAATTCTGCCTCTTTTATACACAGGAAGACAGCAAGCACTCGCATACACCGATAGTTGGGTCACTCAGTGCTCTGCTCTCCTCCCCACTGTGTTTGACTTTCCTAAATTTCAGAATCCTTGTGTGACTAAAGTCATGTCAAGCCCATTGACTGAGGAAGCCCAAAGATCCTGGATACAGGGGATGTAAGCTGTTGGTGTGGATCATCCCTAAAGAGTTCAATCTCCAGCATGGCATGGAGCTTTCCTGTTTCACCTGTACAAGTTCAAATGTTTTGGCCTGTTCAACCTGCAAAACTAAAGCATGCCATGAATAATGGGAACATTTCTCTCCTGCTATTTTTAAGGATTCCAAGGAAATCCATAAGACATCTTGCTTCCTCTCAAGAAAAGAGGAAAGATAGATTTATTTTGACAGACTATCTCTTCTCTAAATACCTATCATAAATTAGTCAGTTTCCCTAACGCAACTCCAAACTCCCCAAACCAGAGCAGACAGTTTTATTTGCTATCCCTCATGTACTTTCATTGTCAGCATCAAGTCCCCAAAGCGGTGGTGTTAAAGCATGCCTTCCGTGACCAAATTGTATTTCAACGAACCTCTTTAAATTACTGCTCAAACTCCAGAATTTCATGGAAAAGAATTTGAAATTTGTTGGTCTGGAGTTATTACGTTCTTAATTTTATAGGGAGATGGATATTTTTGCACAAGAGTAACAACCGCACAATAGACAGTAAATTCATTACTAAGAGGTTAAGTATTTTTAATTTTATATGTTTGCATTCTCTTTAACAAGGATTCTTTGGTTAAACATTTTATGAAGTGATAAATTATATTATAAAACATGCCTCTTCCCCCATCCCACCAATTTCCATGTTTTGCTATTTAAAGTTGACTTAGATTGTCTTAAATCAACATAAAATTCTAAGTTTGGAAGGTTGGCAGGTCCGACCCCAAATCCTACAGTTTTTGTAACAATCACCACTTCTTGTCTTGTAAGCTCTTGTTGATGACTGAGCTGTGCAGCTACGGCACTTAGAACTCCACTGTAGAACTTATTTCGGAGTAAGAAACTTGACAAGTATCATTTGCACCACCTCTAACTCTCCACCTCAGTGTGCGCTTACATGTCTGCAGTATTCTTTAGGTTAATATGTTTCCAGTCTAACATTTTCATTAATTCAACTGAGGTAGTTTCAGAAAGGGTCCCAAGAAAGTTAACATGATTTGAAAGACAGTTACCCTCAAAATGATCTTGTTAGTTTGAATGAATTGAGCTATCAATCTTAGGAACTTAGTGTTTTAGTCAGTTTGGGCTGCTATAAATAAATTACCATAGACTGGGTGGCTAAAACAACAAACATTTATTTCTCATGATTCTGAAACCTAGATGTCAGAGATCAGGGTGCCAGTGTGGTCAAGTTCTTGGTGAAAGCTGCCTTCTTGGTTATGTCCTCATACAGGCTTTCCTTGGTGTGTGCATGCAGACATAGAGAGATTTCATGTCGCTTCCCCTTTTTATAAGAGCACTAATCCTACATCTTTTTATAAGAGCACTAAGGCTACACCTTCATGACCTAATTACCTACCAAAGGCCCCACCTTCAAATACCATCACATTGGGGATTATGCTTTCAACATATGAATTTGGGGGATACAAACATTCAGCTCATAGCACTTAAAAAATAGACCTTTTAGGGCTTCCCTGGTGGCGCAGTGGTTGAGAATCTGCCTGCCAATGCAGGGGACACGGGTTCGAGCCCTGGTCTGGGAAGATCCCACATGCCGCGGAGCGACTAGGCCCGTGAGCCACAATTACTGAGCCTGCGCGTCTGGAGCCTGTGCTCCGCAACAAGAGAGGCCGTGATAGTGAGAGGCCCGCACACCGCGATGAAGAGTGGCCCCCACTTGCCGCAACTAGAGAAAGCCCTCGCACAGAAACGAAGACCCAACACAGCCATAAATAAATAAATAAATAAATAAAATTTTAAAAAATAGACCTTTTAAATTTTCATTTTCTGGAGATGGAGGGGGCATGCAGTGAATACAAATGGAAGTGGCACCAGTAATATCTACTCCCAGTCTTCCCTTTCTGTCTCAAGGTTCTATCCCAGGAACAGTTCTGGCTATTCCTCCTAAGAATAATTGTGCCTTTTGATGCGTGTGATGTTAAGGCCTCTACTTAGCTATGTTTGGGTATATGAATCCTCTTTGCTCCTGCACAAAGATAAATGCAAAGTAGGGTTGTCTCTTGGGTTGTCAGCTTAACTATAAAGATCTAGAATGTCAACTGTGGCTTCCCTAGTTTGTGACCAGAGCTCAGATACTCCACAGAGCTTCTTCCCAACATGACCATCCAACTAATTCGGCAGAAGAAGATGTGTTCTTAGCAGTCCACCCCATGCCTTGGCTACAGTAGAAGCACGGGCTTACCTTTCATCTGCTTAGTACTTCTAAGATCAATTCAGGGAAGCAGAGGCTGTATTATTATAGGTTCAATGACTTTATTAAGGAAGGCAATATTTATCAGTACTTAGCCAAATGTTCCCTGAGAGAAGTCGGGAGTAGAGTTGCCTCTCCATGGGATAGACAGAGAATGCCAACTAACTCATGTAAATCTTACATATTTATTTTATGTGTATTACTATTCCTGGGACATTTGCCATAGCCAGATACCTATATTCTTTTCTCAACCTCCAATATAAGACAATTAGAGAGACATTTAAAAAGTATCTTACACAAGGTCCATTGTCAGAAACAGTAGCATAGGACTTACAACCTTTTGAGAAGGATTCCACCACAACTAGGAAGTATTATAGAGTTTTTAAAAAAATTAATTCAATATTAAAAGAGTTCATAATTGCTTTATATCAAGATTTCTTTATCAATTTAATTTAAATGTTTAATTACACGGAAATTACACTTAAGATCCAAAGGAATATATAAAAAAGTAAATTTATTAACCAACATGGAGATATAAGATTTTCAAATATCCTAATTTTGCTAAGTTAACCCTTTAGTTTTGAAGCTACTTCCATTTTTCCTGTATATGTAAGAAATGGAAGATCTGTAATATTATAATTACTACTCTATTATTAATTCATTCTTTCAACAAACATGTATTTCATACCTGCTGTATACCAAATTCTGTTCTTGGCCCCTTAATATGGCATTGTTTGCTCTTTGGTTAGTTACAGTGAGCGTCCTGGCAAGTAATACTCTTATTTACAGAATTTTCAAATATGTATTTGAAAAGTATGTATTTGCACCCCTCAGGTATAGCTGCTATCTGGCTTAAATATTAACAAAAAGAATCATAAAGAACTTCTATCATTTATTGAGTATCTACTATAGTCCAAGAATGCCTTTAAAGACTTTAGATAGATGATCAAGCATATACTCAAATTTAAAAATGAGAAAATCAAGTCAAAGAGAGATTAACTAACCTGCCCAAGTTTCAGCTATTGAGCACAAAATTATAAGATGGCCATAAATAATGCACCCAAAGTCACTGATGGTACATTTCAATTATAAAATCACATAATCACATTATTTTATCCATAAGAGAATTTTGGAGGAGTAAGGAGATTGAGTCATCATTTTTTGATTTGAAATAGCTAAAGTTCTTAGTCAGTCTCTCTGCTGGCTACAGAGTTTAAAGCTGAGGCTAATGTCAAAACTTATGCAGTAAATTGTGAAATGTGATAGACTGAAGAGGAGGGTAAAGGAAGTTTTCTAACATCGAAATTCCTAGTGAAGGCATCAGCATTCATTCATTCTATTATTCAAAAACAACTGGCCAGTCACTTTGTGCCAGAAATACAACAGTGAACAAGAAGACACGGTCTTAGACTTTGCTAAAGTTTCAGTTGTGTTATTAAAGAATAGAACAAGCAAACATTAAATCTGCAATTTAGATGACTATCATGGGAAACGTCAGGATACCTTAAGGTGGGAAGAGAAATTTTAGGACACTTTAAAAGAAAGTAAGTGTCAAAAAGTTTGGAATGTTAGAGAAGTTCTCCTTGATAATAAAGTGATATTGAAGTTAGGATAAGATGGAGAGCGTCAAATCAGGTAAAAAAAAAAAAAAAAAAAGTGCTGGAGTGGTGCATTCCAAGCCAAGGGGACCACATGAGCAGATGAGGAAGCAGCTTTTTCTACTAGTGTGACATAGAGAAGAGCAGGGTAGCTGGAGGCACAAAGTAAAAGAGGTGGAGCACGTTGGGAGGTGTGGAAGAAGATCGCAGGCAGACGCCAGATCATGCAGGCTATATTATGGAATTAGCGCTTTATTATAAGAACAGAGATACCATTGAAAGGATTTACCTAGAGGAGCAACGTGAACAAAAATAACTGGAAAATCTAGTCTCGCCATATTGTGCAGAATGGTTTGGAAGAGAACAAGGAAACTAGTTTGGAAATTAGAATAGTCCAAGGGAACCATAAAGGACCGAAGTAGAGCAAATGGAGTACAATGGACCAAAAACGGACAAAAGATAGGATGGACTTAAGGATAAGAATGAGCTGGTCCACAGGAGGAGGGATACCATGTCCCTAGAAGACTGGAAGTAACAAAGTTTGTTTTTATAGATAAACTAATTAATAAGAGGTGGGAAGTAGAGGGAGATGACCCTCAAGGAATTCAACCATCTTGGTAAATTGGACCTTGAGGTTGTCAGTTGAAGATGAGATGGAGCAGGGTTAATAAGAGACCTCAGGCAAATGGTAATACTTGAAATAAATACTAATGGAAACAAAAATAATAATAGCTAATGATTTGGGGCACTAGAGATAGTTTCAAGTGCCTAATTTTTTAAAAAATCAGAGCAGAGCAGCTCTATAAATTAGAGAATTTTACCAGCCCTACTTTGGGGATGAGGGAATTTAGGGAGCAGAAAGTGAATTCATTTTCCTCAAGTTCCTGTGATCATAAGCGGTAGAAGCAAGATCAAAATCCAGGCAGTCTGGTTTCAGAGTCTGCATGCCAAATTACTGTATTGTGGGCAGCACAACTCATCTGCCATAACGACAGCATGGAGGGTCCACATCCTAAATGTGTGCTGGGGCCCATCTGCCATGACAGTGCCAGTGCAGTCTGGGGTGACTCACAGTTCTTTCCTGAAAGTTTTCTTTTCACACTGAATTTGATGTGTTGAAATAGGTGACATTTTCTGAAGATGTATTCTCCCTTCACTCAGTGTTTGTTCTCCTCTATTTTTCTATCCAGAACTTTTCTCTTATTTTCTATCTTATGCAAAATTCTCAAAAGTAATACAATGCACTTTATTTTATTTACCATTTAAATTTGTGATTTAAAATTATATATACATATGAAATTGTCTCTTAGTTTTTCTCTCTATCTCTCTGTCTCTCAGTTTCTCTCTCCCTCTGTCTGTCTCTCTCTCTCTCAGAATATCCAGGCATCGGTAGAGTCCATGAGAAGCTGAATATGTAGTTAATGACAGCATGATTTCTTGGGTTGTTAAAAGAGCCTTTGAGCAAAGACAGAATTTCAAAATTTTTCTTCTAAAAGATGAGTAAGATAATAATTCAGTGAAGGTTTTACACATAATTTATTTATACTTTCCACCAAGTCCTTTGCAGTGTATATATAATGGTTATATGGTTTACAATCACAAATTCATATATTACAAAATTGAGCTTTTTAAATTGATATTTAACTTTGAATTTAACTCCTGTACTCCAATGTCCAGTGAAAGTGGAAAACTCATTTTGTTCAAATCAAAGTAACCTCAATCATTGCTGGATATTTCTCACACGAAGAAGGGAGTGGTTTTAATACAGACAATGCAAGGAACTAAACACTGTCTAAAAACTGAAAAATAGAATCATGTGATTGTTCAGTGTTACTCTCTCATCAGTCTCTCCTTTTCATTCTCTTCAAAATAACCTGTAATCACCCCCATCAAGACATGAATCCCAGGAAATGACTAACAAGAAACTTATCAAATTACAGCTGACCCTTGAACAACACAGGTTTGAACTTCAAGGGTGCACTTATATGTGGATTTCTTTCAATAAATGCTACAGCACTACATGATCTCAGTTGGCTGAATCCAAGGACGTGTAACTATGGATATGGACGGCCAACTGTGAAGTTATATGTGGATTTTCTACTGTGCATGGGGTCAACGTTCAAAGGTCAACTGTATATGAACTAACGAATGTTCTAATCCCTGTGCCTAAACAGTGCTTAGCAGATAAAGGTCATTCAACATCTGTTTTTTTGGATGATTAAGTGAATGAATAAATAAAATAATTTTAAAGACAAGAGTTACTCAAATTCTTGGATAAAATATGTATTCACTGTAAAAAAGAGTGGATTTGTACGGCCTACCATTGTTTAAATCATTATAAAATACCATCCACTTCACCACAAAAGATAATTGGATACAAGTAAAAATATAGAAATGTAAAACAACAATGGAAAACCTGCAAGGAATTCAATGGTTGTCAGCAAAACTGTTCTTGATTGGTACCTAATTACTCTGGGTTTTTTTGTTTGTTTGTTTGTTTTTGTAACATGTACCTGTGGGAGTATACAATACCCTCCTCTCCTATACAAGTGCTTTAAATACATTTTGTAAAATAAAATTTGTTCAGTATCTTTAGTTCGGCATATTTTTAATCAATACAATCATTTAAAAAGGGGTGTGCTTTACTTTTTTGAATATACATAGTTATAAAATTTCTCCACATTAAATACTGTGTTTCTGCTTGTTTTCATTATTATAAGAGAGATGTGGTCCTATCAAAATATTTTGTTAAAGGTAACAAGTTTAAAACTCAGGTAATATTTAAAATATCCCATCACATGTTTTTAAGTGTCTATACTGACAGATGAATTCTATCAGTGAAACTGAAGTAGACAGACATTGTAGTACATTATCTCCAATGTGCTCTGGCCACTCATACACTGTAGCCTCCAACACGATGCAAAACCACCATCACCGGGGCTTCCCTGGTGGCGCTGTGGTTGAGAATCTGCCTGCCAATGCAGGGGACACGGGTTCGAGCCCTGGTCTGGGAGGATCCCACATGCCGCGGAGCAGCTAGGCCCGTGTGCCACAACTACTGAGCCTGCACGTCTGGAGCCTGTGCTCCGCAACAAGACAGGCCACGACAGTGAGAGGCCCGCGCACCGCGATGAAGAGTGGCCCCCACTCGCCGCAACTGGAGAAAGCCCTCTCACAGAAACGAAGACCCAACACAAGCCATAAATAAATAAACAAATAAATTTTTTTAAAAAATTAAAAAAAAAAAAAACCACCATCACCCCTTTGGGAGAGCCTTTCCTAAACTGTACTTTCTCTATCCCTACAGCTACAATATATATAGGCACAGCTATAGCTTACAGACCTTCATTTCCAATTTTTTCTACCAATAAAAGTAAGGTCCTTTCTCACTCCGTATTTTTCTCTTCTTATGTCCTTGTTAAAGAAAAACAACTTTCCTCTTTTTCCTTTGGAAACAAATTCTACGAAAATTGCCAAAGATTGCTTTATTTTAGTGTTGTATCCAAAATAATTTTCTGCTTATCTGTAGTAGAGAGACACAGAAAATTTCAACTAATTCATCTATGCTATTTATACATTTTATACAAAACAGAAATGTATAATCTCCAGACTGCTGGAACATGAAAGCATGTGTCATTGATTTTAAAATTTACATTTCAGGTTTCCCTTTTAAGGCAGCTAATCAATTAGTAGAAGGTCAGCAATTAACCATCTGATTTAACATTTTGGAGTAGTCAAATAAAGCTGGTAATGAAGCAAAATGAGAAAATGTAAATGTAGGATGTGGTGAGATATTTGGATTGGAGTGTTTGTATTACAGGATAGCACAAGCTTTAGTCAAGTGCAACCAATTAAACACGATGTTCATTCCCTCTGGATATTGCACAACTCTGTCTTTGGATCCAACTGTGTATTTAAGTCTTTGACTGATGTGCAGTGGAGAGGGAGCATGTTGACAGAATATGAGTTAGCTGCTTAAATTGCATAACCATTACAGTTATGTGATTCACCCAGTTGGACATCCTTTCTGAATGACTCCTGAGTGATATTTTAAAATATATATTGTTCTAGGGGAAGAGATGAGATAAATCGTTGTATGTTCTTTTCTCTAAGCTCCAAAAGCTGTTCAGTAAAGATTCTGTCTCTTTGATGGACCTCAAACTTTCCTGACAGTTGAATATACCCTGTAACAGAGTATCTGTAAAGCAAAAATGTATACAACATACTTTCTTCAAGCCCACATGTAACAAATAAAGATATCAAATGAACTGACATTTCTGCATTACAGTTTAAAATAACATCCTGTGTGACTTCTATATGCTGTGCTGTTAGCTCAATTTCAGATTTTCTAAACACTGGCTTTGCTTTCAAAGAATAATGTTCCAGTTCCTGTACTGAGTGTATGGAGAGTGATTCTAAAGCTGGGGGGAAAGTTAAGAATGTGTGGGTTTTGGCTTCAGAATTAGCCATGCTTTAGTGATCTCCTGCATTAAACTGTTTCTTATTAATAGATCATGCAACTACCCACCACCATTCACCCTCCCCCTCCCCACACACATATCTGACACATTCTCATAATCGACAGCAAATGTTCATTCTGAAAGTTTTACTTTTTTTTTCTTAAGCCCACCCTGACTTTCATGGTGATACAATGAAACCATCAACTATCAGAATTTAGTGTTTGGAGTGAGGCATATAAAATTAGTGACTGTATCTTGAAAGTGTAGTTGATACTTTTGAAGTAATATAACATTTGTTGAATGTATTGTTCCCTCCAAAGAGAATGAAGATTTATCCTGAATAAACAGAAGGGAAATATATAAAGTTATATAGATAATTAGAGAAATTATGACAAAATATATGCAATTTTTACTCTTAAAGACCTCTTTACTTTGGATAAAGATTTTGAAAGTGCTTTAAAAATAAATTTTTAAAGGTTTTCAAAAGCTTATTTTCCCTTTTAAATCATTCTAAACTGCAACAGTTCTCCTCATATATTTAACCCCCATTTAGATCTTATGATTTCACTCTGCTCCAGTACAAAAATGTGGCTCTTATTTAACATGTAGCCAAGTATTTACTCTATTCTCAATTCTCATCTTAACTGCTTTGCTTCCCTTTATAATGTTGGTCTTTCTCTCGTGAGACCCACTCCTTCCCTTGGCTTCTCTTCACAGTCTCCTGCCTCTCCTCTCTACATAGATTCTTACCTAAATCTTTCATGAATTGACCTTATTTCTCACACTTCCTAAATATAAATGTTCCACATCTTTCTGTCTGCTTCTCTCTTGCCCTCCCTTCCTGAACTTCCATTAACATTACTTGCACTTAAAACAAATATTAAGCTGTAAATACATGGATCTTTATCCTCTCTCTCTCTCTTTCTCTCTCCTGCAGTGTGTATGTGTCCCTGTATTTCTTAACTCTTTTTGTGACAATGCCCAAGAGAAGTAAATTAGTGGTGTGGTGATACAGATTTATAATGAACACATAATTAGAGTAGATGATTTTAGAGATCATCCATTTACTTTATGGATGATGAAATAATGTAGAGGGATTTATGATTTCCCTTTGCTGGAGTTTAATACCCATTCATTAAGCACATAATACATGGCAAGTGCTATGCTAATGATGATGATTAAGGTACAGTATCTGCTCTCAAAATGTTTAGGCCAATAGAAGAGATATATAAAAATCATTACAGTATAATTCTATGTGTAAAATAGCAGATATACGTACAATACACAGACATTTTATGGGGTGTGGGGGGGGGCAGGGAGTATGATGAATGGAGAGAGAAGCCAAAGACCACAATCAGAGGAAGGGATACTATGATAGGAGGTCAGAACAGGTGAACATTTTCCAGGAGGATAAAGGGAGCAGGGAGGGCACCACAACTACTAAGCCTGCGCTCTAGAGCCCATGAGCCACAACTACTGAAGCCCGTGTGCCTAGAGCCCGTGCTCCACAACAAGAGAAGCCACCGCGGTGAGAAGCCCGCGCACCGCAACAAAGAGTAGCCCCCGCTCACCGCAACTAGAGAAAGCCTGCGCGCAGCAATGAAGACCCAACATAGCAAAAAATAAATAAATAAAATAAATAAATTTTAAAAAAAGAAAAATTATATTAAAAAAACCCAAAATACACCCAGAAATTAACAACTTCTTACCCCCTCCATTTCTACCAGCAAGTCCAAGTCATAATTTTTTTTCTTTTAATCTTTAATCATTTAAGAATATTATCTTATATCCTCTGTCTTTTAACATCTTTTTTTTTTTTTTTAAAGTGGGATGAATATCAGGAGTCCCACTTTTTTTTTTTTTTTAATTAATTAATTTATTTATGGCTGTGTTGGGTCTTCGTTTCTGTGCGAGGGCTTTCTCTAGTTGCGGCAAGCGGAGGCCACTCTTCATCGCGGTGCGCGGGCCTCTCACCACCGCGGCCTCTCTTGTTGTGGAGCACAGGCTCCAGACGCGCAGGCTCAGTAATTGTGGCTCACGGGCCCAGCTGCTCCGCGGCATGTGGGATCTTCCCAGACCAGGGCTCGAACCCGTGTCCCCTGCATTAGCAGGCAGATTCTCAACCACTGCGCCACCAGGGGAGCCCTCCTCTGTCTTTTAATTCTAAGGAATTTGACATTCTGAGGAGTCTATTTCTATTCTTTGTGTTATCTGCTGTTTTGTAGTGAATTGTGCTCTTGTGTTAATTATAATTTTAGATTGTGACCTTATGGTCTGTGGGACTTTATCTCTGGAAGAACTACCTGGCCTATTTGAGAGCGTGTCCATCCAGGGAAGTTTCTGTTTTGCTTAGCCAGGTGCTTCAAAGGTATAAGTTACTTGGGATGGTTTTTCATGTTAATTTCAAGATTGTACAGGAAATTAAAACACCAACCCTTTTGTGGAAGAGTCATAGATAAATACTATCAGGAGAGATTTTTTTTTTTTTTTTTTTTTGTTTCCAGAGCCTAAGTTATGATGGTCAAGTTCTCTTGTTATCTACTCTTGCAGGTGTTAAGCTTTTCTTTCTATATCATCCTTACCCAACTTAATACTGCTATCTCAGTTTGAATCCCAGACATGTAGGTAGGACTTATCTACATTCCCTGAATGGTTGTTAAAACCTTAGCCCCTGGCTGGCAAACTAGCATCTTGTCTCCAACTCTCATTCCTGAAAGCCACAACCTACACTCCCACTTACCTCTTTTGCTACAGTTCTCACTTTGCTTTTGTAAACGACATTTAAATAAGGCATTTTATATCTTATTGAACAAATCTAAGTGTGTTGTAGCTAAAGGCTTTTTCAGAGAAATTACTAGAGAATCTGGCTGTAGGTAGATTTGCATTTATATTTTTAAAGTTTTTAAAATTAAAAACTATTATATATATGTGAATCTACATATACATGTGTATATACATATTTCACTGTGGAAATTCAAAAACAAAAGGCAAAAGAAGTATTGATTTCATCTAACTAGTTCAGCTACTTAACAAAGTTGTCAGGTACCCCAGATTCTTCCTCCCCCATCTTGCCATTCTCAGTGTGTTGGCTTTTCACTCTTATGTGTATAACCTCTTGGTTGCAAAGTGGTTGCTGCATCTCCAGGCATTTCATACATATTCTAGACAGCAAGAGGGAGAAGAGCAAAGGGCCACCCTAGCTGCACCTGTCCTTTTTTTTTTTTTGACAGAAAAATTTTTCCCAGAACCCTCAGTAGCTGAGTTTACTAATCCTCTTTAACCAGACCTCCTTTATATGGCCACTTTTAGCATCAAGACTGGGGAAGGGGTATCAAGTATCCTAATTTCCACAGTATTTAGGTTCTCAAGCCATAGTGTGCATCAGAATCTCAATTAAAAAAAATCACCTTAAGTGCTTAATTAAATACTGATTGCTGGCCCCCACCCTCAGAGTTCTGATTAGGGAGGTTTGGGGAAGGGCCTAAGAATTCACACTTCTAACAAGTCTTTAGAAAAAGCTACTGCTGTTGGTCCCAGAATCACACTTTGATAACCCCTGTTCTATACTAAAGGAGGGCAAACGTGAAGGGGTTTGGAAATGGTTTTGGAGTGAGGCGACTTATGGTAACTGCCACAAACATCTACCCTTTATTGTCAGATCAGAAAGTACATTTACTTGAAGACCTGAGGAATCATAAGGGGGAATGTCAGGGAAAAGTCTTGCATAATGTATAAAGGCCTCATGGCAAGTGAAAACTTAGCATAGAGAACAGAATGCCAGGGCACCAGAGTATGAGGAGGAAAGAGGTGAGAGGCGAGTGCAGGATCCACTAGCAGGGACCTCTGGGGTTACAGAAACTCCCTTAGGGCATGAAGCTAGTAAGAAACAGCTCCAGGGTTTGGATGCAAATGTCTGGCACTAGGCTCTACTGCCTCTTTACTGAAGAACAAGCGAGAAACTTTAAACAAATCTTTACAGAAAGTTTTGCTGCCCAGGAAAAGTTTTATCAACTTATTATTATAATTTGCAAACATTAAAACAAGACAAACTAGAGGGATAATATAAATAAAGATAAAATGGTTGATATCCCTCAATCAAAACCATATTCCTAAAAATCAATAGGAAAAATACAAAAACCCAAAGAGAATATGGATAAGTGATCAATATTGGAAGAAAAAATGGTTAGAAAATATGAAAACATGTCTAATCAAAGAGACAGACATTTAAGTGGTTGCCCATCAGACACAAAATTTAAAAGGTTGATAATACCCATGTAAGCTGGGAAGTGAAGAAATAGGAGTCCTCAAACATTGCTGATAAAAAAATGTAAATGGATACAGCATTCCTGGAAGCCAATATTGCAATGTATGTCATAATAAAATTAAATATATGTTTGACTCTAGCACTTTGAGTTCTGAGAATTCATCCTAGGAAAATAATCAGACTTATGCACAAAGATGAATGTACAAAATTATTTTAGTGTTCTTTCCACATAAAAGATGAAGCAAAAATTCCTCTTTATGAAATTCCAGCTCTAATATTGAATACTGCAGAAATGAGAAAATAGGCATTCGGGGGAATAGATTATATTATTTCCCTGAATAGAAGGTCATATCACAGCATAATCAACATAATGTCACACTTCTAATCGCAGCTCTATAGTTAGAAGAAAGTTGGGAAGGTCAAGTCTTTGTAGTTCTGGGGCAACTCAGGCTCTGGGTTGTCTTTTTCCAGCTTGGGAGAGGAGTGCTCACCACAGAGGGTTCTTCAGAGCCTACTGTGTCTAGCCTGGAGACCACCAGGGAAGCACTAAAGATACTCACATCGGGACAGACCATTTACAGAAAGATAATCCATTACTGGTCCCAGGTCACAGATATTCAACACAGGGTTGTTTATAATAGGAAAAACAAATAAGACTGCTTAAAGCTCAAAAGTAGGAGACTAGTGGGCAGTTTAACTGTAAGTGATGATACAGAATGTGATCTAGAGAAGGTCAGGCATGTAGAGTCTACTCAGGTGGTTTGTGGCTTGGTGTGACTTGGCTTCATGGGCCGCTGCACACATTGCAATTGAGTGAAGCCCTTCCCACAAGGGTGTAGCACAGACTGGGAGCACAGAGCCTGCCACAGAGCGATATAGGGCCAATGGAGTATTATGCATTCATTGAAAATGGTGTTTATGAAGAGCTCCTAAAATGTGTAAAACTGCTCAGCTTATAAAGAGCGTAAAACCTGCATTCAAATTATCATGTGTTAAGAATATTTAAGTTCATAAAAAAAAACTACTAAACAGAAATATGAAATTGGAAATGGAAAGTATGAAAGTTTCTCTCAGCACATTTCTTTAAAACGGAATGATGTTATGAGGATACTTATTACAATGCTATTTTTAAATCTACACCAGTTAAGAGATTAGTTAACATACAATAAGAATAAAAAATAACTGGCATAAATAAAGAGAGAAGGAAATCAAAACTATCATTTGCAATTGACAGGATTTTATACTTGACAATCCCATCCCATGAGAAAAAACATTTTTGAAACAAAAACAGAATTTAGAAATGTGGCAATTTACAATAGTACATGAACAATATTTTTCTAAAATATACAGCAAGAAAAAATATTTCAATAGTAACAGCAAAAAATGTTAAAATAACTAGAAAATTAGGGAAATGTTTATGGTAGTTGGAGCTAGGTGATGATTGTATGAGGCTGTTGTCCTATACTCTTTACTTCTTCGTGTTTGAAAAATTCCATAAGAAAACATTTTGTTAAATGACTAGATAAAACCACTAAAAATTGTGTAAAAAACATGTAAAGAAAAAGATTTAAAATAAAATATACGAAAGAATATAGAAGACTTCACTATTTTAAAATGAGAACTCTTTGTGGTTAGGAAAAGACAAATATTACAAAAATATTAATTATGCAAAAATTAATTTAAAAATTCAGTTTTATCCCAAACAAAATATCAACTTGAATTTTTATCAAAACATGATAGAAAATAAAACCATAATTTAAAAAATAAATATAAAAGAACACCCAGAAAATTGAAAGAACAGTAATGAGGTCATAGAGAGAGTGACCATGTAGCTTATCATCAAACCAGGAAACTTGATGGGAAAAGACATATTAAAAGTAATTAACACATATTAACTGATCTACAACAGGTATAAACTGGGACTGTTCTGGTTAACTGGGCAGAACGATCACCCTCGTTAGAGACCTACCAGATATCAAGATGAAGTTTAACATTAACAATGGCAGACAAGTTAAAGGAGAACTGAAAGACCCAAATGCATCTGAGAATTTAGTATATAATCAAGGTAACACAACTCAATAGAATTAATACTAGATATTCAGTAATGTGTTGAGACGCATGGCTGCTGTTGTTTCCCTTTTGCTCCCTTGTATTATCTTCTCCACAAAGCTACCAGGAGGATCCCTTATAAATGACAATCAGTTATGTCCATCTGCATATTATCCTCCAATGGCTTCCCATCTTATGCAGATGAATGAATTAACAATGAATTTGTAATTTCCTGCCAAGTTCTACCTAATCTAGATATCTTCCCCAGTTGACCACTACTGCTCCCATTCCTCTATTCTCTTTCCCTTCCTGCCACAGGGGCCTCTTTCTAATTTTTCCAGCATGCCAAGCAACAACCATCATTGGGCCTTCGCTCAGGCTGTTTCATCTAACTGGAATGTTCTTTCTCCAGACATCCACATGGCTTACTCTGTTCATTCAAGTATTCACTTAAATATCACCTAGCAAAGAATCTTTTTCTAAAGATCCTACATAAAACAGAAATCCCCCAATTCAATAATATATTTCTATTGTACTGAATTTCCCATACCCTGCTTTATTCTTCTCCATACTTACTTACCACCACATGATATATCAAATGTGCTTACACTGTATTAATTCTCTCTCTCCTCATTACTCATTAGAAGATAAACTTCACCAGTGCAGAATTAACTCACTGTCATATTCCCAGCACTTAGAACAGGCCTGGAATGTAGCTGGTATACAATAAATATTTGTTGAATGACTGAATGAATGAGTAAATAAATGAATATAAAGAGAATACTAAGAAATCAATTAAAAAGGAAAAATATAAATGGGAAAATGACTAAGGTCCATAAATAAACAAAGAAAAAGAAATACACATGGCTGATAATATATATAAAAGTGACTGAACCTAACTCATATATTCAAAGAATTGTAAATAAAAATACCTCTCAAACAGACAAATAGTAAAAAAAAGTATAAAAAAAAAGTATATAAAGCACTGAATGAAACCCAGTTTTGATAATGGATAGAAAAATAAGTACCACCTATCATACAGAGTTGGTGGAAATGACAATTGGTACAATCTACTTGAAGGGAAATTTGGCAAAATTTACCGAAATAAAATGTTCCTAGCATTCTACTTCTAGCAAAGATGGAGTAACTGGTACCAGACTGGCCCCTCTAGTGAAACAAATAGAAACAAGTATTTTCATATACTGGACAGGAGACAGCACAGGACTGTGATCCTTAACAGAAAGGAAACAAAGGACATGATCAGTATGAACACCTGGGCTTTGAGCCTGGAGGCACTTTCCTGGATCTTGGTGCAGGAAGAACATGGTGATATTCTGAGTGAAGGGAGAGATCAGAGTGTGGGGGAGGCTGAGGTGGCTAGAATTTGTGAGGCAGAGCATTGGAAAGGAGGAAGCAATCTAGTAAAAGAGATTCAGAAATACGGCTATGGGTCTTCTTGAGTGTTTGGCTGAGTGTAAACCAGCTTATGAAGAGAGTGAAACTCCAGAGAAGCTGGGCGCAGACTCAGGAACTACAGGGCTGAGAGATACTCAAACTTGGATTAGCCAGGCTGGGTACTATACTTATACCACAAAGCTACAGTAATCAAAACAGTATGGTACTGGCACTAAAACACACACATAGATAACTGGAACAGAATAGAGAGCCCAGAAATAAACCCATGAACCTATGGTCAATTAATCAACAACAAAGGAGACAAGAATATATGATGGAAAAAAGACAGTCTCCTCAATAAGAGGTTCTGGGAAAACTGGACAACTACATGTAAAAGAATGAGATTAGAACATTTTCTCACACCATTTACAAAAATAAACTCAAAATGAATTAAAGACCTAAATGTAAGACTGGAAACCATAAAAGTCCTAGAAGAAAACATAGGCAAAATAATCTTTGACATAAGTAGCAGCAATATTTTTTTGGACCTGTCTCCTAAGGCAAAGGAAACAAAAGCAAAAATTTTAAGACGGGACCTAATTAAACTTAAAAGCTTTTGCATAGCAAAGGAAACCACTGACAAAACAAAAAGACAACCTACTGAATGGGAGACAATATTTGCAAATGATATGACCAATAAAGGATTAATATCCAAAATATATGAACAACTCATACAACTCAATATCAAAAAAAAAAAAAAGAAAAACCAACCTGATTAAAAGATGGGCAGAAGACCTGAATAGATATTTTTCCAAAGAAGACATATAGATGGCCAACAGGCACATGAAAAGATGCTCAACATCACTAATCATCAGAGAAAAGCAAATCAAAACCACAACGAGAGAGACTTCTCTGGTGGTCCAGTGACTAAGACTCCACACTCCCAATGCAGGGGGCCAAAGTTCAATCCCTGGTCAGGGAATTAGATTCTGCATGCTGCAACTAAGACCCAGCATAGCCAAATAAATAAATAAATATTAAAAATAAACCACAATGAGATATCAATCTCACACCTGTAAGAATGGCTGTCATCAAAAAGAACACAAATAACAAATGTTGGCGAGGATGTGGAGAAAAGGGAATTCTTGTACACTTTTGATGGGAATGTAAATTGGTACAGCTGCTGTGGAAACAGTATGGCAGTTCCTCAAAAAACTAAAAATAGAATTACCATATGATCCTGAAATTCCACTCCTGGGTATATGTCTGGAGAAAACAAAAACACTAATTTGAAATGATACATGCACCCCAATGTTCATAGCAGCATTATTTACAATAGCCAAGATATGGAAGCAACCTAAGTGCCCATCAACAGATAAATGGATAAAAAATCTATGGTATATATATACAATGGAATACTCCTCAGCCATACAAAAGAATGATATGTTGCCATTTGCAACAACATGGATGGACCTGGAGGGTATTATGCTTAGTGAAATAAGTCAGAGAGAGAAAGACAAATACTATATATTATCACTCATATGTGGAATCTAAAAAATAAAACAAACTAGCAAATATAACATAAAAGAAGCAGACTCACAGATATAAAGAACAAACTGGTGGTCACCAGTGGAAAGAGGGAAGAGTGGAAGGGAAACATAGGGGTAGGGGATTAGGAGGTACAAACTATTATGTATAAAATAAATAAGCTGCAAGAATATATTGTATAGCACAGGAAATACAGCCAATATTTTATAATAACTATAAATGGAATATAATCTGTAAAAATTTTGAATCACTATGTTGTACACCTGAAACTAATGTAATATTGTAAATCAACTATACCTCAATTAAAAAAAGAAGTTAAAAAGAGAAAATGCGGTACATATTTAAAAAGCACTAAAATATTGGATATTTCCGTGGAAAAAAGTGAAGCACTATACTTATCTGACAACATATACTGAAATTAACTTAACATGATCTTAAGTCTAAAAGTTAAGGCTAAAAATATAGAGCTTCTAGAAGAAACCACAAGAGAAAATCTTCACCCCTTACATTAGACAAAGATTCCTTTGTAAAAAACTGATTTGACAGATCATTAGAAAAAATGCTGATAAATTGATCTGTACCAAAATTAACACCTTCTGCTTTTGAAAGATATTAAGAATATGAAATACTGGAAGAAATATAAAATTGTAAAATCATGTTGGACAATTGTTTGTCAGTTTTGTATACAATGAAACATATATCTCCCATATAACCCAGCATATTTACCCAAAACAAATATCATATGTCCTCCAAAATACATGTATACAAATGTACAGAGCAGCTTTGTTCATAACAGCCAAAAAACAAAAGTACCGAAATGCCCATCAGAGGTAAATGCATAAACATGTTCATATATAGATATACTCAGTAACAAAAGAACAAACTATTGGCACGTGCAACAACATGAATGACGCTCAAAACATGATGAATGCCTGGTATCAAAAAAGATACCAAACACAGGAGACCACTTACTGTATGATTCCATTTATATGAATTTTTTTTCATAGAATTTATTTTTATTTTTTATTTTTGTAACATCTTTATTGGAGTATAATTGCTTTACATTGTTGTGTTAGTTTCTGCTGTAAAACAAAGTGAGTCATCTATATGTATACATATATCCCCATATCCCCTCCCTCTTGCGTCTCCCTCCCACCTTCCCTATCCCACCCCTCTAGGTGGTCACAAAACACCGAGCTGATCTCCCCATGCGATGCAGCTGCTTCCCACTAGCTATCTATTTTACATTTGGTAGTGTATATATGTCAGTGCTACTCTCTCACTTCGTCCCAGCTTACCCTTCCCCCATCCCGTGTCCTCAAGTCCATTCTCTACGTCTATGTCTTTATTCCTGTCCTGCCCCTAGGTTTATCAGAACCATTTTTTTTAGATTCCATATAAATGTATTAGCATAGAGTATTTGTTTTTCTCTTTCTGAATTACTTCACTCTGTATGACAGACTCTAGGTCCATCCACCTCACTACAAATAACTTAATTGCATTTCTTTTTATGGCAGTAATATTCCATTGTATATATGTGCCACATCTTCTTTATCCATTCATCTGTCGATGGACACTTGGGTTGCTTCCATGGCCTGGCTATCGTAAACAGTGCTGCGACGAACATTGCGGTACATGACTCTTTCTGAATTATCATTTTCTCTGGGTATATGCCCAGTAGTGGGATTGCTGGGTCATATGGTAATTCTATTTTTAGTTTTTTAAGGACCCTCCATACTGTTCTCCCTAGAGGCTGTACCAATTTACATTCCCACCAACAGTGCAAGAGGGTTCCCTTTTCTCCACACCCTCTCCAGCATTTGTTGTTTGTAGATTTTTTGATGATAGCCATACTGACTGGTGTGAGGTGAAACCTCACTGTAGTTTTGATTTGCATTTCTCTAATGATTAGTGATGTTGAGCATACTTTCATGTGTTTGTTGGCAATCTGTAGATCTTCTTTGGAGAAATGTCTATTTAGGTCTTCTGTCCATTTTTGGATTAGGTTGTTTGTTTTTTTGATATTGAGCTGCATGAGCTGCTTGTATATTTTGGAGATTAATCCTTTGTCCGTTGCTTTGTTTGCAAATATTTTCTCCCATTCTGAGGGTTGTCTTTTCGTCTTTTTTATGGTTTCCTTTGCTGTGCAAAAGCTTTTAAGTTTCATTAGGCCCCATTTGTTTATTTTTGTTTTTATTTCCATTACTCTAGGAGGTGGGTCAAAAAGGATCTTGCTGTGATTTATGTCATAGAGTGTTCTGCCTATGTTTTCCTTTAAGAGTTTTATAATGTCTGGCCTTACATTTAGGCCTTTAATCCATTTTGAGTTCATTTTTGTGTATGGTGTTAGGAAGTGTTCTAATTTCATTCATTTACACGTAGCTGTCCAGTTTTCCCAGCAACACTTACTGAAGAGGCTGTCTTTTCTCCGTTGCATAGTCTTGCCTCCTTTATCAAAGATAAGGTGACCATATGTGCGTGGGTTTATCTCTGGGCCTTCTACCCTGTTCCATTGATCTATATTTCTGTTTTTGTGCCAGTACTATAGTATTGCTACTATTACTGTAGCTTTGTAGTATAGTCTGAAGTCTGTATTATAGTCTGAAGTCAGGGAGCCTGATTCCTCCAGCTCCGTTTTTCCTTCTCAAGATTGCTTTGGCTATTCAGGGTCTTTTGTGTTTCCATACAAATTGTGAAATTTTTTGTTCTAGTTCTGTGAAAAATGCCATTGGTAGTTTGATAGGGATTGCATTGAATCTGTAGATTGCTTTGGGTAGTATATTCATTTTCATGTTGATTCTTCCAATCCAAGAACATGGTATATCTCACCATCTGTTTGTATCATCTTTAATTTCTTTCACCAGTGTCTTATAGTTTTCTGCATACAGGTCTTTTGTCTCCTTAGGTAGGTTTATTCCTAGGTATTTTTTTGTTGTTGTTGCAATGGTAAATGGGAGTGTTTCCTTAATTTCTCTTTCAGATTTTTCATCATTAGTGTATAGGAATGCAAGAGATTTCTGTGCATTAATTTTGCATCCTGCTACTCTACCAAATTCATTGATTAGCTCTAGTAGTTTTCTGGTAGTACCATTAGGTTTCTCTATGCATAGTATCATGTCATCTGCAAACAGTGACAACTTCACTTCTTTTCTGATTTGGATTCCATTTATTTCTTTTTCTTCTCTGATCGCTGTGGCTAAAACTTCCAAAACTATGTTGAATAATAGTGGTGAGAGTGGGCAAGCTTGTCTTGTTCCTGATCGTAGAGGAAATGGTTTCAGTTTTTCACTATTGAGAACAATGTTGGCTCTGGGTTTGTCATATATGGCCTTTATTATGTTGAGGTAGGTTCCCTCTATGCCCACTTTCTGGAGAGTTTTTATCATAAATGGGTGTTGAATTTTGTCAAAAGCTTTTTCTGCATCTATTGAGATGATCATATGGTTTTTATCCTTCAATTTGTTAATATGGTGTATCACATTGATTGATTTGTGTATATTGAAGAATCCTTGCATTTCTGGGATAAACCCCACTTGGTCATGGTGTATGATCCTTTTAATGTGCTGTTGGATTCTGTTTCCTAGTATTTTGTTGAGGAATTTTGCATCTAAGTTCATCAGTGATATTGGTCCGTAGTTTTCTTTCTTTGTCACATCTTTGTCTGCTTTTGGTATCAGGGTGATGGTGGCCTTGTAGATTGAGTTTGGGAGTGCTCCTCCTTCTGCTATATTTTGGAAGAGTTTGAGAAGGATAGGTGTTAGCTCTTCTCTAAATTTTTGATAGAACTTGCCTATGAAGCCATCTGGTATATGAATTTTTAAATCTGGCGAAAACAATCTCGAACAATAGAAATCAGATCAGTGGTTGCATGGGGCCAGGAATGGGGAAGGGGCTGACTGCAAAGGAATACAAGAGAGCTTTGTAGTTTGATGGAAGTGTTTCATATCTTAATTATGGTGGTGCTTATGTGGGTGTAAACATTTGTTAAAATTCAGCAAACTGTACATTTTAAATGGATGCATTTTATTGTATGTAAATTATACCTCAGTAAAGTTGATTTAAAAATGAAAACATAAAAGATTTGACTTACTGATCTGACCTATTCATAGTACAATATGTTTAGTATAATCCACACTGTTTTTATATAACGGAAAAAGGTCTATATCTGTGTGTGTGTATGCATACCCCTCCTTTACAAAATAGTTTGGCAGAGATTAAAAAGGGAATGAAATTTTTTATCCAAATAATTTTTCATCATATATAAATTCATGTATCATTTGTATAATTAAAACAACAAAAGTAGCATTTTAAAATTCTAGCCCAAAATGAGAGATTTAGGAAAATATGAGAATTTAGAAATATGGTCACTAACAGAGAGCCCTATTCCGATTCTCCACCCAGTACATAGAAATATTCATGTCCCTTGTTCCAAAAGTTCTATTTACAGGTATTTTTTAATAGATATTTTTGAAGAAAGTTTGCAAACACATATGTAAGACAATGTTAGCTTCTTGAAGCCAAAACTAGGGTATATTTAAATTCCATTATTGGGGAATGTGTTAAATAAAATAAGGATCATCTATACACAGAGTTTTAAAAACAAGAAAGGTAGGAAGCAGGGATGGAGGGAGGAAGGAAGGAGGAAAGGAAGATTAAAACTGCTGACAGGAAAGATATAAAAGATAAATTGGCAAATGTGTATAATATTACTGAGATTCAGAGGAAAACACTGAAAATCAGAATATCAACATTGGATTTATTTTAAAAGTCTTTTAACAATTTGTTTCCTACAGAGGAACACAAATGATTAAAAATGTGATGGGCCCTATAACACTAAAGTAAAATTAGTATCATTATGTGAGAGTTATAAGTAGGATAATGAAAAAATGAAATAATTTCTGTTCTGCAAGCCATGATTCTTTCTGAAGAATAACCATCAGCATTGAGAAAGATGTATAAAATTAGCTAAGTCGAGCAAATTTTGATTACAACAGATGAAACCATCCTGTCTGATAATGAAGTTTTCCTGCTCATAATGTACAGTTCATAAAGAATGCAAAAGTATAAGTGGATACGTTATGTTCAAAATTACATACAATGTATACAAAAGGGTCACTTTTGTTTGAAAGCCTTAAAAATTAATTCCTGGAAAAAATCAATTTCCCAGTAGCATACATTGTGCAATAGATGGAGCCCAGGCTACAGCTGACAGGCAATTTATGTATATGACCAACTTTTTAAAAAGTAGCAACAGATGTTTTAGTGATTCACTGTATTATGCGTAGCAACAATTGGTCTCCAAGAATCACTGTGAAAGAGCCCACAAAGTAATGAATGTTATTATCAGTTCTATTAATGAAATTAAGAATAATTCCATGAAAAACAGATTATTTTATAAACTATGTAGATACCGAAGAACAATTTAAATATTATATTCTGCATATAGAATTAAGGGGCTCTCCAAAAGAGATTTTTAAAATAATATTTGCAACAAATTTTATATTATTATAGTTTTTTACTCAATTAATTAAAATTTTACAATAAAATTTATAACATATGAAATAATGTGACATATCTTTAAGGTATGTTAAGTGACATTCCTAAACTACAGGGAAAATGAGATCAGTTTTATTAATATGGAGATAATTATCATTAGCTTTCTCACAAATTTACATCATGTATAAATAGTACCACTCTCTGAGAATTTACAGGTTCTATGTGTTCAGCAATATGCAAAAATAGAAATACACTAACCATTCGATATGAATTTACACTGCGGTATACGATTTTCAGTTAGTTTTTTTGAAATAGATATAGAACATATTAGCACTATTTGTGGGACAGTTCATTGAGCTAAAAAGTGACATGGCCAAGAATGAATTAATCAATTCATTTACAGAAGTTTTAGAATACAGTTTATTCCTTTATGCTCACTTCTTTGGAAAGAAGCTAAGTGAATCATGATAGTGTTTAATGCCCAGGGGCACAATTTTTTTTTTTTGGCAAGTTACTCAACATTTCTATAGCTTAGTCTTTTCATCTAAAAAATGGAAATTATAATAATATGTAATTTAGAAGTTTGTTTTGAAGATTAAATAATTTAATACATGCTAAGCACTTGGAACTGTTTCGAGCACATAGCAAATAGTCAACAAGTGTAAACTCTGTTTACAAATATAAAGCATTCTAAAAAATAGAGTTATAGGGAGCATTAAAGACAACTGTCACTGACCCAGGCCATCAATCTCTGGGAGGTTTTAACTGGAATGGCGATTCGATCTAACATTATCTCTGCCACACCAATCCATCAGCTCAGCTAAGACTGACAACCAGCCCAAGAATTCTGTGAAATCCTCTAAGGAATAGACTCGGTCTCTCTTTCTAAAACTTTGTGGTGTTTCAGTCACATGACTAAAAACACATGTTCTGGTCATTCTTTTGTTTACCCTGACAGCCCGTTCATTTTCTATAGGAGTGCTTTATTGTGTGTGTACCCTGAGCTTACTCTCTCCTAACTGCATGTTTCTCAATCCCACATGGCATAATACGTTCACATCATTCCCTCTCCCCGTGAGAAAATACATACATGTACAAAATTTATAATCAGCAAGGTTAATTTTGTGTGTGGGGGGGCACTACTTCAGCAGAAATTTCCATTTAACATGCAGCCTCTCATTCCTAGTGCTTCTTGGACGCTGTTAAATGCAGACTCACAGAGCACCTGACTTCTGCCATTCCACAAGGAGCAGTAAAAGGTAACATTTCAGCAGACAGACTAGGGAGTATTCGCTTTCAGCTCTGAGATGTGAGTTCTGCTGCCACTGACATTTTGTTTGAATCCTGGACATTTGTACATGGGATTTTTTGTTATGAGGTAAATTTTGGCTCGGTTTGGGTCAACACAAATACTACGGGCAGGCTTCTTCCAGGTATACTTTAAAAGATAACATTCAGTGGGAAATACAGAATAAGTAGCAGAAAGAAAGAATTAGTAACATAGAATTCTAATTTTGACCATGTCCATTACATAAATTATTCTGTTCTATTATAAAAAATGGAAGACAGTAAAACTACTGAGGAACTATTTCAGATGAAAGGAGACTAAAGAAGCATATAATGAAACGCAATACATAATCGTGGAATGAATGCAGTTCTGGAGGGAAAAGTATGTTATAAAGGACATAATTGGATCAATTGACAAAACTGGAATATGGATGTACATTAAAATGTTGTATCAATGTAAAGTTCCTAAAATGGAATATTGCAGTGTGGTTATGTAAAGGAATGTCCTTGTTCTTTAAAATATATACACTGAAAATATTTAGAGATAAAATTTTATGTTGTGAGCAACTTATTCTTAAATAGTTCATGGATAGCTACATCTATCTATACCTATAACTATCACCTCTCTACCTATCAATACATCTATCTATCTCTGTATGTGTGTGTATATATATATATATAGAGAGAGAGAGAGAGAGAGAGAAAGAGAGAGAAAGAGAGAGAAAGAGGGAGAAAGAGGGAGAAAGAGAGAGAGAAGTGTCTAAGAGGTTCTTTGTATCATTTTTGCAACTTTTCATTCAGCATGAAACTATTACCAAATAAAAAGTTTATTTTTTAACCAAAAACCTTAATTCATTCCCTTTTCTTGAAAACTTTCCTTCCTCCATATTTAAATGCATTACATTACCAGATACTTGTTGCCCACACAGAAACAGTGGTATAATCTTTAAATCCTCCTTCTCTTTCATGTCTCTGCTTTAACCAACCAGAAGTTATGGTGATTCTACTTCATAACTATTTCTTGAATTTGTGCATCATTTTCCCTCTCGCTGCCTTTACAAAGATGAAAGACAACTATTCCCATCTCAAGTAAGATAATTCTTGAGGATGATCACTTCACTTGGACTACTGCAAGTTAATAATGGTCCTAATCCCTGACTCCAGTTTTGACCTCCACAGTTTATTCTCCACACTGCAAGCAGCAGTCTAAAGCGAAGTGCTAAAGCACAACTCTGATTGCCTTGAAATATTTTAACTTGTTCCCATTGTCCTTAGGATAAAGTCCACCTTATTTAGCATAATTTATGTGACTCGACACTTCCTTCCCCCTACAGCTGCAGCCCTTCCCTCTCATGTCCAGATTCACCACAATGAATATTAATTTCTTGAAAAAGATGTCCTCTTTGTGTCCGGGCCTTTGTCTATGCAGTCTGCTCTGGAACACATTGCTCCCCTCTTTTTCTTGCCGTACCCTACTCATCCTTTAGGTCTCAGTTTAAACATCACTTCCTTCAAGATATCTTTCCATCCCACCCCTAAACTATGAGGTGTCTCTACCTTGTCTTCCCTTTTCTTCCTGTACTTCCCCTCTCCTTACACTTAACTCATATCAACTCCTTGTTCAGTTGTATGTTGTCTCATTTCCTTAATCACCATTGCATTCCAAAGTCAAATTTAGAGCCTGACACTAAAGAGACTATTTTCTGTAATGAATGAATGACTGGGAAAGTACATTAAGTTTATATTTTAAAAATAAAACAGTGAACAAATCAAGGTCTTTGTCCTTATAAAACCCAAATACTAGGGAATAAATTGGACAGTATGTGTAATGTATCCTGAGATACAAGAAGAAAAATTAATGAATAACTTACATAAAATATGGAGTGGGTTTTTGTTTATTATATTAATTGTATTGGCTATTCTATGTCCAAGATTATTCTTTGCATGGAATAAAACGAACACTTAAGTCTTATATTCTCCTCAAGCATTATTATTCTGGGGTTGTTATTGGATATGGTGGAGCACTTTAGATGGTGGTGATCAGGGCAGTAGTGCTAACAGTGCTTCTGATGTAATGGTGTGGTTGTGGTGATGGTGGTGGTGGTGGTGGCTGTGAGATGGGGGTGCTTGTGAAAAAGGACAGTGAATCATGATGACCATGATGAAACCAATGGTGGTAATGATGATGATAAGAAAAGATGAAGCCTGGATTGGGAGTCAGATTAAGATGCAATCCTGATTTAGCCACAAATTATCATCTTGGGGGAGTTATTTAAACTTTCTGATTATTTATAAAATGGGGGTAATACTGATTACTATAAAGTTGAAGTTAAAACTAAATGAAATTATTTAAATACTTAATTCTTTAGGCACACAATCAGTATTTAAGAAGTGGCTATTTTTTTGGTTATTTTATTCTTATTAATTCCTGTACTCTTCATCCTTATCTTCAGCCTTCATCAAACCCAAACCATCTCTGAGAGTTTAAATGCTTTGCTCAGTTTAAATCTTTCTTGAGCCAAATATACCACAGTTCTTTTCAATATGTAATGATCATGGTTTTCAGGAGACTCCACTTTTATGCATACCCCATGTCATAAAAGAAGCAGTGAAAACTCTCTTCTTTTTATTCATTCTTGGTGACTAAGAATTAGTTTCCCCTCACCCTTTGCAACATAGTATTAGTCAAGACTATTTGGACCACAAGCCATAACAGCTTGACTTAAATTTATTTAGCAAAATATATACACATACACACAAATAATTTGTCTATTTAAATAGAAAGTCAGGAAGTAGCACAACTATATTCAAACATTTAAATGTACTTAAATACTCCAACTTTTCTCAACTACAGGAAGATTTCATACAGTAGAAAAGACAGCTTCCAGGAAACCCTGATGCCTATATTTGACAAAAATCTTCCTTAAATTTCCATTCTCCACTTCTTCTACGACAATAGAATTTTTAAGTAGTCATGTGGTTATTCATGTAATAGCTACTATCTCCAGCTTTCCTTAAAGACAGGTGTGGCCATGTTAAGTTATAGCCAATATGATTTGAGCAGCAGTAACTTATACATCTTCTACTTAGGCCTTTGAAGGGATGAGGTGTACAGCCCCCTTGGTTGCTCTCTTCCCACTGGCTGTAATGCAGACATGAGGTGGAAGCTGGAGTAGTCCTCTTTGACCATGAGACAGAAGCTGTATGTTTAAAATTGCAGGATAACTACACAGAATGAGTGTGGGCCCCTAATGACTTGGTGGAGGAGCGCTACCATACAGATCAAACTTTTACATAATAAATTAGTCAACTTCTACCTTGTTTAAGCTAATGCTAACTTGAGGTCTTTGTAACATCACCTGAATTATAATCTCATGAATACACTACCCTTCAAGCATTATTATCCAAAAAAGCAAGAACCTTCTCCTAGCTCCAAAATGAGGACTCCTGGAGAAATGCATTGATTGGCCTACCTTGGGTCACATGCCTACTTTTGAATCAATCAACATTAGCAGGAGAGTAGAAAAATATGGTCTAGATCACACACTCAGTCCTGTGACCGGGAGTGTGATACTATGTGTGTGATCACAAGGAGTGTGATATAATTGGCAGTCCCAACAGAATCATAGTGGATGAGAAAGCAAACATTTCCAAAAAGAATAGAACTGAACAGTCAAAAACAAGAGATGTTCTCTAGACACCAGAGATATGTGAGAAACTTTAACAGTAAAGTATATTTTCTTATATATGAAAACACACGAGGAGAAACAACAACAAACAAATAAACTTTTCTGACTGGGAAAAGAATCCACCTTACAACTGAGTCTTACCAAAATTAAGAATAAAATAAGTGTCAAAGTATAGACCATCTTAAGATATCATTAAGGGATGCCTTCTCAGGAATTGTCTTCACTATCTTAGAGGCCTGGTAAGAATAAGCAAGGCTTCTAATCAGTGGCTTATCAATCTGCTCTTTGACTTTAATTTCTTTCCAAACAGCGGGTCCTGTTTTAGCAGGAGGTTTTCAAGATCATGGACCTTGAATTAGAGATGAAGATTCTAAATCTCTCTCTGCTCCACAACTAAGTTTTATCCACTTCATGGTTACAAGTGTGAGTCCCTTGTGCACAGAAGGGATTTATGCCCAGCACACATAAAAATTCCTAAGGGTCCCCATGACCTTCTGTGCTCTTTCACAAACTGCCCCAATTGGTATAATGTCATGAAAGGCCTACATAATATCGCACCCTGGACTTGGAATAAAAGGACTATTTTCATACTACTTATTTGTGGACTTAGTTCCAGATGTGCATCTTACTTCTGTTTCTTCCCAAGGATTGACCTCTGCTGGATTTATCATTCTCTCTCCACTTGTCCTTGTTATCTAAACTCATAAAGCCATCTCTCCTGAATACTCTTACAGATGGGTTTATTTTTCCTTTTCAGTAGCAAGTTCATGGTCTACATAGAGTAACAGTTTTGGGGGTTCAAATTAATTCCCAGAACTCTCTGCAAATAAATTGCTCCTGTAAGAGCCTCCCCACATCTAGTCACCCATTACTGTGTCTTAGTCTTGTGGTTATGGCCCATCACACATGTGCATATTTAAGAGTAAAAGGGGAGATAAATGTTGAATCAGATCCGTTGTTTGAAATTCATTTGGTTTCTGATTCACTCATCCAGTTGTGTTCCTCCAATATGTTATAAATGTTATTTGTCAGAGCCATTTAATGACTAAGAAGCTGTTCAATCCTTCAGTTAAACCTCACAAAAAAGCCTTCTGAAGAACAGGAAATAACTCTTTCACAAGAGTAAATGAAGCTAAATAGGAAAAAGCTTGAAATTCGTTACAAATTTTGAACCCAAAATATCACAAAATATTCTCCAAATTTTATTTATCACATATCGTTTGTCTAGACAGTTGCCGGATAACTGATACATGATAACACGTTCATTTCTATATTTTCTTCACCTTAAGGTCTTTACTCACAAAAAGGCTAAATTCTTTTCTGCAAGTAAGTACAGGCAGTATCATCCTCCAGAGATTTCTAGCTTTTCCCTGAGCTCAGGAGCTGGAAGTCATTTGATTTTGTCATGTTGCCCTTTAAAAACAACTAAGGCAAGAAAACTAATTCTGTTTGTAAGAAAGACCCATGATGATTCCTTTTGGATTAGAGCAAAATAATAATGATTATTTTAAAAAAATATGGTGGAGTACCTATTCCAAATCTGGCAATAAGAAATCTCAATCTCTGAAACGTTTTTCCGTTCTATAATGAAGACAGAGGACCTTTGTCAGACACTTAAAACAACCCAAACCCATTGTTATAGAGGGAAGAAACTGAGCACAGATCAAGTGACAGATTCTAAATTCAGATTGATTTTTTTCCCCTAAATATAGGGCTAACTCAAATTAGAATTAACATCACTAATCTTTAAATTCCCCATCATTTAAAATCTTATAAGGACAGATGAATGGATAAAGAAGACGTGGTACATATATACAATGGACTACTACTCAGCCATAAAAAGGAATGAAATTGGGTCATTTGTAGAGACATGGATGGACTTAGAGACTGTCATACAGAGTGAAGCAAGTCAGAAAGAGAAAAACAAATATCGTGTATTAACGCATATATGTGGAACCTAGAAAAATGGTACAGATGAACCAGTTTGCAAGGCAGAAATAGAGACACAGATGTAGAGAACAAACATATGGACACCAAAGGGGGAAAGTGGCGGGGGAGGGGTGGTGGTGGGATGAAGTGGGAGATTAGGATTGACATACACACACTAATATGTATAAAATAGATAACTAATATTGAACATGGGGAAAAAATAAAGAAATTATTAAAAAAAAACTTATAAGTGTGCCTTGGCTACAAAATTCCACGTTGACTTTAATTCTAATATTGGAGGTCAGACTAAATACCACTTGGTTTTTCCAGTGTTTTGATTTGTTCATTTTTTTATTCACGTGACAGAAATAAAAATTTTAGTTGTCTATATATCCAAAGACAAACTCAATATTGAGCAACATATAGAAATTTGAGACTGGAAGGATGGCCAGTCTAGTCTCAGAACTTTAGTAGGAAAATGAGAAGTAATCATAACCCAGAAGCAATGTTTTAATCACTTAATCTTCATTACAATAATAATATACAAATGAAATATACAGAATTAGAATGGGGAGATTTATTGTACATATTAAAGCAAATTTAACATTTAGCTTAATTTGTTAATTCCACAAACAAGGTGTTAGTGATCAGAAAATCAAGACTCCTGAATTTTATTCCTCAAAATTTTATCTCTCTCCCATCGACTTGCCTCACCCTCCCACCCCAGGAACATGAAAAAAAAAAATCTAACAAATATGAAATAAGGAATAAATTGTGAATTCCATAGCAACAAAGAGGGTAAAAAGTTTGTATTATCATGAATAGAAATCAAGGATTCTTTTCTCCTGGGGTAGAATAGGAATAAAAAATGTTTTTTAAAAGACCAGGAAGTGAAAGGTTTACAATTTGTCCATCAGTGTGAGGAAGAGGAGTTTGTAGAAAAGACTAGAACAGCTAAAGTTCTGGAAACAAAACTGAATGCAGGACAAGAGAGTCAGATAGAAGGTGAATATAAAAGTAATAACCTCCTTTAAGGTAGAGCTTTTCATGTACTGTGTCTTTTTTTTTTTCTTACATTTACCAGTTTATTAAAGGATAAGGTGAAGGATACAAAGGAACAGCCAGATGAAGCACATACTGTGTCTTGAGCTCTGGATTTATGTATTTCTAGAGACAGTATGTAAAATCTATAGTTATCTATGCATGGAATAAAAGACTGCTTATTCACTGTGGCTTATCAAAATAGGATTAGGAAATGTTATACTTAACAACACAAATGATCCAAAACAGACCTTTTTCACATAATTCAGTATCTATCGTAAAGAGCCAGACTTCACCCTCCTACCCAAGGCTTATGATTAGCATTAGATTTTAAGGAAAGTTTTAAAATACCATAGATATAAGAATATTCATCAAACTGAAATGTGTCCCAACATATACTCCATGCTTAACATTCATAGCTATCAGATATTCCATCACTATGACACTCTTGTTAAAAAATGTTGCTGGCTGATATTCTGCATGTTTCTGAGGGCTGATAAAATTTCTCAGCCTATTTATAAGGTTGACAAAAGGACCCTTGGACTTTCATATTATAAATATATCTCTAAATAACTACGTAGTTCAAAAAATTTTAAAAGCTCACTCTACTCTACTGAGAGATAAAGCATTTGGAAATTTTTTGTCTTAACTGACTCCAGCAGCTCTGTTATGCTCATATAACTAACTGGTAGTAAATAAAAGTCGTAACTTTGATCTAGACCCTCAAGATTTAATAAGCTTCATAAAACCCAGTTGTATAAAATTAATATCTTGAATTTGTAGACAGAGAATTTGCTTTGAGCTTACAGAAGATAAGAACTATTGTGGGGCTTCCCTGATGGCGCAGTGGTTGAGAGTCTGCCTGCCAATGCAGGGGACACGGGTTCGAGCCCTGGTCTGGGAAGATCCCACATGCCGCGGAGCAACTAAGCCCGTGCGCCACAGCTACTGAGCCTGCGCGTCTGGAGCCTGTGCTCCGCAACAAGAGACGCCACGATAGTGAGAGGCTCGCGCACCGCAATGAAGAGTGGCCCCCGCTTGCCGCAACTAGAGAAAGCCCTAGCACAGAAACGAAGACCCAACACAGCCACAGATAAATAAATAAACAAACAAACAAACAAACAAACAAACCAACCCAAAGTTTAAAAAAAAAAAAAAAGGAACTATTGTGAATGCTGTACTTCATTCACCACACTGATGGGGCCTTTGGCTATGATTAGATCATTAGGGTCATGAATGGAATTAGCATACTTATCAGTGCACTTAGAGCTCTCTCGCCCCTTCTACCATGTGAGGATACAGGATGAACCAGGAAGCAGGCTCTCACCAGACACTGAATCTGCTGGCACCTTGTTCTTGGACTTCCTAGATTCAAAAACTGTGAGAAATAAATTTCTGTTGTTTTTAAGCCACCCAGTCTATGGTATTCTGTTATAACACCCTGAACTGACCAAGGTAAATACTTAATTCTTAAAGGAAGCAAAAGTTAACATCATACTTAATAGTGAGAAACTGGACACAGTTTCCCTAAGATCAGAACAAGATACTAAGTCTTCTTTCACCATGTGTAGTCAACATCTTATTGAAAAGTCCTATCTAATGCAATAAGAAAAGGAAATAAAGGGTATATCAGATGGGAAGGAGGAAATAAAGTTGTCTTTGTACACAGATGACATGATTGTCTATGTTAAAAATCCCAAAGAATGGACAGAACAAAAGCAAAAAACCCTCCTGTAACTAATAAGTGAATATACCAAGGTTTTAGGATTTAAAAGTCAGTTGATTTCCTACATATCAGCAAATAAGAATTTGAATTTTTAAAAATTATACCATTTACAATAGCACCAAGAAAAATGAAATACTTAGGCATATACCTAACAAAATATGTACAGGATCTGTGTACAGAAAACTGCAAAAATCTAACGAAAAATTCTAAGTAAATAGATATCTGTGTTCACAGATTAGAAGAACCAATATTATTAAGATGTCAATTCTTTCCAATTTTATCTATAGATTCAAAATGATCCCAGTCAAAATCCCAGCAAGCTATTTTGCACATATTGACAAACCGATTGGAGAGTCTGTATGGAAAGACAAAAGATCCAAAATATTCAACACAATACCGAAGAACAAAACTGGAGAACTGAGAGTACCTGACTTCAAGACTTATTATAAAACTACAGAAGTCAAGGTAGTGTAGTAGTTGCGAAAGAGTAGACATACAGATTAATAAAACAGAATAGACAGCACAGAAATAGACTCCCCACAAATACAGTCAACTGATCTTTGATAAAAGAGCAAAGGCAACTCAATGGACAAAGGATAATCTTTCTAAACTTACTGTGGTAATCATTTCATTATATATGTAAGTCAAATTATTAGGCTGTACACCTTAAACTTATACAGTGTTGAATGTCAATTATATCTCAATAAAACTGGAGGAAAAAAAGGACAATCTTCAAATGATGCTGGAAAAAGTGGATGTTCTCATGCAAAAAATTTAACCTAGAAGGAGACCTTCCACTTTTCATGAAAATTAATTCAGAATGGATCATATATCTATACATAAAATGCAAAACTCTGAAACTTCTAGAAGAAAACATAGGAAAATATCTAGGCAATCTTGAGTTTGGTGAAGAGTTTTTACATACGACACCAAAAGCATAATACATGAAAGAAAAAAACTGGTAAGTTGGACTTTATTAAAATTAAAACTTCTCTCTGTGAAGACACTGTTAAGAAAATGAAAAGACAAGCCACAGACTGAGGAAAAACACCTTTGTAAAACACACATCCAATAAAGGACTTTTACCCAAAATATACAAAGAACTCTTCAAATCCAACAATAAGGAAACAAATAACCCAATTAAAAAATGAGTAAAAGATCTGAACAGACACCTCACAAAAGAAGATAGGCAGATGGCAAATAAGACCTCAATATCATTTGCCATTAGGTAATTGCAAATTAAAACCATGATATACCACTACACATCTACTAGAATGGAAAAATATTTTTTTAAACGGACCATCTTTACCATTTCTGGTAAAGATGTGGACCATTGTTCATCTCTGGTGGTAGTGCAAAAATGGTATAGCCACTTTGGAAGATAGTTTGGCAGCTTCTTACAAACCTAAACACAGTCTTCCCATATAATCTAGCAATCATTCTCTTAGGTATTTGCCCAAGTGGTGTGAAAAGTTATGTCAACACAAAAATCTGCATGTGGATGTTTATAGCAGCTTTATTCATAATTGTCAAAACTTGAAAGCAGCCAGAGGTCTTTCACTGGTAAATGCATAAACAAACTGAGATACATTCATGCAATGGCATATTGTTCAGCAATAAAAAGAAATGAACTCTCAAGGCATGAAAAACATGAATGAACCTTAAATGCATATGCTAAGTGCTTTCATTTCTTTAAATCAGCCTGAAAATACTACATCCCATATGATCTCAATTAGATGACAGTCTAGGAAAAGTAAAACTATAGGAACAGTAAATAGATCAGTGTTGATGAGGGACTCAGGGAGAGGGAGGAAGGTTGAGTAGGTGGGGTACAGGGTAGATCTTAGGACAGTGAAACTATTCTGTACGACACTATAATTCTGGATACATGACAGTCTACATTTGTGAAACACCACAGAATGTTGTAACGCAAAGAGTGAACCTTAATGTATGCAAAGTAAAAAATTTTATTTAGGCAGTCAGGGGATCCCAGAAGGGAATGTAGAATATGTCAGAACAATCTAACTGTATTACAAATATATGAAGCAATCTCACTGAAGGGTGATGGGGATAAAAGTACAGATAGGTCCAAGTAACTCTGGAAATGAGTGGCGTCTCTATGATGAAAGGCAAAAGAAATTGTGCATAATCACTGGATTTTAGTTGATCGAGCTGTTTCCCACGGAAGTATGGGTAAAGAATTCAGACACTGCGATATTCAGACACACTCCACACTGTATGCTGGAACTGAACAATTAGGTGAATGGATGGTGGATGGTGGGAGCCAGGTGTCTCACTGTTGGAGTGGGAGTTCAGAGATGAGTATGGGGGGAAGTTAAATGATCCATGTGGTAATGGATTAGAGTTGGAGACATCAGTATGAACTCATGTTTAGTTTGATACAGATACAGATAGTTACATAAAGAAATATTTATAGGTATGTGTATATACACGGATTAAAATTCACACGTATATTTCCTTGTTCAGTCGATTGAGAGGGCCTAGAAACAATGACATCCAGGTAGCAAATACACAGAGCACCCCGACTGTCTATTCGAACACCAATAAAATGAACCAGGACCCCTTGGAGAAATGGCTGACTCTAGGACTAGGGCAGACAATATACAATGTAAGGCTGGAGCATCTTAGAGCACCAAAAAGTAAGAAGGAGCTAATACTGATTTTTTACAAATCCTGCAAGGATGGAAGTATGTCAAAGGGCAATGGAGCCAGATAAAAGAGCCTGCAATGGTCACAGCTGGAACAATGGGAGCAACGAAACAGAGTAGTGCTAGGTTATAACTCAAAGTATTAAAATAAATATCCATGAGTCCAGGATATAGATGATTGATCAAATAAAGAAATAAATGGGGGAGAGGAGAAATCCCCTATACAAAAGAATTCCAAATAATTTATGTAGCAGCCACATTCCTTAAGTGTGGGCCATTCGTATGACTTCTTTACAAAGAGTACAGTGTGGAAAGTAGGGAGGAGGCTTGGGAGAAGACTAACTTTATAGTGCAGAAATCTAACCAAGACTACCTTAACCAAATGACAAGGGTCAACATCAATAGTAATAAGTTAAATTGATTTAATAGATTCTTCCCATAATATAGTTAAAATGGCACTTTGCCTCTGTGGCCTCCCTCCTCAAAACCCACAACCCCACTCTAATCATCAGAAAAACATCAGACAAATTCCAGTTGAAGGACAGTCTACAAAATACCTGACCGGTATTCCTCAAAGCTATCAAGGTCATCAAAAACAAGGAAAGTCTTAGAAACTGTCTCAAGCAAAGAGCGTAAGGAGACATGACTAAATGTAATATCATATCCTGGATGGGATTCTGGAACAGAAAAAGGACCTTAGGTAAAAACTAAGGAAGTCTGAATAAAGTATGGACTTTAGTTACAATACTATATCAATATCGGTTCATTAATTGTAACAGATGTACCATAAAATGTCATAAGAGGGAAAACTGTCTGGAGGTTTTTGGGAAATTTGTGTATTATATTTGTAATTTATTTGTAAATCTAAAACTGTTCTACAAATTAAATTTTATTAAAAAAATAAAAACTAGTTGGAGATCCTGTGATTGGAAAAAGGATAAAGGAACCAAGACTTTTCCACTAAAAAAGCACTTCACAACTGTAGAAACTATTGTTAGCCAAATATATGTAATACCAAAAGTAAAAATATCTAGTCCAAATGTTTTCAACAATCAAGTGTCTAAACTTACATTTTAAGATAATTGTTCTATTCAAAATATCTCATTTGCTTATAACCCAGAAATGAGTTTTAAAATGTTACTATCAAATATACTTTTAAGTATTAAAAGTACTCAAACTCATAGGAACAGAGATTTTTTTTTTTCTGTTATGCTCAGAGCTAGTAATTTTAACAAGTACTAGAAATCAGAGGTCTAGTTTAACAGTTTTAAGCAACAATGCACACCTGAATACTTGTTTGGAAGAGACCTGCGTTTGCAAAATAAGATCAAGGAAGAAAGTTAAAGTCAAGAAGATAGTCAGCCATAAGCCTGAAAAGTGGTTTAATAACAATTTTAAATGATGTTAAATAGTTTTACACAGCAGACAGTAAGCCCCTATTTTCAATCTTTAAACAAAGAAAAAAAGAGATTTTAAAATAATTTTCTATGGAATATTGAGTGAAATTATGGAGACTTTTTAGGTAAGATTACAAAAAAGATAGCTTTGTACAACTTTGAGATAGTGGAGGTAACTGAATGCATGTACTCGTTTATTCATTCAAAAACATTTATCGTCAACTGTAGATAATAAAATAAATGGATTTCCCACTGCCCTAAATTTCTAGCTGAATTTAACAGCAACAGCAGAAACACAGACAGAAGGTGACGCTAAGGCAGATCAGAAATCATGATTTTGTTCAGTATCATTGTCTAATCATGATGAAGTCAGTTGATATTTCAAAAGACAAAGAAAAGTACGTGAAGGGAAGCTGATAAAGGTGGAGGCAGGTGCTACTGTAATTCATTAGCTATATTTGTGATGATGGCCTTTGAAGGCAGAGATGACAAGCATGATTATGACTTTCCTTTGAGGCCTACGTTCAATGGCAGATTAGTAACCTGATAAGTTTTCTATATTTATCTCCACAACAGCGGTCCATTTTCAAATCAGCCAACACAGAGCATGGTTTCTTTTTATGTTATTGCAACACACAGTGATAGGATGGGGCCATCTGGACAGATTGGCTGGGGTCTGCTGATTACCCAGGAGATTCCTGTAATGAATAGTTTACCTCTGTGGAACTGCTAGGAGGCAAAGGAACTTTTTCCTGAAGCACCAGTTTGTTATTTAGAATGACTTTTCTCAGATTAAACTATTGCTCTTTTAAGGGAGCAGAGTGCGTTATTTTGTTTGCTTGCGTGAATCAATGGAAAGGAAAGGAAAACAGAGCTCAGTTCCCATGCTGTGATGTGTGGTGGGAGGGGTTCTGGGTGGGTGGGCTGCCTTGAGGCTGTATGGATGCTCTAAGTCCCACTCCAAGGAAGTGCACTTCCTTCACTTGGACTGGAGAACATCCAGCCTCTGGAAATAGGAAATGGGCTGAAGTCTGCCAGCCACAGTAAGACTCAAGCCACTTTTAGAACACACTGAATTCTGCCTTCGTCCCAAGTTTCCTTTTTTCAAGAAAAAATGATGCTTTCACATCTTCTATTTTGGAATTGTCGCCAGGAAATGTGTATTGAGCACCTTCTATATGTCACACTATTCTGGCAATGGAACACACGAGTTATCATTTTTGTTCTATAGAAAGAAGAGCAGAGTTGGAAGAAGCAAACTCAGAAATAGGTTTCTCCACAGTGCCCACTCGAAACCCCCTTCACATTTTCAGGTATAAGATTTCCTGAGCCAAATAGGGAAACAAAAGCCCATCCTCCTTGTTATTAACTAGGGGGTGGAGGCAGGTCAAGAATATTTACTGAGCACCTAAGGCCACATGACCAGTGCTTAACATACAGGAAGGAAATTTTACTAAAATATTTGTGTTTCTCCTTACATTTTCTTACATCTCATTTTCCCGGAGTAGTTTCTTATGTTAGGTATATTTTCAGGCCATAAAGTAGAAGCTACTTAAAGTCAGTGTTTTCCTACCATTTGGAAAATTTTTAATTTTTTGAAGAGAACGTACTGGATATTACAGAGGGAAGAGGGGGTGGGATGACCCTGTGGACAAGGAGAAAGAGATAAGATTCCCAGAAAGTGGGAAGAGGACAAGGGTATCTGGGTCTCAACTAGGATCTGATCTAGGTGGTAAGGCCTCAAAGAGAAACAGCTGTGCTGTATACCCACCGAGGCCAAACTTCAGGGATCATGGTTCCCAGTCTTGCCAAAGATTCACTATCCCCCCCCCATTCCCAAGTCAGTTAAGAACCTATGAAGCTCACTGCTTGTCTCACTTAATTCTCAAAACAGCTCATGCCATAAGCGTTGCTATTCCCTTTTATCTCCTGAGTGACTACAAGAATTATCTATGATTTTCCTTTTGGATCTCAGGTACACAGACTTAGGTGAATCACAGCCCATGGATCATGACACACTCTTGTCATTTGTCCATATTGATCCTCTTTTATGTAACTGGTTTACAATTTGGAGTTACTTTTTATTATATGATAATCACACATGAAACCACCATTCAAAATAAAAGCTAGGAACTTGACATACACCTAATTACCTCCCCCATTCCATTCCTTTGCTTCCTCCCATGTAAGGTAACCACCACCTCAAATCCTGTTTCATTAGTCCCTTTTTTACTTTATGATATGGTTTTATTATCCATTCTGTATTCTTAAAATGTTTACTTTTATTATATTGTTGTTAATATTATAAAAATGGTATTATGCTAGATGTAAATTTGGGTGACTGACTTTTTATACTTATATTGTTATGTTTATCTATGCTACTGGGTGGGACTGTAATCTATTCATTTGACAGCTATACAATATTCTATTGTGTGACTATACCACCATTATTCACGGTCCCCACCTCCTGCCAAAAAAAAAAAAAAAAATCATTTGGGTTGCTTCCAGGTTTTGCTATCATAAACAGTGACTTTTTGATGTGTATATCCCCTATTGAACATGGGACTCAGCACCTCTATTTCCCACCACTCTACACTCCAGCCCATGCTCTGTGCTACTTTCCAAAGAACATTTCTAAAGCATGCACCTTGGCTGGAACTCGGGAGTTCCACAGAGCACACGGAGGACCTGCTTTACAGAGAGGCCATGTGGAAAAGCAATATGACCCTATGACAGGAAAAGGAAAAAGTATCAAAACGGAGAGAAAACAATGGTGACTGTAGCAAAAATAAGTAAGTCGGTCTCCACCCTGAAGAAGTCTACCAGCACTCAGTGGTGGGAGCCATGGGTTTGAGGAAAAGCAAAGTAAGCTAGCAAGTTAGGAGTCTAACAGCCGTGTGACTTATGGAGCTCAAAGAATGGGATGTGGAAGAACCTCAGAGATGAGGGAGTAAGTGTCAGGGTGAGCGCAGGCTTGGAGAAGCCTGGAGGAAGACTCCCACAACCAGCCTCTGCAAGCTTGTGTCCCTGTGCTCAAGCCATGCATTTGCTGGCATGTGGAATAAGGCAATGTGCTCCTTTTTGACACCAATCTCAGAATTATCCTTGGTGTATTTTAATCAACTATATTAGCATGGCAAAATCATCCAACCTACATTTCAGATATTTCCAGGAGAACGGAGGTGGGAGAAAAAGAAGTGTAAAACAACATGGCAACATTGTATGAATCTACTTACAGAGCAAAATGTATGTAAGTAATTACTGTCATGGGTGTGGCAAAGACCTGAGACTATGTCACCCTGTAGCAATTTTTTTTTTCAACTTTCCCATTGCGTCAGTATTAAATTCCACTCTTAGGCATAAACCAAAAGACCCTTACTCATCTTTCCAGTCTCTTCTCCCACCATGCCCTCACAAGGTTTAATCATGCTATAGTTATACAGACCTAATGCTGCTCCCCAAAGTTGCCATGATTAGTCAAGTTCCCTTTATTTATGCTGTTTCTACTGTCTGAAATGTCCTTTGGCATCTCATCGACTAACTTCTAAGGGTCTCCAAGAGGCACCATGAGGGTCAGTCCCTTCGGGTATCGTTTGATTTTTCTTAGCCCTTCATCAGCCCTTTAGCCCCTCTCCCTCTCCCTTCTCCTCCTCCATCTCCCCATCCCCAGCCCAGGCGTACAGAACAGACTGTGACACTACAGATATTTTTCTAGTTTGACCCCTGTCATACTTATTTTTCCTCCCATTAGACTCTGAGTTCCTTTAAGGTGAGGAATACAGTCAATGGCATCTAGCAGACACGCAACAGAAATTGATATAGTCAATGTTTTAAACGCCCTGCCCTGCTTACCTTAACCTGCTGTGACACACAGCTCCAGCTGCTGAGGGTAATGTGGGCTAACAACTGACACCCTGACACCCTCGACCTTCTCAGGAAGACTGGCCTTGGCAGACAGGAGCCAACTTTCCAGAAGTCGAGTAGGAGGAAGGTCATGCCAAACTTTTGCTGGGGTCAGCCAATGACTGACTGATAAAGGGGTACAAAGCTCTGTCCCTTCCCTCGGTCAGGCATACGCTGCCATACAATGTATGTTTCGATGTCTGGTGGATCAGGCCAAGGCTAGACATTCCCTGAGACGACATCCTGTCTCCACTCTTTCTGCTTCTGTATTCTGCTTCCCTCGGTCCCTTACTGGTTTTTCCCTGAAGAGCACATCCCTTGTAAAGCATCTGTACCCAAATGCCTGCTTTAGGTTCTGCTTTGGGGGAATATATCTTTGAGAGTGTTGATTTTTTTTTAACTGAGTTACATTAGATTGAATAACTTGTTTAAGGGAAGTTAACATTTAAGTCTCTATTACTGTAAAGTCCCTGTTTTACACTGTATCAAAAGTCTCTAATAAAGTTGTAGTAGTAATTATATGACATAGAAATCTATATATATTATACACAATATAACTTAATATACATAATAATATATATCTGTACTTCACTCCATGAGTCTCGGTTTCTTCATCTGGTAAGTGGGGATAAATAACCCATAGGATTTTTAGGTGGCTTAAAAGTGAGAATGGGTAAACTACCCATGATATAATAAATGTTCAATTTCCAGTACCCAACAATACTGAATAGAGTATTTTGATGATCCAGTGTATAGACAGCAATGCTAAGTAAGATTTAAAATAGATAAAGTCAGTTCTCTTGTATTTGGCAGGGTATCCACTGAAGGTAAATTTCAATAGGACCAAATTTCTATCAGTTAGATCCCCTGGGGAGGGGAGTGATTTCTGTTTGTGTCAGCTTACAGAAAAATGTGAGTTTTGAATTTGTACACTCAAACTATAGAGAATCAGGCTTACTATAATTAATGATGTGCTTACTATTGGGTTCATATACTCAAGATGATATGCTAATCCAACTTTTTTAAATCTGGAAAAAAGAAGAAGCTGGAATGGCTTTTCTCACTAGACCGTTTGTATTAGAGACATTCTTCCCAGTCCATTTTTGGACGAGGCCTGTGAAAGTTGTCTGTCTGCTTTGCTTTTAATCAGGAGGTTTTCCTCTCTTTCAAGCAGCCCACCATTCCCAAGTACTGTAGACCAAAGAAAACTGGGGTTTATTTTGAGTACACTGTAAAACTACTTCCTTCTGTCAAAAAAGGGAAACAAGTTGTAAAGGGTAAAAGCAGAGAGATCTGAGACTCTTTTGTCATCTGCAAAACTGAAAATCTCTAAAACTTAGCTCCAGAATTCTGTCCATTCTAACATGAGGTCTTTTTTCCAAAATATAAAAAGTAAAAATAAAAGCTCACTGCTTGATTAAATTTACCTAAAATAAACTCTCCTTCCATACTCAGGCTTTTTTCCCCACACCACCCTGAGAAGAGAATGTGCTGACAGCCTGGCTGGGGGGACCAGGGAAGGCCAAGTGGCAAAGCAAAGCACAAAGGAAATGGTTCCAAAAGAAAGTTACACCTCCCTGTGTTTGGGTTGCCTGAAATCAGAAGCAAGAAAGCTCAAGTGTCAAAAAGCAAGAACACTTTCTTTGCCTCGAGTGAAATGTAGGCTATTTCCAATGACTGTGAATTAATGTTTCTTAAGCTACTGTAGTCTGAAAATGCTGTCATTTCAGAGAATGGAACAGCTACAGGAAGTGGGCCACACAGAGTGAGCCTAGAAAAAGAGAAGGATATAGATTCAGTCCCGGCCAAGATGCAGAAAAAATTGCCTAGAAAAGGTCAATTTGATTTAGAGATTTATTCAGATTTTTTTGTTTTTAGCTCTCTTTAACTTTGCATGGCTCAGTGGAGAACAAAGAAAAACAACATATTTGGTTTTATTTTCCCAGGATGTGGAATGCTTTAGCAAACAAAACTTCCAACAAACTTAATCAGGCATTTGAAAGATTGCCCATATTGAAACCAAGCATTTCAATGTAAATTGGTAAAAACATTTTGATACACCCTTGACAGTTATCTTCTAAACTAAATTATTATGATATACCACCCCAGGCTTTTCATGAAATCCTAAGAAAACTGCAAGGAAAAAAAGGCTTCAACTCATATTTGGGAAGTCTGGGGTTTTTGTTTTTCGTTTTAATTTTGCTTGGTCCTTCTTGTATCAGGCATTTTACTGATGTGTATAAATCCCAGATGAAAAAATGAGTGTGTACATGTGAGAGACACACAAAATGGGCCAGATTGTAAATAAAATTGGGTGTATATGGAATGTATCTGACGAAATGGAGGACTTACTGAGTGTAAACAGATGGGGAAGATACTTATAAAAATCATAAATGTATAGTAAACTCAATGCAGGAACCACTTTATCAGTTGAAACTTTTTTTGCTTCAAAGTATTTCTTGGGCTTGCATGATTTTCTTAAGAAATATTAATTTGTGATCAACTAAATCTTATCTATTCTCATTTCTTCTGTATAAATTAAGCCTCTAGAACTAATAATTACATAGGGATTTGGTCAGTCATATTATTTTCCTCCAACCTGGATCTTAAATAAAAACATTTCTTAATGTAGCCATCATAAAAACTTCAAATCAGGAGGAATTTTAGAGATCATCTCTTTCTTCTCTGTGATGCCCCACAATTGACTTCAGTGAGTAATTAGTGATATTCAAGCAGAATCTGCAGTTTCATGAAGTATATATTATATGTCGTTGAGAGGATCCAATTAGCTCTTAGTTATTTTCCTATCTGACAAGCCTGAGACAAGGTGATTTTAGAGCCTTCTTTCCAGTGCATGAAGTTTTTTTGCAGTGTCTTTGGCCAGAGGTTATCACAGTCACAGCTTGCCCATTTCTAGTGACAAGGAATCCACTTCCTCGGGAGAAAGATTACTCCAATTCTAAATAACTCAAATTCCTTACGAAACAAAATGTTTTTCCTGACTTGAGCCCTGACCCCACTTCCTGCCTGTTACCTCTCTCTCCTCCTTTTTTCAAGCCTTCCTCAAGGACTATCTGCTCTCACTGCCTCCCCTCCCCTCCTAGCCTCAGCCTACAGCTGGCTCCATTTCCTCCATGCTGAAAATAGTGACTTTTCAAGTATGCTGGGGTGGGGGGGGGGGCTTGCATTTTTTAAATAAAAATTTAATGGAAATTTTAAAATAAAAACACCTTTTTTTATGGTTAGTAATTGGGTGTTTTTATTGTAATGCGTATTCCAAGAATTACAATTACCCTACACTCATATAGTTTTTTTCCTTGTTTAATATCTTAACAATAGCTATTAGACCTAAAATTTAACTTAAAATTCCAATTAATTTAGAGACTGGGTGGCGGGAGATTTTGATGGCAAAATTTACTTTTTAAGTATCCGTTGCTCAATTTCCCTTACTTATTCTTTTTTTTTTTTTCTTTTTAACATCTTTATTGGAGTATAATTGCTTTACAATGTTGTGTTAGTTTCTATTGTATAACAAAGCGAATCAGCTATATGCATGCACATGTCCCCATATCCCCTCCCTCTTGCATCTCCCTCCCACACTCCCTATCCCTCCCCCCTATGTGGTCACAAAGCACCGAGCTGATCTCCCCGTGCTATGCAGCTGCTTCCCACTAGCTATTTTACAATTGGTAGTGTATATATGTCCATGCCAGTCTCTCACTTCGTCCCAGCTTACCCTTCCTCCTCCCCATGTCCTCAGGTCCATTCTCTATGTCTGCTGTGTCTGTCTTTATTCCTGTCCTGCCCCTAGGTTCATCAGAACTTTTTTTTTTTAGATTCCACATATATGTGTTAGCATACGGTATTTGTTTTTCTCTTTCTGACTTACTTCACTCTGTATGACAGAATCTAGGTCCATCTACCTCACTACAAATAACTCAATTTTGTTTCTTTTTATGGCTGAGTAATATTCCATTGTATATATGTGCCACATCTTCTTTATCCATTCATCTGTCGATGGACACTTAGGTTGCTTCCATGTCCTGGCTGTTGTAAATAGTGCTGCAATGAACATTGTGGTACATGACTCTAAATAAAAACGCATCTTTAATATGAAGATTATACTTTGTAAAAACTAAAAAGTTTTTATAATACTCACTATTGGCTATGGTAGGAGGAAACAGATGCTCATTTCCTACTTGTAAAAATATATATCAATACAACACTTTTGTAAGGCAATAGGGAGCAAAGCAAACTATAACCACATCTAATCTTTGACTCAGCAATCCCAATTCTGGGAGAAATATGCATTCAAGAATGTCCTTGTTGTAGTAACATATGTGAGTCTATGACTCACTTCTCTCTGACCAAACATTTTGGCCAAAAATACAGAGAGGAAAAATTGTTTGAAATTGCTTACATCAAAATGTAAGTTATCTGCTGGATTTGTGGGCACTGCAGCCTTCAAATAAAAGTGTGTAGGGATATAAGAAGAATGAGTTCAAAGGAATCTTTAGATGTGTGAAGAAATATATACTCTATTCTTTTCCCCACCCCCAAGGAAATAGTACACAGCCAAATCTTTTTTTGTGGATAGCCTGGGGGGCATGTAGTTTAGGGTCATACATTTTAAGTTTGCTTGGATTTTAAGTGAGCCATTCAACTCCTGGTATGTCTCATTTTATAAAGGTAATTATATCCTGCTCTTCCCACCAGGCCTAGAAGGAGATATTTTACCTTCTGACCTTCCCCCCCCACCCAGGTATTCTGATGTTTGAGTAGGGATGAGAATGCTAAGGCAGTCATTCCAGATTTTATCCTACAGCAAATGAAGTAACTCCTCTCTATCAGGATTTAGAAAGATCTACCTTTACCCGTGGTAAACTCCTTTCCCAGATTACGCACCATAGGAATGACCAGGGTGCCATACAACCATATAGTAATAAACCATTCCTTCCCACCCACTGCCCTCTGAAGGCTCCTCTTACATTATAGTTAGGGTCATATCACCACTTGGATCAAAAGCCTTATATGGCTTTCCACTTGGGACATTACACGTAGACTTCGCATAAACCCAACTATCCGGCTTACCATTTAAGGCTTTCACAGTGTGGTTCCCACACACCTGATCATCCTAAACTCTCACTAGTTTCTCACTTCATCATACCAGACTTTTTGCATTTCCCTGGACAGTGCATGTGTTTTTTATGCTGTTCTCTCTACAGGAATGTCTTTTTCCTATATTTTTACCTGTTAAAGTCCTAAGAGTCCTTCAAGTTTCAACCCAATTATCACTTCCCTCAATCCCACTGTCAAAGTGATCACTCCTTCTCTATCTCCTGATATTTTACAAACACTTTTATCATGAAATCACCAGAAATACACTACTATTTTATTTAATCCACTGCAATTTGGAATCTATTTCTTACAACATGTTGGGCCATACCCTAACTGACACAATGGCTCTAAAAGTTTAAGGGTCAAGTCACCGGCATTTTGAAACAAATATATCACTTGCCACTAAACTTTCTTTCACTGTTCTTTCTATACTACTGATATATTTTCATCATATAATATTACTGTGCCAAAATTATCATAAATAACATCAAGCTGGTCCTTTTATTTTGCTTCCTAGGTTGCAAATGTGGCCTGGTCTCATCACAGCGATCTCTCTCCTGTGCTGCCACATCCATGTAACCTGATACTGTCTCCTAAATTCTGTTGTTTCAAGCAGCCTTTGAGATCATAAAGATGAAAAGATATGTGCACTGTTCACAGTGTTCATTATCCAGGGGCTGGAAACACTGCATCTAATCCAACATGGTGAGTAGAATCCTAGAGTCTATACAGATTCAGGGAGTATAGAGAAGGGGAGGATTAGTTCTCCCAGGTTTTGAAGGTCAGGTAGTGGTAAACCATGAGAGTCAGGGAATGTTTCAGAGAAGGGAATGTCTGAACTGGGAAATTTCCCTTAGGATAAAAGGAGATCCAGGTAGAGGGAATATCATGTACCAAGGTACAGAGTGTAGTGGCAGCATGGGAACCTCAAGTGATTCTGAGTGGATGGCGTTTAGGAAGCAAGGAGACGCTTGGCAGGATATAGGGCCAAATACACAGGCTGGAACCACATCATAAAGGGCCTGTAACTATGCCAAGGAATTCAGACTTTAATTTTTAAATTAAACAATAAACATTTAATGGTTATAATAAACATTTAATGGTTCTAAGCAGAGGAGTTACAAAATTAGCTTTGTATTTGGAAGAGATTGAGACCAGAGGAAAAGACACCAATTAAAATTTCCTGGCAGGTAATCTAAGAAAGCTGAAGAGTACCAAAATTTAGATGGAGTCAAAGGAGAAGGAAAGAAAGGAACTGAACTGGGGCATACTAAAAGTAGCAACAGGAGGTCTTGGAGGTGGGTTGCATGTGGGGAGTATCAGAGAGGATAGCTAAGAGAAAGCCTGGCTTCTTAGGTTGGGTGGCCAATGGTGGCAGAAAAAAATCCTAAGTTCAGCACTGGACAAGTTGAGTTTGAAGAATCTGTGTTTACCTTTGATGTGCTCATGCTTATCCCCCAAATGGCTTACTTTTAAAGCTATGGTGGCGATGGGGGGTTAGAAAAAATAAGGAGTAGGGAGAAATGAGTCCACATAATTCCCTCATTCATTTGTTCTGATTCCAACATCTAAGCTTTTGAGATAATAGGTTTTGAAGCTACAAAAATAAACATTCATATAAAGAGAAAGAATAGTTTTCCTTCTCATAATCTTCAATATACTTCTTTCTGGCTCCCAAATGTAAGCCTTTCCAATCAGTCCTCCTTCTGTTGAAGGAAGAATGGGAGAACTGGTACTTGTTAGATGTTAAAACTTTACGTAAACTATATTTTAATTCCTACAGTAAACCTGCATAAATTGGTATTATTATCCCAGCTTCACAGATGAGAAACCCAAAGCTCAGAGAAATTAATAGACTTTCTCAAGCTTCCCCAGCTGGTAAGTGGTAGAAGCTGCATATAAATCTACAACTGTCTGGTTCTAAAGTCCATGCTTCTTCCATTACATGATGTTGACTCTTCAAGGAAAATCTTGGCTCCAGAAATCAGGCTCAGGAAAACAGTTAGTTATGAGAAAACTGAAGAGTCTCTCTGTCCCTTAAGCTATAACATGCTCTAAAAAGCATTCCTGTACGAAAGCATTTCAAACTCAATTTTAGAAATGATCACACCTGTCTTATTCCATCCAAGAAATGCTTTTGATAATTTGCTGAAGCTAAATGAAAAACTATCCAATCAAATAATAAATGATCAAGCAGAAGAATGTAATAGTTATGAAAAATTCCTTCCAAATCTATGTGGAGTTTCACATCTACCAGTTGGGAGGTACTCCACCCATACTCCTTTAATTGGACAGTCAACCTGCCAAGGCTAACTTCCAAGTTTCCTCAACCCTAAGAGAGGTCTCAGTTCTAATAGAGCTGGAGTAATTGTAAAAGACAGAAGATTTCTCTTGGAATCCCTGTATTAAAAATCAAAATGCCTTTAAATCAAAAACAAATACTACTTAATTGACAGATTGCTGCATTACATTACATAGCATTCTCTGTTCATACTTATCCTATCCAGCAAAGCACAGCAGTACCTTGCTCTTATTCCTGGGAAACTTCAAAGTGCCCTTCAAGTGACCATGGAGCGATGTAAGTGGTAAAAGAACTGCTTGGAAAGAACTTTGCATTCCCTTAATAGCTCTAACCACACTACACAACATATGTCAAAATGTTAAAGAGAACAGAAACTCCTAATGCTTTGTGCAATGTATACAGTTCCTGAGCTTTGATGTTTCTGTTTCTGCCCCTTTAGTTGTACAAAATTGTCTGTTTTTTTTTTTAAATCTTTTATGTCTCATTACTGACCTGTCAAACATTATTTTAACTTAAAGAGTAGCTGACGCCTTGCAGTAAACCTTGAAAAGCCCCCTGTTTAAAAACAATCTGCCTTTATGCTATACATATCTAGTATGGTTATGTTTTTATTACAAGGAACATGTCACTGAGAGAAATCTTATCCACAGGTTTTTAGGTCAGAACAAATGTAACCACATTAAGAGTCCAGACTCAGTGTCTTGCACTGACGCTAAGTGCCTGGTGTCTCAGTGGGTTAAAATGGAAATTCAGAGGCTTTGAAAAGCTTGGGGAAGTCAAAGCATCTCCACATCCTTTCAGGCCTCTTTTTCACACCCCAAATTATTCTCTTACCACCACTTTCCTATTATTCATTTTCACAGATGTAAAGTGATTACCTAACTCCTAATTTTTCTCTTTTAGAATGAAGGAAACATCTCACTCAGGTGTCATTTCATTTGGCTCAGTAAAGATCACTCCCCCTCCACCACCAGGACCACAAGCTTCCACGTTGTTTTTTTCATTGTTTTGGCAAGCGCTGACTTGAGTTCCCTGCCTTCCCCTCCCCCCTTGCCAGTTTTTGTCCCCCTCGGGGACAGACTGTTTGAAGTGTTTCCCAACAGCCTTGCTGAGGCGGAGGTAAGGATGCACAGAAATGCTGTGTGACTTAGGAGCTTGAAAGATCTGAACATCAGAGGGGAGGAAGTGGGGATCTGCATAAAAGAGGTTTTCTTCATGACTGAACTGAATGGAACTGTTTGGGAGGAAGTGATACATGCTCCCATTCATGGGTGGTAGGGTTATACTGAAAGGCAGAAGGTAGCAGGAGATACTATAATTGGACTCTCTCACAAGTGCTTAAAAGCCACTGCATTATCAACAATGGCACTTTTTCCATATATATCCTGCAATTGTTACTCATTGTTTATGAAAATACTATAGTATTTGCTTTGTGGTTTTTTTTGTCATTAGGAAAATTATTTAATTGAACAAGCTAGAGCCACAATTTTCAGAATCAGTCTTGTGTGATACCCTAGAGATACCAGATAACATTCACTGAGATGATAAAAGAGGGTACTTTTTAAACAAGTCTGAATAAGGCATATACTTCGAATAAAAGTACATTGATTCTTATTAGAAACTATGGCTTAATCCATTTCCACTTAAAACTTCCCTTATTAGGATTCTGAATAGATGATTCAAAAAGATAATTTTTAATAACGGTGCCTGTATTTGAGTAATTTTCTTTAAAATTCAGTGGCTTAATTTCCCCCATTTCTTTTTTTTAAAGGTAATTGATTTTTTTGTTTTTAATTTATTTATTTGTTTTTATTTTTTTGGCTGTGTTGGGTCTTCGTTTCTGTGCGAGGGCTTTCTCCAGTTGCAGCGAGCGGGGGCCACTCTTCATCGCGGTGCGCGGGCCTCTCACTGTCGCGGCCTCTCCCGTTGCGGAGCACAGGCTCCAGACGCGCAGGCTCAGTAGTTGTGGCTCACGGGCCTAGTTGCTCCGCGGCATGTGGGATCTTCCCAGACCAGGGCTCGAACCCGTGTCCCCTGCATTGGCAGGCAGACTCTCAACCACTGCGCCACCTGGGAAGCCCCCCCATTTCTAATGACAAGAATTCTTCAGACCTCAGGATAATATCCTCGACCTTTCTAACTCTGACAACATACTCCAAAAAGATAAGCTTTGAGATCAGGGTCACTGCCTGTGCTTGAATCAGATCTGAATACATTTTCTTTAACTCTCGACATCATGGAAGAAGTTTCTAAACCATTTCTCAGTATGGCTTACCATTTAAATTTGAACATTTCATTTTGAATCTACAACTTTAACATTAAAGAATTTGTCAGATGAATGCTGTACTGAGAACAACACAGGTCAAAAAGTTAGAAAACCTGGTTTCTAGGCCTGATTCTGTCGTGTTACCTTAACCTCTCTTAACCCTAGGACTCTCCTATGTGAAATGAGAGTGTTAGACTAAATTTCTGAGCTCTTTCTAATCTACATTAGACATTCCATCAATCAATTAATCAATCATTCCATGAAGAAACAACCTTGGAGAAAAGAGTAAAATCATATTTATATGCATGTTTTTGAAAAGTTCTAAGGTTAGGCATTTAGTTTCCCATTCATTCTTCAGTCTTTTTTTTTTTTTTTGAGTGCTAGTATCTTTATGCTCTGAGTTATAAATATTATAACATTCCCAAAGAACTCACAATCTAATGAATTAACATTTGCATATTTTTCTTTTTATAGTCTCTCCCTTTTCCTTAGGTAATAAGAATATATTTTTAAATCAATGCTTTTTTACTTCGTACCTGCTAATGGAGGTTTTGATAAATAAAACCTGACTGCTTAAATAATATATGAATTTCTAACTATTTGAGAAACTAATTATATCCCTGAAAAACTTAATTGTGGATTGAAGAGGAGTGGATATATTAGTGATTTTTAGAATATCAGTTAAATTTTTAATTTTTTGTTCTTTATCTCTCAAACATACAAATATTCAACCACACGCGCACAGAGAATGTTTCATGGATTCCCAAAGGTCCTTTCTTCCAGAGTCCCTTTCCTCTCATCCTCTTTTTAATGTCCATCTTTATATTTTTAAATCTATATAAATGTACCCAGGGAATTATAAATTGATTTATTTTTGCTCTTTCCTATAAATATGTCCAATTAGTTAATTTTATGATTATTAAGTATCAATTGCTTCTGACATAGGTGACTTAACCTACATTATTCTTACATTTTTCTGTTGGAGATTTTTCCCCCACAGGAAATTGCTCAGGGTGTACTTCACATGTTGTATATCCATAACATACTAATAAGTTTCGTTCTCTCTTGCTTCTTCATAATTATTGTGCCTCAACTGTAACCTTATTAATTTCAACACCTTCCATTTTCACTTACTTCTCTTTCTTGAACTCTAGATAAACTTCTAGAAAACAATCAAAACATTTGTTTCCCTTTCATTTTCCAATTTAAAAAAATGAGACAGTAGAGCATGTCATAAAATCCCCAGACAGGAACTCACTGACAATAGGAAGAAGGCACTGCATGCTTTCCATAATCTGTAAGCGACTAAGTAAAGATGTTCTATGTTACACCTACTTGGGAGGTGCCTCTGTCTGACAAGGCAACATTGCTGAGAATGCAGAAACAAAAGTTAATTTTGATGAAAATAACCACAAGTTGACAGAATTTAAGATTTTAAGGAAGATTAGAGGGAAGTAAAAATTAGCTAAAGAAAATTAATGTTAACATGGTTTGAACAGCCTTGGAAAATAACACAAAAGATGCACTAAGTAATATACTAGTGACCTGATTATCAGCACATTTCTAGAGCTGTATATAAAACCCAGAAGGTCTAAGAGCCTGAAGACAGTACACCAACCTCCCCACAGAGCCTGACTGCTTACATTGCTGTGCTGATGTTTTGTATCCAACTCAGTGAACAAGCACAATTCCTGACATAATCAAAACACAACCTTGTTTTTGTGTCCCACTGTCCCTTTAAAATGTATTCAGTGGTGGCAATCTCCTGACCTGAGGAAACCTTGAGAAATCACATGCCTTTAACAATCATGTTCACGTTCAGGTATTAACAGTGTTAAGATCACTCTAAGTTGCAAACACGGGTTCAGTTTGGTAAGTAAAATGCCAAATCCTATGTAATATAATTCTAAACTTCAAGTAGTATTAAATATTCTCTCCTTTCCAGCTGGCTGGAAACTGGTGTCAACCAAGGATGGGTTGTCAGTTTTTTATTTGCTTCCCTCTTCCCCCTCACCCATTTGCACCCTCTTCCAGGTCTCCTCAGATTGTCCACTCCTCACAGGCTCTTGCTGTTAGAGTCTCTCATCCTCCCTTTGCAAGAAGATTCAAAACAGCCCCTCTCTTGCATGGGTAGCACACATCTGGTTCACTGAAAACACATCGTTTGCCCCACACTCAATAGAAGTGGGCTGCAATACAAACAGAATATGTTTCCCCTTCTCTGGATGAATCAGGCATCTTCTAATGATGCCTCTTAACCATAGGGAACGTATTTCAGGCTTCTGAATGATCCTATGGAAGCCACATCTCACTAGGCTTGAGATGAAGGAGGTAGCACCCTGACCGCTCCCCTCTTTGGGGTAAATAGGGACTGACAAGCAGCAACCGCACTCTGTAAAGACTGATCTTCCCCTCTCATCACTTTTTTTACATTCCTCAAGGGTTTTAACGTTATCTAAACTGGTTCTAGGTCATCTGTTGGGAAATTTCCTCCTCATAAGCTAACACATTAGAAATTCACAGCTTTGTACTGTGATACCTTGGTCAAAATATACATTCTTAGGTCCAATTTCAAAGTCACGAACAGGGCTTCTGTCCTTGGAAGTCAGCTTGTTTGGTTCTGTCAGTTTACATGGAGGGAGCAGCACTTGTTAATGGCTTTACACCAGGATTAGCAGCTCAAGTTCTTCTCCCATAGCTGGGAGCACGGATGAATGACCCTGGCTGGGTGGGAACTGCAGTATATTAGGAGAAGTTACCTGTCCAAAGAAATAGATGCCTCTTGGCCATTGTTAGTGCAATGATACCAGACATTCTAATTTTTCAAGAAAAGTGGAAAATGCAAATTTTTATATGCCATCTCCATTGTATAAATGTAGGCTTAAAATATTCTAAGAACTTTGTTCAGGCCTCACACTAAAAGATTAATGGGCTGGGTTCTGATAGAAGACCAGCAGTTTGTGATTTTTACAATTGGCTGTACCCTCAACTATACCCAGCTGTTCATGTTCTTGATGACTACATCCTCAGGTGAGAGTAGGGCAACTGAGCAACTCCAACTCCCACTCTGTCCTGACAATAAAGCTCAAGGTAGAAATGGGGTGTTCTCTTCATATACAAATAATACACCCAGTTAAGACACTCTCAGTGCTAAGCTGGAAGAGGGTGGGATGGTGGATAAATGTACTTTTGTTGTTCATGATGGGAGCTATTTTTCACCTTCCTTGGGCATTTACAAACAGCCAGATGAATAAAACAAGCAGAACAGAGTCCCTTTAATCACACTAAACCTGGACTAAGCATACTCCTCTTCCTGCTTTGCTTTGACTTTTCAAATGTTGGTGGTGATATAAGTGTTGATGGTCATTATCTACCAGGGGGATTAATCCCCACTGGACAGTTGCATTTGCAACCTAAATTTAAAACATGTTTTTCTGATGCTTTGAACCAACAATCTCATGCTGCTGAATCTTAGGTGCCCTCCCAAGAACCTCAAATGGAATATTATATTATGTACAAAAACAGACTTCCCTATCATCACTACCACCCCCTCAACATACATACGCACACGTGTGCGCTTGGAGAAAAAGTGATATTAAAGCAACGCTGCATCAGCTGTGGGTACAATGGGTTCATTTTACTGCTGTCTCCTTTTGTCTGTTTGACATTTTTATAAAACAAAATATTGAAAATGCAGTAGAAACTTGGTTATAACAAATAACTATCAATGTAATCAGAATATTAGATTATTGGGCATACAAAATTTTTTTATTTATAGTTAGACTCATGATATTATAATCACCTTGCCATGAAAATTGCATTGAATATCTAGTGTTGAATCATTACCCCAAAACAAATGCTTACATAACTACCCACTTTCTACTGGTTTACAATTCAATAGACACAGACAAAAAGTAACTTAAATTTTATGTGTTTTGGTTTACTATTACTATAGACAAGAAGAACGGTTTAATGAATTTTTTCAAGGGTATGTCCTACTGTCCACCTAACATTTCATTGTTTTAAAATGCAGTATAGTGCCTGGGAGGAAGTAGGGACTCAAAAATGTTTATTAAATAAAAAGTGAATAAAAAAGTAGCTAAAACAGAGTACTAATACTATACATCGACTCCTTACTTTAGGTTAGTCTGAGCTTAGAGTGTAGGAAAGTGCATCTCGTGGTTATTGATTACATACTTTGAAAGTTACCATAAATACCACATACATATACACACATATATAATACAGACATTGAATATATGTAAAAAGACTTCTTTGCCAACTTAGTTTTAAAGAGTTAAATTTCGTTTAGGTGTATTTAATTACAATGTAAAATCAAATTGTTTGAAGTCCAAATTCCTAATCTTTACCACTGTGTGCTAATTTATAGAACTGAATTTGTAATCTTTGAGGAAACATTGCACGTTTGAATGACACATACCTAAACAATAAACTAAAATTTTATATCTTCATTTCTACTACATGGCTAGTAAGATTTCTTCAAATTTGGGGTATTGAAGGGTAAGATATTTTTTATTAGAGTCAGAAAATAGAAAGGAGGAAACTCTAGCTGAAGTGTTATCACATTAAAAACAGACCCAGTCCTTTTGATTTTCTCTATTTTTTCCTTCAAGCAAATCAAAGATGCCTTACCTACTTTAAGAGATCAGACTGCCTGAGATCTGTTTCATTTAAGGACCAGACCATTTAGGAGGTACCAGAAATACATCTTCATTAGCAGCCACTTCAGGAAATAAGGAGATGCTTATGATAATATATTATTTGAAAGCTATGAATAGTAGAGAAACTCAAGAAAGTCTGGTTAACAAGCATTGTAGAAGGGGATATACGTATTTGCTAAAGCCAAAACACTTTTTCCAGAAATATATTTTCCACTTTAAGAGAATAACTTGTATGTTCATAGTAAAACCACCAAGAGCCAGGAATTTTCCAATTCATTTGTCATTATAGGAAATGGTGTTCTTATTGCCATCCAAGAAATTTTGCTGATGGGCAATATTTTCTGCTGGACTGTGTCCCAGGAAATGGTCCTCTAATTTATTCAGGAAGAAAAACTTATGTATAAAATATCGGCCAAAAGCCGGTATCTTATTGGTCCTCGTTCAAAGATAGCATAAATAAGGCGAATATGGTCTCTGTTCAAAAGGGACAATAACACTCTATGATTTTTATGGCGTTCTCTTTCAAAGACTTCAAAGCCTCTGATAAATAACATGGCATAAGCCATTCCATAGACAGGAGACAGATAAGGGAAAAAATACCATTCTCCTTACTTCATGGGCATAAAATCTGAAAAGATGAAAAGAGAAGCAACTCCAAACCAGGCTTCTCTTCAGTTTAAAAAAAAAAAAAGCACCATATAAATCTAACAGAATGAATGCAACCACCATGTGCCTAATTTATGTAAAACTACTTATTTTCTTATTTACTTTGATAATTTTGGCAAAAACAAATTGTTTCCTTGAATTTCCATTTCCCCTGTAGCTACGTTCTCCAATCCAGCCTCCAGACTGCCTACCAAGGTTTCTAAAACACAATCTGGTTCTTTCATTATCTTAATTAAAATGGATCCACATGGTCTGCACTGAATTAACTAGAGGATCCACTGAGTAGCATTCTTCAATTTATGCCACTCTTCATTCATTCATTCATTTATTCAATCAGTATCTCTCCCTACACTCTAATCATACTAAGGTGCTCAATATTACTTGCACAATGTGATATACTTCTTTCATTTCTTATTCCATTTCTCCTACTGGAAATGTTTTTACTCTGTTCATCTGACAAAAGAAAATTCTAATTCATATCAAGATGAAATTCACACATTTTGCACTTTGAGAATCAATTCTTGAATATTTTATCTGAGAAAATAAATCATTTCTTCCTCTGTGCTTCCGTAACAATTTATTCAGACCATCATTAAAATACATATTCCATTATAATTAGTTGAATGTGTTTGTTTCTTTCACTGGATGTCAGGGACCATGGCTTATTCATATCTGCAACTTACTGCACCCAGAATGTTGCCTGGAAACTCAATGGGCATTTGTTAAATTGAAATAAATTAGATACAGATACTTATAGAATCCACTATTTCTTCAACATTGAGATTTTTGACATCAGTAGTGTGTCTTCATCTCTGTACTAGGAGGTGTGAGCATTCATGGCATATAAAGGAGAGAGGTCTTAACTTGGAATTGCTTATAATTAGAAGGGAAGACAAGTAGATATCAATAATGCAATTCTACATCCAATGTAGTAGTTATGTTGAAACCTGATTCAAATAGAGGCCCTGTTCTTACTATTATTCCACATTACCAATTAAGAAATTTTATATTCTTCTGAGGCTAACATCATTCTTTCTAAATTAATTCTCCATCTGTAGCAAATGAAATATTTCCCCAGTTTTAGCACCTATATTGAGGTTCTCTGTTTCAAATAATGTTGGTTATCAATATGGATGCTGTGACTTATATATGTGCCTCTTACTGATGAATTCAGAGAGTGAGGCAGTATTAACCTTTTTTACTATAATTGCTCTGAGGCACTGAGATGTTTCTAAGAGCACAAAGCTACAAATCAAACAATTTTGAATCTCTAAATGAATCTTCATACCCAGACTACTAAATTTTACTCATTCCATCAAAGAGGGATGGATGATTTCAGGCCTTGAGAGTGGTTGTGACTTTATAACTGAGTCACTCTTTAAAACAAGTTTTCAATGATGAATAGGACAAATACTTTTGTAAAACTCATTGATTCCTCAATGACTATCCTGTGGAAATCTGTTCTAAAGTAATTCTGATCTGCATGCAAATACTGTATGTGGTATACAGTCGAAAGTAAAGTAAATGGGCTAATATGACCTTTCTTTGAGATGCATATGGGACAACTGATAGAATTAATTGAACTTTCTAAACTCTATAGAGTGACTTATGTTACTAAGGATCTCTGGCTTTAATGCTGAGCTTTATTTGTCAAAAGGCCAATGAAATAACCATATTGAATCCAAAGCATTCCAGGTCATTTCTGTAAGAAAGCACACAATCTGCTGCTGTGGTATATAAGGAAGTTTGGCCCATTTACCTTTAGATATAAACAATAGAATTTCCTTAGATAAATGTGATGCAATGTGAGTTATATGCTCTGATATGTAAAGAATGGTTAATTATAGAAGCCAACAAGTTCTAGGAGAAATATCATTTGGAACATCAACATATGGGCTACATGCCAAATGAAATTTTTACTCTGCTAGAACATGCTTAGGTCTCAATATAAGGAAGGAAAAATAAAATGGTATGTACGACTGTGCAGGAACTTGACATTTCAGAGACACGATAGGAAAAGAAACACATCTCAAGAGACAACTTCAGAAAAAGGGGTGATTTCTGAGTCTTTCCAAATTTCCAGAAGACTGTGAGACAAATTTTTTCTACAAATACAAAATTCACTGAGGATCTCAGGAAGAGGCAATGAAGCAGCTTGGAGGAGGAATTCTCAGTCTTCTCAGTAAATCTGCTAAGTTTGTAAATCTACTGAGGTCTCCAGAACATGTGTAGCCCATTCTAGATCTAGTAAACAGAATGATAGAATGTCTTTTATATATTTATTTTTGCATTAATTTAGAAGAAAACACAGATGCAATAAGAGTCCCACTTACGCACATACCTTTAATATTGTCTTTCGGCTCAAATGAGACAGAGTTGTAATAGCAAAAAACAGTTCATTTTTACTAAGTATGTATCACTTACTCTTCATATATGTTAACTACTCGAACATTCTCATGGGGAAACATGGATACTTATAACTGCTCATAAGAAAAAGCATGTTTTACATAAATTATTACACTAAAGAAGACATAAGGAACACAAGAGGATGCATTTGGAATCAAAGAACATAATACATTTTGTATCTTTCATAATTTTTCTATAGAGCAGTACAAGCAAGAAATTGTTTTTCAGCTCTTCCCTCTCAGTGATTGATTTGAAAATAAGTTTAGCTTGCCTCAGTGCTGGTCACAGTTATTTGCAGGGTTTTTCTTATGTCATATCCTTAAAAGGTGCTAAAATTGATTTCCTTCTATGCAAAGATTATTTTGGTACATTTCACATGTATCCCAACCTCCAGTGACATTTAGTTATCATTAAATGACTACAGTGAATGGAAAATAAGAAAGGGGAAACATTCCAGTTCTTATGCATTCACTCAGAAGTCTTCAACTCCTTTAGAACCAGGAATCATTTTCTCCATTAACAGAACAATAGCATTCTTAGGCTTGAAAAATAAAAAATATATAGATCTTTAGCAAAAGAGTTGGAAAGCTACAGTATTTCTGAAACAAGGTATCATTAATTATACATTCCATCTCAAACTCCATGCCAATTTTCTCCTTGACAAACTACAGATAGATATTTCTTAGCTCAATATTTTATATAAGAAATAATAGATTTGGGGCAAGATTATCCTATAAAAGACCAATGTTACAAACTTGGTTGAATCTTGTCCTTGTGACCAAGTCTATCCAGAATGACATACTTTGGTTGAGTTTTACTCAGTCTTTTACTTTGGGCAAAAACTAATGGTCAATATCTGCTAAGTGATTTCCTGGTACTGGTCCTTGTGCTCTATACAGATCTGCTGGCAAAGCCATAGCTCTTTTGGGAGAATAAAGATTGGGAGAAATGGCCTACTAGCTAATCAAATAATTTTAAAGAACAGAAAATCTTTCTGTGTTTTAATTCCACCCATTTTCTTTTTACACATTTCATTGGTTTGTTTGATCACTACAAATATGTCTGATATTGAGACTAGAATGTTCCTTCTATATGCTTACACCATGATTATGACTATCAGGACTCTTAAGGGGAAATTGGTTCTGCTTATGAACTATTATTATCAAAGATTGCTTAAAATCATTTACTTTAAAACCAAAATTATTTGGGTCAGTTATCTTTCAAAATGTAACTGATCCTATCAACACCATATAACAAGATAATTTAGTTAGTTACACATTCATTCGTAACTAATTCATCCTGGCAGATTCACCAAGGAAATTAGTTTCTTAAAACCAGAGGTTCCATCAGTGCATTTGCTGAGATATTTTCTTTTTCTATAGCCATAGCGGGTGGCTGATAACTTATGTTTTGAAAATGTTCCAATCTAAATCACCTAGGTCACACTGCATGGTGAAGAACTTTAGAGACTTAATAATTCATTTGTTCACATGCTGAAAAAGACTCAGAAACTGTTTCTCAAGTAAACTCTTGGACCCACCTATTCTATTGGCCCACCTCAATGTGGAAATTGGGTGGCCATCTATTCAAGAAGTAGTGTTGGTTTTTGATCTGGTTTTCATAAAAGGTTGTCAACCCTCCTGCTCAGTTAGTTAATTTTTAAAATGCAGAGTCTGTCCTTAATCAGTAACAAAGAATTATTTATTGCCAGAGAACATACTTTCAAACTGTTTGCTAGCTAACTTCTCTCAGAAGCCATTTGAAAGGAATTTCATTTCTGGAGATTGTTTTGAAAAAAATGAAGTGTATGTCTCTCTCTAGACATCCTAATTTTTAACCCCTGAATCATGCTGTGCTATTTACTTAGCCTCTGACAAGATATTTCCTTTGTTGTACTTTGACATTATCCCTTGGCTTACATTAATAGATGCCCTAAAAATGCTTTATGAAATGGACTACTACAGTTACTCAATAATGCTATTAAAATGTCAGCCACTACATAAACCAGAATCCCCTATATAAAGACCCACTCAAGGCATGGGCCTTTGTGCTTGACCTTACAAACAACTAGTATGTCCTCTCCTTAAGTGATCATATGATTCCTATAAACTAATCACAGCTCCTTTTGCTTCAACTGCCAAGGAGCTCAGAGTTAAATTTATTAATGAAAGTATGTTATTATTAAAGTCTTTATATGCATTCCTTAATTCTAAATTTTCTATGAGTTTGCTTTTGTCTTCTATATTTTTCATGGCCTTGGCTTTATAATTTATGCATATATTTTTGGGTTTTGTGTATATCATTGAAAGATATCCCAAAACGTTTTGTAAAAAAAAATGGGTTCTAGCTAAAGAGAAATAAAATAATCAGATATCCCACTATATTTTAAGATACTGAAAAAGATATAAGTGGCGGGGGGGGAAGGTGAGTTAAAGTGGTAATGGAAAAATCACTAGAGCACTAAAGATGAGTAAAATGAAGGTAGTAATTACTGAAATTAGAAGTAAAGAATATGAGGATATTACATAGTGAGATCTAAGGAGACTCTGGCAACAAGATGAAAATAAATACAGATTAAATGTAGTAAGTAAATGAAAAGAAATGTAAACTAAAAGGCAGAAGTCTGCAGGCAGGAGAAGAAAAAATTGAATACTTTGACACACACAGCAGCAACAAAACCATTCAAGTAACGTGCCAACTGAGCAACGCACACTGCACCTGTGCATCAACTGTTTAATATTCTGGGAACCAAAACCAGATCAGGTCACCATCTTTCATGCCATTGTGTACATAGGTTCATTATGTATATTTTAATGAATGTTGTATTCACAACAGTTCTCAACACATCACCAAACATTTAAAATCCAGTTGTTACAAAGTTACTCTTACCTAATATTCTCAAATCTATGAATTCACTTAATCAATAAATTCAAATTCAATAAACCTACTTTTCCTCTTGGAATGCTTTGAAAAGTAACCTCTAGCATCAAATTCAGAAGAATGAGGCAGGGTTGGTGGAGGAGACCACAGAGGGAAGAGTGGTGATGAGCCCTTCACAAGTCTGATTGAGGGAGCTGGTGCTTCTTTTTCCTATGTTCTTCCCAAACAATGCATTTGCATTTCCCTTTACCCTCTCAGTAGTTTACTTTCACCAAGCCTTTCAGCAAGACCTTGAATTACTAGAACAGTGCTTGTCAAGTGTGGTCCCTTGACCAGCAGCAATAGTGTCATCTGGGAACATATTACAAAGGCAAATTCTGGAGCTCTACCCCAGACCTACTGAATCAGAAATTCTGGGAGTAGGGCTCTTGCAATCTGTTACAATGGACCCTCGAGGTGTTCACAATGCATGATCAAGTTTCAGGACCAGTGGACCAGAGGAACACATGGATATAAGGAGATGTCTGCTCATTCACAGTTATTAAATGTGAGGTGATAATAACAGGAATAGAGGCAGAGTTAGAAAAGGAGGATAGAAAACTATAGAAAAAGAAAATAAGCAAGTGACATCTTGCCATTTGCTTGTTCCAGAGGCTCAAATGAATATTTCAGTGTTCATATTTTAATTTTTTAAAATTTACTTTTTGTACATTTTTGTCTATGCTGTTCTTCATACTTGGTTTGTCTGAAAAGAGAAAGTCCAACACTAGGTTTACTGGGCAAAACTGGTACTAAGACTTCACATACTTTAGACTTTCTTAACTCATTATCCTCATACAGAGAGCATAACTCACCTTCAATTCCTAAATCATACTGCAAATGATCAAGTTTCCTCTTAGCTTTAACTCCATACAGGGATCAACATCACCAGTGCAATTCCGTCACTCTTGAGGTAAGACTCTGCAGCTGTTAAAACAGTGCATGCCCTGTAACAACACGCCAGCGTAGGGCAGGAAGCAAAGAAGGATTCTATTTCTAATTGAACCTCTGGTGGGAATTGAAATACGTGGTGTTTGATTTCTTGTACTAGAATTCATCTGCTTATCATAAACTTTTCAGTGGCACCCTTTCTCTCACCCTCCTCCTTTCTGTCACTCTTAAATACTTCCACCCCCTCAATTATTCCTTAACTTTGGTCTTTCAATAACTGGATCTGGTGCTATCTTTTCTGAAAGCAGGTACCTTCACTATTGAAATGTCTCCACACCATTAAGGGGAGGAAATTTGCAACCTGCTCCCTTATCAGTAGAGATGATTTAGAGAAAAACAGTGAAGATAGTTCTAAAAAGAATGGATTATATATGGATTATTTGGCCTGAATGAGCGAAGATTAATGAGTGGATTGACCACATAATTCCCAGATTTAAAATCTGGGAAACTTTTCAGAGCAAAGGGAGGGAGTGGCTATTATAGATTTTGCCAAGACAACTGACCCATGCTGGGACCGTTTTGGGCAAACCAGGAACATGCTTGATCTATTCATTGGAGACTTTTTGGCTGACTTCAAGTATATGAGGGATTTTAATGAGAAAAATATTTATCGTTTACTCTCCGTATCCATGGAAAACCGAATAAGAATAAAAGCAGGACATATTTTTTGTGTATTTATAAGTTTATTGAGGACCCTGCTATCACTGGGCTCATTATCTACTTATTAAACATATGATTATATAAATTTAAACTTTCATTGTCCAGTTATTAGTTACATAATTAGATCATCTTGACTTTCAAAATGTTAATAGTAAAAATAGATACTGTGGGAGGTGTAGAGTTGCCATTCATGGGGACTCACTGCCTCTGTGCATAACTAACTGTCCTGAAACTCACTAGAAGCTCAATTTGTTTTTGGGTATCATACTAAAATTATGCAGTTATAAAGTTCTCTGAAAGCAAAAAACTAAGATGCTCTTTCCAGATTCCTTCCTAACATACTATACAGTTCAAAATATCTCTTTAGTTATTTGGAGGTTTTCCATATATAACAATTCTCTCAACTTGTCTGTACACTGCCAAGGGTCGGATTATAGAAAGCCATTCAAGAAAGTGTAGACAAAGCAGTTCCACATCGTTTTGTTGGTATTCTTTTTATAAATATTTTGCTCTCTGTAGACATTTTTCCTTTGAAGCACTCAAAATCTCTACACACTGCAAAACCTGGCATTTATCTGATGGGTCACATTTAATAATGAGATTTGACATTATCAGATTTAATCATGAAATCTGACACTATTAGAATCCTGGCTTTCAGAAGCAAGAGTTACTATAACATATTTGGATGGATGAAAGGAAGGACAGAAGGGAGAGAAGGAGCGAGGGAAGGAGAGGGGGAGGAAGGAAGGAAGGGAGGAGGGAGGAAGGAAGGAAGGGAGGAGGAAGGAAGGAAGGGAGGAGGAAGGAAGGAAGGAAGGGAGGAGGGAGGAAGGGAGGAGGGAGGAAGGAAGAAAGGGAGGGAATATGGCAGGAAATTTTTCTCAAACAAAACTTCCCCAAAATATTTTATGTCTTTAAGAAGTACTAAAATATATTAATATATTATATTTTATGTATGTTAATATATGTTATTATTTCTTCCAGATCTCTGATACAAGACAAAAATTTTAGAACTATGAATGATGGAGCACATACTCCCATAAAATGAGAAATATCAAGGCTTATTAATAAATTCTACCTCTACAAAAAATTAAGGTAATATAGCTGATTAATTTAGTGACTTCTAAATCAAAAAAAAAATTTAATTATTGTCAAGAAGTAAAAATGAATTGTTAGTTCAGATTTTTTTTTCTTTTTGCCTCCTATTTGACCTAACACTGGATAGATACATCCTAAGAGTTGTCTCACACACAGCGTGACCACCCATGCACTACTCTGTTATCTGTTAAATATATACTTCCCTCTTTTCTCATGATAGCATTGCATGCAACCCATGACTAGTGCCAAATAGTTAATACAGAGAAGTGGTTTCCAGGCAAAGTTCCTCACAGGGAGAGATCAATTCTGTCTGAGATGTTCTTGGAAGGCATTACGAAGAAGAGCTTTGCTGAATAGGGTACATTCTACAGAGTGACAAGGTTAGAAAAGTGGGATGTCATTGAGAAAACCAATTTTCCTGTAGTAGAGATTTAATTGGAGGTAATGGTAAGAGACAAAGCCAAACATTTATTGAGGTAAGACTTCCAGCCAAGGGGTTTGCATTTTATCTTCCGGGCTGAAGGAAGCACTGAAGGTTTGTGGAAGGGGATTTCAGGGTCTATGAGAATTAGACTGGTAGCAATGTACACATGAGAATAATTTTGGGAACAGGTAAACCAGTATGGATTTTACTGGTCATCAGAGAGTGAGGTTAATGAGGATCTAAATTAGGGTATTGGTGATGGTAGTGGGTAAGAAAAGGATAAATGCAAAATATAGTATAAAAGAATAATCTAGGTGATATTATTACTGACTGAATATGAGGGTCTAATAAGAGGAGAGAATTTTAAAATTCTAAAGTATGAGTCTTCCTAAGATGATTGAGGTACCATTGATTGAAACAGGCAAGTGTGAAGAGGAAGCACACGGTGAAACATGGAAATGGTACGTGAAAGAAGAGTTTGATCTGAGTCATTGTAAATACATTGAGTTGATAGGAAATTCCAACAGAAATACTGAGTGGACAGTTGATGATGTGAACTGCTGGAGATGTGATGTTTGAAGCTGAGGAAATGGATCGGACCTTTGATATACAGATTTTGATATACAGAGCGTATATGAAGGACTAAATAGTCCCGGGGAAAAAGGATCCAGTAAAGGAAGCAGAGTAAAGAGAGAACTGTGAATAGCGTCAGGAAAAGAGAAAGCATGCTAGGTATTTCTAAAATGGAATTTAATACAGAGAATCAGTTGATATTAGATGGTTGCAAGAACAGAAAAGGGATTGCTGAGGTTGCACAGAGATTAATAACTGTAGGAAGCAGCTACTGTCCCTTGGGCTGGGAAAACAAAGGAAAACAGGTGGTGATGTCAGAACCTTGAATTTGGACGAGGGGCCCAGAAATCCTGGTGTTTGGTCCTTTGGCGAAATCTCCTTGAAGCTGGTTCTTAGATCTCTGGCCGGGCAGGTGCCAAGAACTCTGCAGAGGGGACAGAGTTCAACAGGTGCCCAGAAGAATGTGCTCCAGTGTGTGAGGGAATACGGGAACATCTCATACTGCAGTCTTTAAAGGAAGCATGTTGTTACCAACAGGTGCTGGTAGTGGCAAAAGAAGCTGGAGGCTGCAGACAGCTGTCCGCTGCTACTGGAACAATGCTGCTACCGACTGGAAAACCAGAAAGGAAACCCTCTTTCTCTCCCTTCACCTTCCAACCTCTCTCTAGGGCCCTCTACTGGCAGGGCCTAACAGAAGCCAACTGATAAGGCAGTCTGGGAAAAGTTATTTATAGAGCTCCATGCCCAGCCTTACAGAGCAGAGTAGAAAAAGGGGTCTTGAATTTGAGAGACAATAAGTAAATAATCAGCACATCTAGAGAGGAACATGTTACAGAAGCCTAAGGAAGAGTGAGGTTTCAATAAGAAAGGGGAGGAAAACTCCAACAAATGCTGGAAATAGGTCAAAGATAATGGACTAGGCAAAGACCTTTGCATTTAGTGATTAAATTAAATGAAATGTTCTTAAATAGCTAAGTGTTGGAGAAAATTCTCATAAAAAAACAGCGATTACTCTCAATGTCTTTGATTAACCTGTGTCAGTTTTCCCATTAAAGAACTTTAAAAATATTAAATTAAACTTTTATTATATCAATAGTAGATGATAATATTCCAAAATATTTGCAACAAAAACAAAAATGATGCATATTTTAAATGAAAGTATTAACAATGAAGTATGAAATATTTTTATTTTACCAAAATAGTACTGGCTTGCCCAAGAAATACAGTTATAAAATATATTAGTCTCTGTTTTTTTTATTGTCACCAATACATTTTTAGGAAATTCTTATTACATTCCTTCTGAGTCAGTGACCAGATAGGACTAGCCCACGCAGGAACCAGTGATTTAATATTATGTTAGGATGCTACGGGCACAGCAGTGCAGGCCTCAACATGAAAGAGTGGCATAAAGAAAATTCTCTTTCTCCCTCCTGCAGAGAAGAGAATTCTATCCCACCATCATCTCTGCTCTTTCCCTTCCCCCCCTACAGAGCCTAAAAAATTTGCCTAGAATGTACATTCCACAGTCCTCTGAAGTATTATAGTAATATTAATAAATTCCTTACATGACATTTGGACAAAAGCCAGTACTAGATACAAAAACTGAGGTGTCTTTCAGGTCTGAAATGGGTTTTTAAAAATTCTCCATGTTTAAGAAAAAGGAAAGCTAAATTTTGGTAGCTATAAGTGCAATGATTTTCATATTAAGTATTAGAAGACCAGCTTACGCTAAATACTGTGGTCATTCCGTGTTTATTTGCATGACAGAGCATGGAACTAGCAGCATATTTTGTTGCTGGAGCAGATCAGAGGTTAAAAGGTGTAAAATAATACATATCCATAGCATATCCATGGCAAGTAGAGCTGTGCCCTAGTTAATCAATATTGATTCCATAAGTCATATTATAAGATAAAATGTACATATTTTTATATATAATAGTTACTATCCACTATTGCTGCATTGTACCATTTCTGAATAAATACTCAACCATATAAGCCAGGTAATATTATTCCCATTTGCCATATGAACAAAAGACAAAAGAAGACATTGTCCAAGCTCATATAGCTCTATGAAAGATTTAGAAAAAACTCTAATGTCCAAGTTCTTTCCACTGAGCTGTACTGCAAAAATGCCTATCTCCCACTTTACCCAAAACAGAGCAACTGATACTTCTGGTCTTCTGTTGTTCGCAATGCTGTGTGTGTACTAAGAGGTATCACTGACTTATCTGTTTAGAAAAATGATGCCCCTGTATTCCTGTTTTAGAACCATTCTGCCACCAGCTATATAGATACAGTCCAGCAATAGAAAGTCCTTCAGAAAGATCAGGCTGAGCTATGATGGGGGAGATGACTGCTGCTGTGTGTGAGGAATCTGGCTCAAAAAATAAGAGAGGAGAGACCACTGATAGTTTTTAAAAAGAAGTAAAGTTTTCCATTGAAGCCAAGAATCTGGTATCAAGGGCATTGAGAACTTAATGTTGCATGGCTATGGACTATTTCTTTCAGAGTCATTAGGGAATCCCCACCAACTATCACAGTGCCTGGCATAGAGATCAACCAAATTTGTTGAATTAATGAGCTGAAAAGAGTCGACATGCCTTGAATTTCTAAAAACTGTTCGGAGATTCAAAGATAAGAAATTAAGACATCAAAGAATGGCACATTTTCCTGAAAGTTGTTCCTCAGGAAACTGCATTCCCAGCATATAAGAAGAAGCTGATGGCTGGGCAAGGATTTGTAATCATGAGGGTTTTTCCTGAGCTTGTATATTTCTAAGGAAATCACATATATTCTTTCATCTCAGAGCAAACAAAGGTGTGGCTAAAAGTATAACACATATATTACTTGCACCCTCTCAAAAAGTGAAATATATATATATATATATATATATATATATATATATATATATATATATATATATATTTCATGGATATATTCTGACTGAATGACCCAGTGAGAAACAGCTGTTTCTCCTATGATTGAGAGAACACATTTTGTTTTGAAAATATATTTTATTTTTAAGGCTCCTTTGGGATTTATTAGACTGAAAAAGTGGCAGGGGAGGGGGAATCTGAGTGTTTTTAAGGAATAAAAAATATTTTGGCAATATCCTCCAACATCTAAGATACCTGAAATTAGAATTGCTCTCAGAGGACCCAGATCTATCCATGCAGCCAAAACTCTGATCCTTAGCCAATTGCATGTATGCTGCACTGAGATCCAAAGTCAGTCCTACATTCCAGAACTACACTGTCTCTTAAAACAGCCTGAGTCTCCACCAGAGCAAATCACAGCAGCTGGGGACCAGGGATATCTGTTAGAATGTGCAAAGGCTGGAAAATACTATAATTTGAAGGTATGTTGACCAATATGGCTGAAACTCCGCATAAAATAATATACTACCAGGACTGTAAGAAACAAGCTTCAAAACAGAGCCATGAGACGCTGTCAAGTTACAGTTTTAAAAAATATTGTGGGTGAGTAATTGTGGCAAATGGTCCATGATTATGTTCAAGCACTAAGCTCTGGCCATCGATTGACAATAAAATGTATTTTAGTATATGTTAAACATCTATTACATGTTACACATTACACATATGACATATATATTATAGAGAAGGACTTACATCATCACCTTTCAAATGTATGTAGGTACAGTTGTGTTTAATATGATACAAATTCAGTTTTAAGTGTTACTGTATATAGAGTTACTTTTAAATTATTACACATCTTCCTGATCATTAGATATTAAAAGCGTAAAAAAAAAATGGCAAAAGATGTGAAAAGTTTTTCTTTGTGTGTGTGTGAGATCTCTCTATATGTGGAATCTTGTTTTAATTGAGATATAATTTACATATATTTTGTATAAGTTTAGGTGTACAACAAAATGATTTGATATATGCATATATTGCAAAATGACTGCCAAAATAAGTTTAGTTAACATTTATCACCACATATAGTGACAATTTTTTTATTGTGATGAAAACTTTTAAGATCTACTCTCTTAGCAACTTTCAAATATATAATACAGTACTCGTAACTACAGTCACCATGCTGTACATTACAAAAAATTATTTTGTATTAGTTTAGGTGTACAACATAATGATTTGATATATGTATATACTGCAAAATGATTGCCAAAATAAGTTTAGTTAACATCTATCACCACACATAGTTACAACTTTTTTTATTGTGATGAAAACTTTTAAGATCTACTCTCTCAGCAACTTTCAAATATATAATACAGTACTCTTAACTACAGTCACCATGCTGTACATTACAACCCCAGATTTATTTATAACTAGAAGTTTGTACCTTTTGATCACCTTCGCTCATTTTGCCAACCTCCCACCTCCTGCCTCGGGCAACCACCAATCTGTTCTCTGTATCCATGAGTTTGGGCTTTTTAGGTTGCATGTGTGAGATCCCACAGTACTTGTCTTTCTCTGTCTGACTTAGTTCGCTTAGCATAATGCTCTCAAGGTCCCTTCTTATTGTCATGAATGGCAGGATTTCCATCTTTTATATGACTGAATAATATTCCTGTGTATATACAATTATATATAATTTTCTTTATCTATTCATCCATTGATGGATATTTAGGTTGTTTCCATGTCTCGGCTATTGTAAATATTGCTGCAATGAGCATTCTTTAGATAAATACCCAGAAGTGGAACTGCTGGATCATGTGGTAGTTCTATTTTTAATTTTTTGTTTTCCATACTGTTTTCCATTGTGTCTGCACCAATTTACATTTCCACCAGCAGTGCACAAGTGTTCCCTTTTCTCCACATCTTTGCCAATACTTGTTATTTCTTGTCTTTTCATAATAGACATTCTAACAGATGTGAGGTGATACCTCATTGTGCTTTTGATTTGCATTTCCCTGATGATTAGTGATGTTGAGCACCTTTTCATGTACCTCTTAGTCCTTTGTATGTCTTCTTTGGAAAAATGTGTGTTCCTCTGCCAATTTTTAAATCATTTTTTCTACTGAATTGTATGAGTTCTTCATATATTAACCCCTTATAAGATATATGATTTGCAAATATTTTCTCCCATTCTATAGGTTGCCTTTTCATTTTCTTGATGGTTGTGTGGAAAAGGTATCTAAATCTAAATAAACAGATTTTCCCTCAGTACTTTAAAGATATTTGTCCTTTATCTTCTGAGATCCATTGATGTTTCTAAGAAATACTCTGCCACTGTGATTGCTATCTATATGTAATCCGTCTTGACTCTCTAGTAGCCTTTAAAACGTTCCTCTTACTCTCTCTCCAAATGTTCTGCAGTTTCTGTGATGTTTTTAAGGAATGAATTTGCATTTATTTATCTTACTAGAGACTTGATATGCTTTTACAATCAAAGGGGACTCAAAATATTTTTACAATTCCTAAAAACTTGGAACCATCACATCAGGACTTTTTTCTCTCTCCCATTCTCCCCTGGGACTCCTTTTAGACACATAGCACAGCTTCTCATTTTGTCTTCCCTGAAGATAATTTGTCTTTTTTTTTTTTTTTTAGGACAAATCATAATTTGTCTTTTTAAAAAAATATCTGAGCTGCATTCTGAATGGTTTCTTCAGATTTATCTTCTAATTCTCTGGTTATCTATAACAATCAATGCTTTAACTGATCCACTGAGTTTTTATTATTTCAATCCTACACTTTTAGCTACCAAAATTATATTTGATGCTTTTTACAATCTTCTTGTTCATTTTATCATATAGTCTTAAAATTTTCTTATGGATCTTACTGAATTCCTTTTATCCTCTGATCTTTTAAATATGTTTGCTTTAAAGTCCCTTTCAGAATGGATTCTGGTTTTTCTAGTTTCTCAAGTACAAATACTGCCATTTGTTGTATGTGTGCCTTTTCTCTCTTGGCAATGAATTTCCTCATGGACTTTGTAATTTTTTTCTATAAGCTATCAATAGTGAGGATTATTTTAAATAAGAAAAATGAGTCCTGAATTGAAACACTCAGCTATTTTATTTATCAAAAAAAGTAAATATTGACTTCTGGTTTCAGCTATGACATGACTTCAGCTTGGAAGTAATCATTCCAGGCCAGAAAAAAAGCTAAAAAAGATGAAAACTACTAGAGCTCATCAATGAATTCAGTAAAGTTGCAGGATACAAAATTAATACACAGAAATCCGTTGCGTTTCTATACACTAACAACAGAAGATTAGAAAGAGAAATTAAAGAAAAATCCCATTTACCACTGCATCAACAATAATAAAATATCTAGGAGGTAAAATACCTGTACCCTGAAAACTATAAGATGCTGATGAAAGAAATCGAAGATGACAAAAACAAATGGAAAGAAATACCACGTTCTTTGATTGGAAGAATGAATATTGTTAAAATGACTCTACTACCCAAGCCAACCTACAGAGTCAATGCAATCTCTATCAAATTACCAATGGCACATTTCACAGAATTAGAACAAAAAATTTTTAAATTTGTATGGAGACACAAAAGACCCTGAATAGCCAAAGCAACCTGGAGAAAGAAAAACAGAGCTGGAGAAATCAGGATCCATGACTTCAGACTATACTACATAACCACAGTCATCAAAACAGTATGGTACTGGCACAAAAACAGAAATATAGATCAATGGAACAGGAGAGAAGTCTATGGTCAATTAATCTACAACAAAAGAGGCAAGACTATACAATGGAGAAAAGACAGTCTCTTCAATAAATGGTGCTGGGAAAACTGGACAGCTACATGCAAAAAAAGAAATTAGAACATTTTTTAACGACATACACAAAAATAAACTCAAAATGGATTAAAGACCTAAATGTAAAACTGCACACTATAAAACTCTTAGAGGCAAATGTAGGTAGAACACTCTTTGACATAAATCACAGCAATGTCTTTTTTGATCCATTGCCTAGAGTAACAGAAATAAAAACAAAAATAAACAAATGGGGCCTAATTAAACACAAAAGCTTTTGCACAGCAAAGGAAACCATAAACAAAACTAACTGACAACTCACAGAATGGGAGAAAATATTTGCAAACAATACGATCAACAAGGAATTAATCTCCAAAATTTACAAACAGCTCATGTGGCTCAATATCAAAACAACCCAATCAAAAAATGGGTAGAAGACCTAAATAGACACTTCTCCAAAGAAGACATACAGATGGCCAAAAGGTACATGAAAAGATGCTCAACATCATTAATTATTAGAGAAATGCAAATCAAAACTACAGTGAGATATCACCTCACACCAGTCAGAATGGCCATCACCAAAAAGTCTACAAACAATAAATGGTGGAGAAAAGGGAAAACTCCTACACTGTTGGTGGGAATGTAAATTGGTACAGCCACTATGGAGAACAGTATGAAGGTTCCTTAAGAAACTAAAAATAGCGCTACCATATTCCAGCAATAGGCTCACTCCTGGGCATATATGCAGAGAAAAACATGGTCCAAAAGGATATATACACCCCAATGTTCATTGCAGTGCTGTTTATAATAGCCAAAACACAGAAGCAACCTAAATGTCCATCAACAGATGAAGGGATAAAGAAGATTTGGTACATATATACAAAGGAATATTACTCAGCCATTAAAAAGAATGAAATAGGGACTTCCCTGGTGACACAGTGGTTAAGAATCCGCCTGCCAATGCAGGGGACATGGGTTTGATCCCTGGTCTGGGGAGATCCCACATGCCATGGAGCAACTAAGCCCGTGTGCCACAACTACTGAGCCTGCGTGCCACAACTACTGAAGCCTGTGTGCCTAGAGCCTGTGCTCCACAACAAGAGAAGCCAGCGCAATGAGAAGCCCGCGCACCGCAACGCAGAGTAACTCCCGCTCGCCGCAACTGGAGAAAGGCTGAGTGCAACAACGAAGACCCAACGCAGCCAAAAATAAATAAATTAATTAATTAATTTAAAAAATTTTTAAAAGGAATGAAATAATGACATTTGCAGCAACATGGATGGACCTGGAGATTATCATAATTAAGTGACGTCAGACAGAGAAAGACAAATACCATATGATATTGTTTATATGCAGAATCTAAAAAAAAATGATACAAACAAACTTATTCACAAAACAGAAACAGACTCACAGACTTAGAGAATGAACTTATTGTTACTGGGGGTGGGGGTCGGGTGGGGGGAGAAGTGGGGAAAGGGATAGATTGGAAGTTTGGGATTGACATATACACACTGCTATATTTAAAATAGATAACCAACAAAGACCCACTGTATAGCAGAGGGAACTCTGCACAATACTCTGTAATAACTTAAATTGGAAAAGAAATTGAAAAAGAATAGATACAAGTATATATATAACTGAATCACTTTGCTGTACACCTGAAACTAACACATCACTGTTAATCAAATATACTCCAACATAAAATTAAAAAAAAAAAATCAATGACTTTTCCTGGACACATAAGAGAATTGATATCACAGGGCTAACCTCTACCTCCATATTGAGAAACACATGCAAATATAGAGAAAAACAGCTGAGATCAACTCAGCTAAAGCAAAAGCCACTGGATCCATAAACTGGTAGGAGAACTTAAATGTTTATTTGATTAACTGCTTGGAGTGTAGACTACCTTGAGAACGAGAAAATCCTAGAGCTTGTAGTCTTGGTAGGGGTGCAGGAACCCTTTCTTGGGTTTTACCTCCAGGAACAATACCATGTTCTCATGGTAAACAGCCAAGAAAAATAATCTTTTATCTTTGGAAAAATGAGGAGAAAAGTAACAATTTGAAATAATTCCAGTGTATTCTCCATATCAAAGGCCTACTCTCAAGTGAAAAAGACTTTATCACCCTGCTCACCACAGGGACAAGACCCAGCTCCACTCACCAGTGGCCAGGTAACAGTCCCTCCCACCAGGAAGCTTGCACAAGCCTCTTAGACAGCCTCATCCACCAGGGGGCAGACAGCAGAAGCAAGAAGAACTACAACCCTGCAACCAGCAAACGGAAACTGCAATCACAGAAATTTAGACAAAATGAGATTGCAGAGGAATATGTCCTAGATGAAGGAACAAGATAAAATCCCAGAAGAACAACTAAGTGGAGATAAGGAATCTACCTGAAAAAAATTCAGAGTAATGATAGTAAAGATGATCCAAGATCTCAGAAAAAAAATGGAGGCACAGATTGAGAAAATACAAGAAATGTTTAACAAAGACCTAGAAGAATTAAAGAACAAGCAAACAGAGATGAACAATATAATAACTGAAATGAAAAATACACTAGAAGGAATCAATAGCAGAATAACAGGCAGAAGAATGGATAAGTGAGCTGGAAGAAGAATGGGGGAAATCACTGCCATGGAACAGAATAAAGAAAAAAGGATGCAAAGAAATGAGGATAGTCTACGAGACCTCTGGGACAATATTAAATGCACCAACATTCACATTATATGGGTTGCAGAAGGAGAAGAGAGAGAGAAAGGACCTGAGAAAATATTTGAAGAGACAATAGCTGAAAACTTCCCTAACATGGGAAAGGAAACAGTCATCCAATTCAGGAAGCACACAGTCCCAGGAAGGATAAACCCAAAGAAAAACACGCTGAGACACGTAGTAATCAAATGGACAAAAATTAAAGACAAAGAAAAAATATTAAAAGCAACAAGAGAGAAGCAACAAATAACGTACAAGGGAACTCCCGTAAGGTTATGAGCTGATTTCTCAGCAGAAACTCTGCAGGCCAGAAGACAGTGGCACGATATATTTCAAGTGATGAGAGGGAAGAACCTACATCCAAGAATACACTACCTAGCAAGGCTCTTATTCAGATTCATCTGAGAAATCAAAAACTTTAAGACAAGCAAAAGCTAAGAGAATTCAGCACCACCAAACCAGCTCTACAACAAATGCTAAAGGAACTTCTCTAGGCAGGAAACACAAGAGAAGAAAAGGACCTATAAAACAAGCCCAGAACAGTTAAGAAAATGGTAACAGGAACATACATATTGATAATTACCTTAAATGTGAATGGATCAAATGCTCCAAACAAAAGACACAGGCTCACTGAATGGATACAAAAATAAGACCCGTATATAGGCTGTCTACAAGAGACCCACTTCAGGCCTAGGGACACATACAGACTGAAAGTGAGGGGATGGAAAAAGATATTGCACGCAAATGTAAATCAAAAGAAAGCTGGAGTAGCAATACTCATATCAGATAAAGTAGACTTTAAAATAAAGAATGTTACAAGAGACAAGGAAGGACACTACATAATGAACAAGGGATCAATCCAAGAAGAAGATATAACAATTATAAATATATATGCACCCAACATAAGAGCACCTCAATATATAAGGCAAATGCTAACAGCTATAAAAGAGGAAATTGACAGTAACACAATAATAGTGGGGGACTTTAACACCTCACTTACACCAATGGACAGATCATCCAGACAGAAAAGTGATAAGGAAACACAAGCCTTAAATGACACAATAGACCAGATAGATTTAAAGGATATTTATAGGACATTACATCGGAAAACAGCAGATTTCACTTTCTTCTCAAGTGCACACGGAATATTCTCCAGGATAGATCACATCTTGGGTCACAAATCAAGCCTCAGTAAATTTAAGAAAACTGAAATCATATCAAGCATCTTTTCCAACCACAACGCCATGAGGTTAGAAATCAATTACAGGGAAAAAAAAGTAAAAAACACAAACACATGGAGGCTAAACAATACGTTACTAAGTAACCAAGAGATCACTGAAGAAATCAAAGAGGAAATCAAAAAATGCCTAGAGACAAATGATAATGAAAACACGACAATCCAAAACCTATGGGATGCAGCAAAAGCAGTTGTAAGAGGGAAGTTTATAGAGATACAGTCCTATCTCAGGAAGCAAGAAAAACCTGAAATAAACAATCTAACCTCACACCTAAAGAACTAGAGAAAGAAGAACAAACAATACCTAAAGTTAGCAGAAGGAAAGAAATCATAAAGATCAGAGCAGAAATAAATGAAATAGAAACAAAGAAAACAAGAGCAAAGATCAATAAAACTAAAATCTGGTTCTTTGAAAAGATAAACAAAACTGATAAACATTTAGCCAGACTCATCAAGGAAAAGAAGGAGAGGACTCAAATCAATAAAATTAGAAATGAAAAAGGAGAAGTTACAACGGACACTGCAGAAATACAAAGCATCATAAGAGACTATTACAAGCAACTCTATGCCAACAAAGTGGACGACCTGGAAGAAATGGACAAATTCTTAGAAAGGTATAACCTTCCAAGACTGAACCAGGAAGAAATAGAAAATATGAACAGACCAATCACAAGTAATGAAATTGAAACTGTGATTAAAAATCTTCCAACAGGGCTTTCCTGGTGGTGCAGTGGTTAAGAATCCGCCTGCCAATGCAGGGAACGCGGGTTCGAGCCCAGGTCCGGGAAGATCCCACACGCCGCAGAGCAACTAAGCCTGTGTGCCACAACTACTGAGCCTGTGCACCTAGAGCCCGTGCTCTGCAACAAGAGAAGCCACCGAAATGAGAAGCCCGCGCACTGCAATGAGAAGCCCGCGCACCGCAACGAAGAGTAGCCCCAGCTCGCGCCAACTATAGAAAGTCCGTGCACAGCAAGGAAGACCCATCGCAGCCAAAAATAAATAAATAAATAAATAAATAAATAAATAAATAAATAAATAAATAAATAAATAAATAAATAATCTACAAGGATGTATTGCACAACAAAGTGAATATAGCCAATATTTTATAATAACTATAACTGGAATATATATATAAAAAAAAACTTCCAACAAACAAAAGTCCAGGACCAGATGGCTTCACAGGTGAATTCTATCAAACATTTAGAGAAGAGCTAACACCCATCCTTCTCAAACTCTTCCAAAAAATTGCAGAGGAAGGAACACTCCCAAACTCATTCTACAAGGCCACCATCACCCTGATACCAAAACCAGACAAAGATACCACAAAAAATGAAAATTACAGACCAATATCACTGATGAATATAGATGCAAAAATCCTCAACAAAATACTAGCAAACAGAATCCAACAACACATTAAAAGGATCATACATCATGATCAAGTGGGATTTAACCCAGGGATGCAAGGATTCTTCAATATACGCAAAACAGTCAATGTGATACACCATATTAACAAACTGAAGTATAAAAACCATATGATCATTTCAATAGATGCAGAAAAAGCTTTTGACAAAATTCAACACTGACTTATGATAAAAACTCTCCAGAATGTGGGCAGAGAGGGAACCTACCTCAAGATAATAAAGGCCATATATGACAAACCCACAGCAAACATCATTCTCAATGGTGAAAAACTGAAAGCATTTCCTCTAAGATCAGGAAGAAAACAAGGATGTCCACTCTCACCACTATTATTCAACATAGTTTTGGAAGTCCTAGCCACAGCAATCAGAGAAGACAAAGAAGTAAAAGGAATACAAATTGGAAAAGAAGAATTGAAAGTGTCACTGTTTGCAGATGACATGATACTATACATAGAGAATCCTAAAGATGCCACCAGAAAACTACTAGAGCTAATCAATGAATTTGGTAAAGTTGCAGGATACAAAATTAATGCACAGAAATCTCTTGCATTCCTATACACTAATGATGAAAAATCTGAAAGAGAAATTAAGGAAACACTCCCATTCACCATTGCAACAAAAAGAATAAAATACCTAGGAATAAACCTACCTAGGGAGACAAAAGACCTGTATGCAGAAAACTATAAGACACTGATGAAAGAAATTAAAGATGATACCAACAGATGGAGTGATATACCATGTTCTTGGATTGGAAGAATCAATATTGTGAAAATGACTATACTACCTGAAGCAATCTACAGATTCAATGCACTCCCTATCAAATTACCAATGGCATTTTTCACGGAACTAGAACAAAAAATCTTAAAGTTTGTATGGAGACACAAAAGATCCCGAATAGCCAAAGCAGTCTTGAGGGGAAAAAACAGAGCTGGAAGAATCAGACTCCCTGACTTCAGACTATACTACAAAGCTACAGTAATCAAGACAATATGGTACTGGCACAAAAACAGAAACACAGATCAATGGAACAAGATAGAAAGCCCAGAGATAAACCCACGCACCTATGGTCAACTAATCTATGACAAAGGAGGCAAGGATGTACAATGGAGAAAAGACTGTCTCTTCAATAAATGGTGCTGGGAAAACTGGACAGCTACATGTAAAAGAATGAAATTAGAACACTCCCTAACACCATACACAAAAATAAACTCAAAATGGATTCGAGACCTAAATGTAAGTAAGACCGGACACTATAAAACTCTTAGAGGAAAACATAGGAAGAACACTCTTTGACATAAATCACAGCAAGATCTTTTTTGATCCACCTCCTAGAGTAATGGAAATAAAAACAAAAGTAAACAAATGGGACCTAATGAAACTTCAAAGCTTTTGCACAGCAAAGGAAGCCATAAACAAGACAAAAAGACAACCCTCAGAATGGGAGAAAATATTTGCAAATGAATCAACAGACAAAGGATTAATCTCCAAAATATATAAACAGCTCATGCAGCTCAATATTACAAAAACAAACAACCCAATCCAAAAACGGGCAGAAGACCTAAATAGACATTTCTCCAAAGAAGACATACAGATGGCCAAGAAGCACATGAAAAGCTGCTCAACATCACTAATTATTAGAGAAATGCAAATCAAAACTACAATGAGGTACCACCTCACACCAGTTAGAATGGGCATCATCAGAAAATCTACAAACAACAAATGCTGGAGAGGGTGTGGAGAAAACGGAACCCTCTTGAACTGTTGGTGGGAATGTAAATTGATACAGCCACTAGGGAGAACAGTATGGAGGTTCCTTAAAAAACTAAAAATAGAATTACCATATGATCCAGCAATCCCACTACTGGGCATATACCCAGAGAAAACCATAATTCAAAAAGACACATGCACCCCAGTGTTCACTGCAGCACTATTTACAATAGCCAGGTCATGGAAGCAACCTAAATGCCCATCAACAGATGAATGGATAAAGAAGAGGTGGTACATATATACAATGGAATATTACTCAGCCATAAAAAGGAAAGAAATTGGGTCATTTGTTGAGACGTGGATGGATCTAGAGACTGTCATACAGAGTGAAGTAAGTCAGAAGGAGAAAAACAAATATCGTATATTAAGGCATGTATGTGGAACCTAGAAAAATGGTACAGATGCACCGGTTTGCAGGGCAGAAGTTGAGACACAGATGTAGAGAACAAACGTATGGACACCAAGAGGGGAAAGCCGCGGGGTTGGGGATGGGGGTGGGGGTGTGATGAACTGGGCGATTGGGATTGACATGTATACACTGATGTGTATAAAACTGATGACTAATAAGAACCTGCTGAATAAAAAAATAAATAAAATTAAATTTAAAAATTAAAAAATAAAAATATAAAAAATGAAAAAAAATCAGTGAATAGCAATATAAAAGAATAACTTTAGCTGTTGGCACAATAGCTGCTCTAACAAATTCCAATTAATTTAGAAATATATGTGTATCAAAATTACCCACAAGAAATGTATCAAAAGCCATTGTGTGTGAAACCAGTGGCCCCACTGACATGCATTATATGTGGTTAGTCAGCATTTGCTATATTATAATGTTGTGATAACCGACCTCCAAACCTCAGTGACTTACAACCAAGGCTTATTTCTCACTCATGTGGCATGTTGGCTATGAGGTAGCTGTGGCCCCAAGTCTTTATTCCCAAATGCAGGCAGAAAGAGTGGCCCCAATTTGGGAAATGCTTTTCTACAGGAAAAGAACAACGGCAGCATGATGTATGGCTCTGAAACCTCTGCTCAGATCCGGGATGTGTCCATTCTGCTCATATTCCATTTGTTACAACTAGTCACGTGGCCGACACTGATATTTGAGGGGGAAGAATATTTCTCCCAGAGGGAGGGGGTCCCTGTAAGCACCATATATTTTAAACAAGCAATTCAGTTATCACACAATAGATATACTATAAATAGACACAATTATGCCTGAAGTCTCATTTTCCTACATACTCATTTTTATGAATAGCCTGAAAAAAGAAGTGGGAAGCCTGTTAAGAAATGTTTAAGTCACATGATGTAAAATGATATGGATGGAGAAGAGAATGGCATTTTTTAATAAATCTTGCATGTTAGAATGTTGGTGGTCACCAGAATGGACATTCAATGCTAGAGGAAAGGTGAATGGACTTCTAACATTTTCAACATGAAAGAATTCTCTTTGACCATAGGTCTAAGCCCAACTGCACCATTTACTAGCTATAAAACCTAGGAAATCACTACATTTACATTAATCTGAGCTGTCTCAGATGCCAAAGTGCTGTGAAGGTGTTCACATATATGTCAGAAAAGATTGAGAGAGTGAGGAAAGGCTAAACAGAGAACTGAAGGAAAGAGATGTACTGATCTCAAATCTAATTTACTGCATAGAACAGCCACCCAGAGTGGGAAGGAAACTTCAGAGGGCCCCCGATGGCCTGGGTGGATTATCTCTTTGAGAGGATCTTTGGGTCTGTATTAACAATGTGATTGCTTGAGCATTGATTTCTTTGCCTTAGTAATAATAATTGCCATCAGTTTAGTGATGTGCAGAAGGAACAAACCATTTTAGCTACCTCACTTCCGTAAATTAGTAAATGTACTCCCTTAATGCAATTTTGCAGAGTATAGAGACGTCTACTAGGACCTAGTCTCCTCTGGACATTTAAATATAACAAAGTTTTCAAATCAAGAAAAAGGCGTGGAAGAAAACGAAAAACTATAAAGAAAAGTACCAGCCTTGGGGAAACTAACCCACAATACCCAAAAAACTACATCACCTGCTAAGTTAAGGATACGCCATTTGTAAGATATTAAGTTCACATACAAGTCAGCATTGGAGACATTATGACACAAAACTCAGTTTTCAAATAAATTGGGAGCCTGGGACATATTAACATTTTTAAAACCCTAAAACATAAAATGAGTTCACGAATCAAAATGAGTGCCAATAAATTCATAAAATATATTGGCAAGATGCCATTGTGTGGCTTGGTTATTTGTGTTTTCGTGTATAGACACAGGTGGAGAAATTTTTACCAAATAACAAAAGAAACAAAGGAAGAGTTTAAAGGGCAGTTCTTTCATTGAAAATAATCAAATTGTGCCAGACAGAACATCTTTATGGCTTCCTTCTACCAGCAAGTTACCTCTGGTTTGAGGTCTCCCTTTGGCTGGATCCTTTGACCAGTGTTAGATAAACTCTAGTTTGACACCTGAGTCCTTTGCGGGCGAGAAGCCTCACCTCTTCTCTGTTTACTTACTCTCTGTTCCCTCCTATTTCCCCCCCACCCCCCTTTCTCTTATGTTATTTCATTCCTTTCCTTCACCAAGGCTTTCAGTCTGTAAGGCTAAACATGAAGTCAGGGAGGTTTTGATAGTCTTTTTATAAGATTTTTCTAAAAATTGTTTACCTAAAAAGTTAAATTTTGGACAAATTTGAACTTTGCTATAGTTTAAAATTAGGAAGTCACTGGCTGAGTCTCAGAGATCTTTTGCTGTGTAGAGATTTCTGTTCTATCCATGGTTAATGGATTTGGCCTTTGGTATTGTGTTCCAAAAGAGTCCAAATTTGGAAAACCTAGACACGTGTATATATATATATATATATGACTACAAATGTCTCTGCAGCTCCTCCAGGAAGCAATTACAAAAATATTTCCATGGTGATTGGATGCACCTGATTTTGATACAGCCCTACTTAAAGCTTGTTTTCAGGATAAAAAAGACTGAGACCCACAGAGGCCCACTTTTCCCTGATATGCCTGTGTGTTTATAATGGATCAGAAAAAGTACGTAGTATGGATAAAACATTTCCTATTTGGATCCTTTTATAATCTCCTACAAATCTCCAGGAAAATGCTAAGCTGAAATCTCTGTCTTAAAGGACAAAGTGTCTCAATGGAAAATACCAAAACATAGATAGGAGGAATAATTTAAGGGACATGGGGGTCTCATTTGGTGAAAGAATATCTCGTCTATATCTCTTAATGTTATACTTTGTTGTCCTTTAGCAGAATTTGTTTGGAATTACTATCGTGATGACCCATTTACCATATTTTAAATACATTCTGTGTTAAGGACAGTGTGTACTATTCAGGAAACAAACTCAAGGATAAAAAAGCATATGGTAAACATATGCTGGTGTCATAAGTGTTGGTGGTTTCACAAAATAAGTAATATATATGTGAGCCAAGCAGATTGTGACTAATGGTATGTGCTGTCCAGGCATTCCATGATTTTGCACTTTGTTTCTTCTATCAGTTGTCGAAATATTCTTGTAAGCCCCCATTGCATTTAAAAATATATTAACATTTAGACATCAGTTCAAACACCTTTTTTACGAAAAGAACTACTCTTTGTGAATGTAAACAAAAATCTACAATTTCACTTTTTGTGTGAGGTTTTTTTAAATATAAATAATAGCCATACCTGTTTTCAGAATTAATACTTTCACAAAACAAACAAAAGAAATCTTCTCAAATGTAAATACTTTTCAAAGAAACAAAGTGTACTGCAGTTAGAAAATCAAAATCCTTTAATATATGAAACAGTCTTATTTAATTATTATACCTTCCAAGAACTAAAAAAAACTTCACTTTTTAAGAGGGCCCATTTCATTTCAATGTCAAGCTTTATTTAACAGCATTAAGTGGTACTGGAATACTATCTGGTTTTTAAATAGTCATATCAATCTATTTCTTAGATTTGAAGGAAACAGGAAGACAAACATGTTAGATTTGTGTTATTTAATTTTTGTTTTCTTTTGAAATCTGAAAATTTTTACCTTTTTCAACTTGAGCAAAAGACTCAAAACTGAGAGAAATTAGAATAAAAGTGGTCTCTTGGGATATTTGTACATCTTCAATGAAGTTGAATGACATTGAAATTATATTTCTGAAACTTCAGAAAAGAATAATGCAAAAACATATACATCTAAGAATCACAAAAGCATTCAAAATATTAATTCCATAACTATTTAGCATATTTACTAGTCATTTCTAACACACATGAAAATGAATTAGGAATATATTTAAACTATCATTGTTAGAAACCAAAATATTGCTTTGACATAAAAGCACAAAAAATTAACTATTCCAATATTTACTTCGGGAAGTTTTGATAACAATTTTTTTGCATTTGTTTAGGAGAATGTTGTTGCCTTATCATTTACTTCATAAATTATTATAACTTATCTAATTCCAACTTGATACTCTCTAATCAATCTTCCACACTTCTACCAAAGTCATATCAGGGTATGACTATGTCCTTCTGCTTAAATGGTTCTCCATTCTTTCAGGATAAAATTCAGCTTGCTGGAGCACACCACTCATGGGTTTACATCATCTGACTTCTGTCTCCATCTTATATTATTTCCTGTCATACCCCATACCCTTTCCCTACCTATTTGCTATTGCCCAAATGATCACTCTCACTCACCTTTTTATGTGTTTATTTGTTTACATGTCATTTCCTCAACCTAAAATATTCTTCCTTCCCATATTAACCAGATCTAATCCTCATAATATTTCAAGATTCAACTCAAGAATCATTTCCTCCTAGAAGTCTTTATGGACCACTTCTCCCTTCCCCTACTCAGAGGTCCATTTCCAATTACCAACTCCCTCACTGACATACACATAGCAAACTTTAAAATACAAAAAGCCAACAGATTGCAATGCAGAAAAATTAATTTCTGAATTAATCGTTACCTAATGCCAAATCTATCATTGCTTTGGTTTTCTTCTTGGGACTACCCAATATGCATGCATGTACACACACACACAGACACACAAATGTGACACCAGCACTGGTGTCAGAGGCCCAATGAGGAGCAAAGGCCAGCAGGTGAGCACTCAGTATAACTGTCCCGTTTCCACCATTTGTTAGAGATCCCCACCCTTAGTTTAGCCACTGAGATAAGGTTATTTCACTCTGACTTCCTTGGGTTACTATCCATTCTGCTTACTTATGGCCCCTTTTTTTTGGAGGTGATATTCTCTGATTAATACACAATCATCATTTTATACTATTGGATCTTAAACTCTCTTACAAATACCACCCCAGTTACTTTGTGATGGTTAGAATCACTACAACTCCTACTTTCCTTGTGAGAAACACCCATATAGACAACTTCATGATCTTCAAAGCTGCTCAAATCACTTTCTAAACATAATTAATCACTAATTCAGTCAGTATCAGACAAAGCGAAGTCTGATGCTACAGGTTCTGCTGCTAATTCACATCTATTTTAACTTCTGGAGCATCAACTAAGTTCTGGAGATAAACTAGACTGTAAGAAGCAAAACCAGCTGCATTTCAATGTTGAGCTTACAGTTTTGCCAAAACGAATCCCCATTTTATAAAACTGTCATCTGATTATTTGAGAATCGGATGCAAGAATTAGGTTCAACACTGAAAGAAGAAAGTCCTCAACCAGTAGCGAAAATAATTTTCAACCCTGAAAGGTCCTACATACATAGTTTCAAGGTAAATAATACATTTTCCCAGGCACACAGAATTAGCCCAAGGCCCCAACTGTGATTTACGTTGGGTGGGAACAGTTAAGATGTAGCTATGGTCATGAAGACAGAGGCTATCTGGAGGCCCACCTGTGTCAGCATCAGGCCACACATGCCCTCCCTGACAATGCATGCCGGTGCTGACATACTTCTCCGTGACTGGCCCAACTACTCTTGTGGCCTGGAGTCAGACTGGCATCCCAGCTGGAAGTTTTAACAAGTACGGGAAAGAGGAGCTAAGCATTTGGAAGCACTTACTTGGTTTTTGTTTCTGGAGCAAAGCACTCTAGTACTCTGGGAAAGGAAGGAATGGGTCTTGTTTTTAGATAGCAAAGTGTTGAGATGCCAAGATGTGAAATGGAAAAAAAGATTAAGGCCTAGAAGAAAGTCAGTTTTAAGTGTCTGCCAAATAGAAATGAATTTGATCATCCTCTCTTACTTTCCATTTTGGTTTTGAATCTGACAGAAACTTTTTTGGTTAAGGAGGGATCTACCTAACTGAGCAAAAAATTGGGTGTTTTGGTTACAGAGAAGCCGACATAAAAGAGCTGAAAATTACTTTGCTATTTCTAAGTAATTATCCATGTATCACTATGTCATATCAAAAACCAACAGAGATGTTATTTTAGTATGGATTGATTTTATTTTTCTATTTAGGACTGAGTTTTCTTTGTAATCACTAAAAATTTAAAGATGAGGAAATAATAATTAATTGAATAACCTCACTTTCCTTCCCCTCGTTAACCTTGCCAAACTTTAACCAACAGTGTTCCCTGCTCACAAAATCCATAAAGATCCATAAAGAATTGGGTTTATTCACAGTGCAAAGATGCTTCATGAAATGCACAGCCTTGGCTCTACGTTTATTAAAACAATCTTCCTAAGTTTTAATCTTTTAAAGATTCCAGGCCCAAAAGAAAAAAAAAAAAAGAATCTGATACATAAAGGATAATTTGAATACTCTTGAAATCACAAAAAAGGAAAATAACTTTAATTGCCTTTAGGAAGGATGGTTACATTGCATTTAGAAAGGATGATTTTCACCTGTGGTAACTTTTATAAGCCATTTATATATCCATTGAATGTATATTTTCTGATTATTTTTTTACATTGGAAGTAAGTTTGGAAATGTTTTAAAGAGAAGACTAAAAAAGTATATAATCATCCCTAGAATTTTAGAATGTCACCAACATTACAATTCTCCACATGACTTTATAATTTTATTTTTGCCATTCAGTTTTCTTCTTCCCCACAAGTAGAATCAGATAAGTGGAGAGAAGGGGCAGTGATACACTTATTGATAGTGTTAGGCTTAAGAGATGAATGAAGATGGGAAGCTGTGGAGTGCTGAAGAGGAAAGCGATTCTTTTTCAGACCATGCTGCTTCTCAACCAGCAGAGCACCAGACAGAGGTAAAACACAAGTACGCTTGGAAGGAATAAACCACATTTTTGGACCATATTTCTTTTAGATAAGTTTCACCTTCTCACCGAATCTACTTCCACAGCAATAATTAGTGCAACCAGCTTTACAAATAAGGAAACCAATTCCCAGAATCAGTAAAAGTCATAAAGCTATTAGGAGCCAAGACTCAATTTCCCGCGTGTTTTCTATTATGCCACGTTTTCTCATTATTCTATGTTTTTCTCAATGAAAGAATGACGACATCATAATGAAACTCAACACAGTTTTGAAGAAAGCTTCCAGTGTTCAAATCTGGAATGTTCTCTCAGAGTAAGAACTGAATCCAGAACATTCTCTCACAGTAACAGTTGAAATCCATAAGGTCCTCTCAGAGTAACAGATCAAAACTCAGTAATAAGGGCTCTCAGTGCAATCTTGTTCCAAATACCTCTGAGCTAGCTAGAGAAATTAAGGACGAGGAAGAGCTTATCTGAGTCCTCCTAACCACGCAGGAGGGCAGATCAAAGTGAGCACTCAACAGCAGATACTTTAAAAAAGTGAAATGGGTTCGGCAGACAAAATAAGAAGTGACACTATTGTTCTCCCCCCATTTTCTCAACCTTTGTCCCAGCTGTCTTCTCCTATAGCAGATACCATGAAGATGACACTTTAGGGACCATGATTTGATAGCCCTGATGCTAAGGCTCTGGTCTAGTGAAAATTCAGAGGTCAGGTTGGATTTCTGCATCGTTAACATTCAAATAAAAGGGTCATGGTATACCAACTGCATCCACTCTGCCTTGAAACCAAGGCACACGCCCCTTGCACGCCTGCCAGGGCCTGTTCCTCACTGCTCCATCTCCTCCTGTCATATCAATTTCTCTTCAGATCGAATAAATCTTTCGCCTTTTACTAAAGACTTCCATGGAGAGGAACAAGTGAGGCTCACAGCAACTTTTTGAGGCCTTGCCCTGGCAAGGCTACTTACTGATGTCCAAATGAAAGAATTATTGCGTTTTTTGCTTCTAACAGCAAAGCTACTTGCTGGTTTTTGCTAGTTTTTTAACATATGTGTGTATATTAAAGCAAGTGGGATTTTCTGGGAATCTGTGTACAAATAGGGTGCCCGGTTTCAATCGAACTGGATCCCGCATGCATGCCGCAACTAAGAAGCCCACATGCGGCAACTAAGACCCAGCTCAGCCTAAATAGATAAACAAATAAATAAATGAATATTTTTTTAAAATGCTGAGTTTACTTCTCATTGGCTCATTTCCTACTCAGATCTGCTTATAGGAGGGAGGGTCTAAGCATTATTGATTCACCTACTTTTTCTTGCTTAGAGAGAGTTGTTGTAACAGTACTAGGAATTAAAAGACCCTTGCAGCTAGGTCTTGATCAGTAAAACAGTACTCAAATTGTTTCCTCATAACAGAACATTCTAAGCCAAAACACTCAGTGTAGCTCTAACCACAGCAATATTCTTTAAAAATACCTTCCATACAAACTTACATAAAAGTAGAAATGGATCAATTACCTGTTGAGGCACTTTATGCAAAATGTGTCATCTCAGTTACTGCAAGAAAAAGGAAACAATCAAAGATCAGTAAATATCTAAACAATGAAAAGATCTGCTCTTAGGTAACTATCTCCAAAGAAGGCATTTTTTGGTTGCCAAAAGCCAATTACATCTCAAAAGTCCACCGAACCCGTGCAACGCAGAGACATTCACAGCAGCCGCAGGAAGTGTTTTGTATTATTGGAGGAAAGAAGAACTTTATGGAGGTTTGTACTAATGTTAACATAACTAAGCTAGAACTACGTTTCCCAGAATCCCTTCCCTGTATGTTTCTGGTGTAGACATGGCCAAAAGAGAAGTTTTTGTGAGATTTGAAAGGCTGAAGTGAAGCTGCAAATGTGAAGCTCAATGTGGGTTCCAGGTATCCCTGGAGGTTGTGAACTCCATCACCAATCTGCTGGCTCGGCTTGCTGGGAAGGGGCAGCAACTGCGCCTAGAGCTCCACCAGCTCCTACTGGCTCTCCTTCTGCTTCTCAGAGTCTGTCTCTCACTACTTCTATAAAGGACCTGCATTGTCAAGGTTGGAGAAAATGAGAGACAGAAGTTTGTCCTCATGGGTCCAGTATGTCCTCTCACATTCTATTTTTTCATCCTTTGCTTTGGGTCCAGCTTTTCTTTCTAACAGCTGACCACAACTTCAGACCACCACCAGACAGAGGGGCAGCAGCCTTACAGAAATTTAGTCACCAGCTGCCACAACTGCATAATGTCTATTCTCTGTAATAAACCCCCTAGTCCTATAAGAACTCACAGTGGTTCCACTTCCCTTATTGATCACTGACTGGTACAGAATCATGCCCAGGGAACAGGGAGGGACTGGACCCTCATCAAGGAACTGGTGAGGAGTCTCTGGCTGAATTTCATTATCCATGCTCCAGTGAAGTACCCCCCCGCCCTTTGAATCTTGAATCCTGTGACTCACTTTTGACTAAATGCATATGGCAGAAATGATGTTTCATGACTTCTGAGGCTAGATCATAGGAAACTTGCAGTTTCTGCCTGGTTTTCTTAGAAAACTCATACTGGGAGAAGACAGACACCATGAAAGAAGTTTGACTACCCTGAGACTATAATGCTGTGAGAAATCCCAGTGACTTTACTGGTGTTCAAAAAAGGTAGATAAGGCAAATCACACCCATAATAGAATGGAGTTCCTGGGTGGACCTAGTCTCTTGTTGGGAAATACAAGCTATAACAGTGCATTCATCCGCACGTGTAATGACCTTGTCTCCCTAGTTCCTCATCTCTCTGTACTGTTGCTGGTATTCTTATGTTCAGTCTCTCTTCACTCCAATCCAATTACACATCACTACTAGATTTAGTCATCTACAAGTATCATTTATTTTATCATCTTACTATTAAATAACTCTTCAAAGGGCCCCATTATACATGGGGATAAAGTCTAAAATCTTTCATCCATCTTCCATCTCTATTTCCATCTCCATTTTCTACTACCTCCCAGAATGAATTTCCCCACTCCAGCCAAAGTAATTTTTTAATACCCCTAGTTATGTCATGGCATTACTGCCACCGTGTGTTTCGTTACCTACCCTCCCAAAGGAAGACTTACAATCTTCCTATTTACCTGCATGAGTTGTACCCATCCTTCAACATGCAACTTAAATACTACTTCCTCCATGAAGTTTTCCAGTTTCTCTCTTTTCTCTTTCTGTTACATTTATTATAGAAATCTTACTTATGTTTTTCTGTATATTTTGATTCCCCAGTTATATAATAATTATATTGAGGAAAGATACTGTGTGTTATTCATCTTCATATTTCTCCAAAGAAAAGCATTCGCTGGGTTGGTAAATTTGTTTATTTTCCTTCTTTTACCTTCTTCAAATAATGTACATTAAGAGAAAATAAATTGTCTCAAACCATACTGAAGCAATCATACTGACAGCTTTCAATGAAATTGTTAGTAAAAGTATCACTAGCTCTGGTATTCACACTCAAAAGATAACTACGGAGTAATTTTATGTAATCTTTATAAGCATGAAAATCTCTTTTTAATTAAAAATATTATGAACTCCTCCCATGTTAGTGATTGTACTTTTGACACAATGCATAAGAGAAAGATACTCTGCATTCCATGTCACTTTAAAATGAGTTTCTATTTTATTAATCCCAGTAGCATGCAAATAAAATTAAAAATCATATTACAAATCTCTTTGGCATATTTAGTCTATAGTTAATAATTGACATAATATAGATTTTTAAGGCACCTTGCAAAAACCTAATGTCCTCTAATTCTCCACTCTCCTGTTCTGCTTTTGACATCTCATCACCGTCTAAATGTCACTCTAGAAAAGTTCAGTTTGGTTTGGCAAGACCCCAGATGCTGAGAACTAGAGGAGTGATTATGTGAGTTATAGTATGTCCATGAAATTAAGGTTATGGGCACAAAAATATCATATTAAAATAATAGGAAATTATTTTTATAATATTCCAAAAAAATTGTACATAAAGTATGAACAGAGGTACAAAAGAAATGCATGGGAGAAATAGATTAAAGTGTTACATTTTCTTTGTATTTCTCAGTGAGAGTGTGGGTACTTATTTTTTAATCCATATTTTTACAGTTCTATAATGAATACACATTATGGTTTTACTGGGAAAAAGTAATACATTTAATTTCTTAAAGGTCAGAAATATTACTTAAACATTCTTTGCTTTGTGGCTCTACCAACAACAATAATCATAGTCCCAGAAACTACTCATTCATTCGGACCTAACTCACCATTAAAGAAATTGCACTCACTAAACGTACTGCTTTATCTATAAAGTAATACTTTAAAAAGCTATATTACATACAGTATGTCAAGCACCAGGGGTTTTTAGTTCTATATTCTGTGATTTTGTGAACAAGCCTGTGTTTTACCTAGCAGTAGGCTTGACAACTTTAAGGCTTTGATCATATTCCCTCTTTGCTTTCATGTTTCTAGCCTAAACCATCCGAATTTCTTGAATCGATATTCATATAGAAACCCCTTGATCATTTTACTTATTGTTCTCTGGGACTCATCCAGCTCTATTTTGTCTGAGGAGTGGTGACCTGGAGAATTTATAGTATTCCAGTTCTTAGACAATTGTAAGATGATGCTTTCTGATTTGTTTCCAATTTTCTTCATGAGGCAGGCCACTGGGTTGGTGCCTTGGGGAGCAGACTACAATCATTTCTAGGTTGCTTTCCTAGGTTATAACCAATACCTTGAAGCCATCAGTTCTATACTTCTTCCCTTTAAATAGGCCTCTTACCTGTACATACACATTAAACCTCATCTGTCAGTTTTTTTACATTCACGTAATTGAGAATTTATCTGTAAGTTTATTTCCATGAGCCTAACATCTCTTATATTGATATTAACTTCAGTAGAGATTTTATTATTCAGACAATTTACTAAAATGTTAATAGTAATAAACCAAAGTAAAAAAGAAATTGTTAGAGAACTTCCCCACTATCATTCTCCACTTAGAGAAGTACTTATTTATTCCTGCCCTTTGTTTCCTGTCTCTAAGTACTTAACTCACAATAAAAAAAAAAAAAAAAAACCCTCCACAATGCCGTGGTAACTATTGGAAAAGTTTTTTTCCTCTGTCATTTTGTCTTCTATTTAATAGTTTATTTTTACAGCGTGTATTGAAGTAATCTCAGCATGTATTACAGATTCTAACAACTTATCAGGCACCCTACTGAAAGTCATTTTTTATGCTCTCCTACTGAAAGCACTTAAATCCAAGGGACTCCAACTGAGACACTTTCATTGGCAACTTACATTTGATTATTAGAAAGCCTTTTCACCCATAACACAGCATGTTCTGAATCTCAGTGATTCTGGAATGAATTAAAGTACACTGGAATGAAATTCCTTTTCAACCTTCTCGTTATAGCTGCCTTTTTCTTTTTTTGTTTGAGGTTTTATTCCTAAATGAAGTGTGAAGATTGTCTAGAGTTTAGAAAAGACATAGATGTAAGTATAGATGTAGTTATAGATATAAAAAAATAACTGGAGAGGAAATATTTTTCCAAGTCAATATTCAATTAAATTCCATCAAGTCTATGATCAAAATAATCTTGATTCACCATGTGGCAAGAAAGGGACAGTCCTAGTTCTACATTTCACTCTTTAAAAATTAAGAAGAGATTAACATTTTAAAAAGTGAGTGTTGACCTTACATAGTACCTTACACAAAAATTAACCTTAGATATATAACAGACCTAATGTAAAACCTAAAACTATAAAATTTCTAAGTCAATCACAAGAGAAAAAAAATCTTTGTGAACTTGGATTAGGTGAAGATTTCTTAGGACACAAAAAGAAGTAAACACAAAAGAAAAAACTGATTTTGGAATTTATTAAAATTTAAAACTTCTGTGCTTCAAAACATACTGTCAAGAAAAAGAAAAGGGAAGACTGAAGCTGGGAGAAAATATCTGCAAAACAAATATTTTATAAAGAGCTTGTATCTAGAATACACAGAACTATTACAGCTCAGTAATAAAATAATCCAACTTTTTAAAATGAGACTATTTCAACAGACATCTCACCAAAGAAGAGACGGCAAATAACCATAAAAAGATGCTCAATATTAGTACTTATTAGGTAAATGCAAATTATAACCACAATTGGATATCACTACTCTCTAGGATGGCTGAGTTTGAAAGACTAACCGTACCAAGTATTGGCTTCTATGTGGAGCAAGTGAAATTCTCACACGCTGTTGATGGAAATGCAAAATGGTACAGCCACTCTGGAAAACTGATTGGCAGTTTCTTATAAAGTTAAATATACTTAACTGACTATATGACCCCAAAATCTCACTCCTAGGTGTTTACACAAAAGATGTAAAACCATATCCACACAGAGACTCGTGCACAGATATTGTATTAGTCTGCCCAGGCTGACATAATAAAATACCATAGACTGGGTGGCTTAAACAACAGAAATTTATTTCTCACAGGTCTTGAGGCTGGGATGTCCAAGATTAAGGTTCTGGCAAAGTAGATTTCATTCTGAGACCTCTTCTTTTGGCTTGGCAGCCGTCATTTTGTTGTGTACTCACATGACCTCTTCTTTTGGTGTGCTCAGTGGGGGAGAGACAGAGAGAGAGAACTCTCTTCTTCATAAAAGGACACCATCTGTATGAACTCATTTAATCTTTATCACCTCCTCACAAGCCCTATCTCCAAATACAGTCACATTGTGTGGAGTTAGGGCGTCAACATATAAATTTGGGGGTGGGACACAAAATTCAGTCCATAAAAGATATATAACCACTTTATTCAAAATAGTTAAAAATGGAAAGAACTCAAATATTAACTGGTGAATGAATAAGCAAACTGTGGTGTATCCATGTAATGGAATACTACTTGGTGGAATAAGTAAATTACTGATACATGCAAAAATATGGAGGAATCTCAAGAAAGAAGCCAGATCCAAAAGGCAAACACTATGTAGCTCTGTTTTTATGACATTCTGGAAAAGGCAAAACAATATTCAGGAATTAGATTAGTGTTGTTGGGGGCTAGTTATGGAAGAAAGGGATTGACTACAGAAGGGTACAAGGGACCTTTTGGGGATGATGAAAATACTCTATTTTTTCCTATGGTAGTGACAGAGTATATACTAATGTATACTTACATTATATTACATTACATTTACATAGTATAATTACATTATACTATGTAAACCCATTGAACTATACATTTAAGAATGTGAATTTTACTATATGCAAAACATACCTCAATAAACTTGGTTTCCATTTTTTAAAACATGGAAAATTGAGAACTCCAAGAAGCCTATGTATAATTCTCACAGCTCTAAACCATACCAGAAAGGCAGGTTTGGAGGCATTGTTCCTTAGGGGATCCCTTTTTCATTCAAAACGCATGTGCCAATTAACATGTAGCTGTCAGTCATATATAAATGAACAGCACAGTTCTCAAGAAACTCAATCAAGAAGCTCAGTTACTATTGGAGTAGAATTACTACATCACTACTATTTCCACCAAATAGTGGTGGGCTATCATTTTCACCAAATTACCGAGTATGAAAACAAAAGTAAAACGCTTGCCCGACATTTCCCCTCCCAAAATTTTCCTCCTTATACTTTGGATAGGAAAAATAGCTGGTATTTAATATTCAGAGTTGCTATGGACTGAACTGTATCTCCCCCACAAATTCATATGGTAAAGCCCTAACCCCTAGTGTGATGATATGCAGATGGGACCTTTGGAGAGTAATTAGGTTTAGATGAGTTCATAAGAATGAGGACCTCATAACGCTATTGGTGCCCTTATAAAAAGAGACACCAGAGAGGTTGTTTTGTCTAGCTCTCCACCACGTAAGGTCACAGGTAGAAGGTGGCCATCTGAAAGTCCAGAAGAGAGCCCTCACCGGGGAACCAAATTGGCTCCCAGTCTCCAGGACTGTGAGAAATAAAATTCCTATTGTTTAACTATCTAGTGTATTGTATCTTTTTTTAACATTTTTATTGGAGTATAATTGCTTTACAATGGTGTGTTAGTTTCTGCTTTATAACAAAGTGAATCAGTTATACATATACATATATCCCCATATCTCTTCCCTCTTGCATCTCCCTGCCTCCCACCCTCCCTATCCCACCCTTCTAGCTGGTCACAAAGCACTGAGCTGATCTCCCTGTGCTATGCCACTGCTTCCCACTAGCTATCTATTTTACATTTGGTAGTGTATATATGTCCATATATATAGTGTATTGTATTTTATTATGGCAGCCCAAGCTGTGTACTAGAGCCCTTTGGCTTTTAGAGTTTCAATAACTATAAGGAGACTTGGAGAGGCACTACAATGATCAAATACCTTGACTCAAGGAGAGACCTTCTGTAATTGACATTAAACTATGTTAACAAATGTACTGGGGTCAGGACATGTTCTCATTAGAATAGCACGCTAGAATAGTAAATATTAGAAATCATCAACTCCTGAAGATACCTGATGCAGTGGTGACCAGTATGGAATAGAGAAATCGGAGGGACAGGGAATGGGGGATAGTAATTTTAGTATGTATACCACATTAGGCAATTTGATACTTAGGAAAACAGATGGGCTTTAGAGAAAAGAAAACCTGGATTCAAACCCTGGCCCTTTCTCTTGTAAGCTGTGTGGTCTTGAGCAAGTTATTTCAACTCTGAACCTCTATCTCCTCATCTGTAAAATGGAGACAAAAATCAATCCCTACTTCAGGAGTTGCTATGAGCATTAAATGCAATAATATACACAAGAAATACTTATTTATAGTAGGTTAGTTCTTCCCTCTTTTATAACAAATGCTGATCATAGATAAATAGTCATAGAGACACAATCAAAAAGCCAAATAACCTCTGTCAAGTAAATATAAGCTAGAAACCATGTCCTAGCATTACCTCTTTCAGGTAATATTTGACAAGGGAATTCTTGAAGCTCAAGATCAAGGTACAGTTCCTGTCATATGAGATACAAATAACAAACATTTATGGTAGGGGAAGCTGTAGGAAAGTGGTTTCGTTCAAAAGGACTAATGCCTAATGATAGAATGACAAGCCTCCATGTTGGAAAAGTGGAGAAGAATTTCAAGTTGTGTGGGAATACAAGAACCTTATCAAAGTACCTCAAATACCATCACCCTGCCCTCTACATATACCCTACATTTACTTCTAGATTGATACTTACTATAACATTCTTAAAAAGGAGAAAGTAGGGAAACCTAACAGCATACTGAGATATCCCGCAAAGCAGGAATTTGTTAAAGTTTCTAAAACAGTTGATTTGTATCCAAGAATGAGAAGTAATCCTAAATATTCTAGAATAGAATCATCAGCCAAGTTCAAATTATATCTAATAAGGCCTGCACATAATACACAAGTCATAATGGACCCACCATTTAATCTCAACCAATGGTGCAAAGAAACTTCAGATACTCTTCTAACTCTGAACTTTAGTAAGAGTCCTGAGGCCATCGCATTGGCTTCACTATCTCTGTGAATGGTCAGCACTGACCTCTAGTGGCAAGTGTGGTTAATCACAGCTCTGTCCTTCTTCAGGGCCCCGAGGGACAGCTTTCTTAAGGAAAACAGTTCTTGATGCTGTCGGCCCTAAGTGCCCAATGAGATCATATTTACATCTTTTTTTTCTTTTTAACTATGATTACTTCTCCCAGCTCACGATGGAAATCTGAAAGGGATGGTTTGTTGAGCTTGATGGAAAAACTCTAAGAAGCAGAGGATAAGGACCCTGATTCTAAGATTTAGAATCTGGATATATAGCCTCAGGAGCTCACACACATACAAACAAAACAATGGAGATTCAACGATCTAACATATGCATCTGTTTATTCTATTTACAATGTTCCATGGGGAGTCTGTAAAGACTTTGGTCAGCTTAAAAAGAGCTAGGAACTCCTCTGTGCACAGAAAAACAATTAGACATTATGTGAAGGCACAAAAGAAACAAAAGACTATCTTTACTCTCAAGTACACTGGAAATTAATAGGGATGAAAGGACTCACAAGTTTAATTTATTTTTATACCTCTAATAGAGCAATCAAACATACAAGAAATTGTAAATTTAAAAAATATGGGGAAGGAGAGAGAAAGCAGAACAATAGAACAATGAAATATACAAAAAGATGCATCAGGTACCTATAATTTTAGGGCTTTCAATTTTTTAAGGGGTAGGTAATAGAAGTGATCTAAAAGATAAATTATCATTCCAAGCCTATCATTTTAGAGAGAAGGAAACAATGGGTCCAGAAATGTGATTTGACTTTCCTAAAGTCCCAAGTCAATAAGCAGAAAACTACTATTCCAAATCCTACTTCAGTAGTTATTCCATTGCATGATATGTCCTACCTTGATAAGAACTGAGCTTCTGTTCAATTTGAACTCTGAGAGAAATCTTGACTACAAAATAGGCTATTTTAAAGGAAATCATTTCTCCTACAGCTACACTTGGAGATAAGCTCATTGAGTGAAATAGTATACATTTACCATTGCCTAATGCAAATGGATAAAGGATGAAGGTAACACTGGGTAATTTATGCTTGCTTTTATTGCATTGTTTATGTAGTTTAAAGTTCAATTTCATGAATTTAAATTTCCTTATACATCACAAATGATTCCAAATATACCTCATTTAAGGTACAATATTCTTTTCTTTCTTTCTTGGATATAAGTTTCAGCTAAATTCAAATTCTGATAGAGCTTCTCTGTCTCTTTCTTTCCCTTTCCCTTCCACCTCAGGCAACAAAGCCAGATGGGCTATTTGATTCTGTTTCTTGAATATCAAAAAGTGAGAAAGAGGAAAGTTAGAAATCTGTGGAAAATTCCTTTTCTTCAAGATTTCCATCTAGGGGTTTCAGATTGTTTGGATAAGTTTCAAATAAACATCCCTCTTCTTAGTGTAGTTGATGCATATTTTTTAGCCTCCAGAGGGGAACACTGACCTGCTAAAATTGTCATTTTTCAGCTAAATTATAATTTGCTAATCTTAAGGCCATCTGACAGGCTTCATGGCTATTCTGACAGACTTCAGTATAAATAAAGAATGTTTTAAATAAAATTGAGAAAAGCTTATTTGGGGAAAGTAATATAGCATAGAATGAGGGTATGTCTCATCTAATACTCCTATTTACTTAATTAAGTAGGAACAAACTGCATTATAATATGTAATAAACTCTGTTGTGATCAACTGATAATTATGAGTAATCAAAAGCTACCATATTGACATAAAGGAACTGTTATTTTTTTAAGAGTTAGAAAATTGTAAGTACAATTCTATATAAGTAACATATAATTTTATAAATGCATAATACAAAACTCTACTGAACATAAGTTTTTCATTTTTGGTGATTAAGAATTTGCAGTGTCTCAGTATTATTCTGTGAATATCAATTATCATTGGACATGGACTCAAATTTTGGTCAAAATAAAGTTTTTATTAACAGAATATTGGACAAATAACTATCAGACTTGATAAGTTTAGACCATTGGCTCCCACAGGGACTTTCATCTGTAAGTCAGGACTTTCACTTGTAAGTCGATTACTCAGAGTAGTGCAGGGTGAAATAGGATGTCAAACGTGGCTTTGCAAGACAGCCTGAAACTACCCAGCAACTTTTTCCCAGCAATTTTGTGAATGAAACTTCCTATGTTTGACAGTGCTTTCACTCTAGAAATCTATCCAAAGGACATTGTGAGGCAAGCAAACATACATAGAAATAAGTATAAGGATCATTTCAGTATTATTTAAAATGCCAAAAAATTGGACGAAGTTATGTGTTCAACATAGGGGAATGGTCAAAAACATGAATTAGTGTATAGCCGTATGATGAACTATTCTGGAGCCATAACGAATTATGTTTCATGAAATTTAAATAACATGAGAAAAGACTAATAATAAAACATTAGGTAAAAAAGAAAAAGTCCATGTTCAAATCTGAAGTTAGTTTTATTCAGATATGCATAGAAAACAACTCTAGGAAAAAATACACCAAAATATTAACCATCATTTTTGTGGCAGTGGATTATTGATGATGTTAATCTTTATCTCCAGAAGGCTGTTTCTTCAAGACCTTGGAGGGCAGAAGAAGAACAGATGTGGCCACATCTTATTAACGGCTACATCACTACACTCCTCATTTCTTCAACTGAAATTGCATACGTGTTTCATTCCTTTTCTTTTTTTGCTCTCAGCATGCATCCCATGCCAGACTGCAAGTGTACACAATAAGAAGAAAGCTGTAGTGTACATAACTCTTTATAGAGTTTACATTCCTTTCATTTTTTTATTTGACCCTAACAATCTCAAGAGGAGGCAGGATGTAGGTACTTATAGACTTCTTGGATTTTTCTGTTATTAATATAAACCTTTTAGTATTTTAGTGTTCATAGCAAGAGTTACTAAAAGGAATAGTATTATTAGATTATTTAGCACTAGGAGTCCTAAGTGTAAGTCTTAGCTATTCCACTTAGACAAATTAGATTCCAACTCAAACGTCACCTTTTCAGAGAGCTGCCTCTTGATCCCCCCCCCCTTATGTGCACCCCCCGAAGCCAGTCTATCACATTACCTTGTATTGTCTTCATAAACTTAACGGTATCAGAAACTATTTGTTTATGCATTTGTTACTAGCATTAAACAAGTATCTCCTGCCACCATAACTCCCAAAAATGCAACTCTACGGATGCAAGAATCCTGTTCCCTCACTACCCCACCCCCGCACTGCTTTTTCCCTAATACCTAGAACAGTGTCTGGCCTAGAGGAGGCATTTAATAAATACGTGTTGAATAAATGAATGAATGAGCAATAATCTCTCTCAATTTTTCCTCTCCTGTAAAAGGGGGATAATCATACCTACCTTAGAGGTTTATCATAAAGACTAAATTAGACAACACATGAGAAAAATTCATATCTTAAATGTCACTTTTTAAAATCCTCTGTTTACTTATGATCTCATGTGGAAGTCCTGCACAATTTTTGCCATATCATGATAATCGTACCAGCATTATATCCCAACAGCTTCCCAGGAATTTTTTTCAAAAAGGTAAGCTCACAGTATATTCACTAATTAGTATACCTATTAAATAACCCTCATTAAAACTACTAGGGGCCATATCCACAAGCAATAACATCAGTACTGGTTCTAACTACATAGACCATGTGACCTCTGTAGAGACGCAAAAGCCAGGTAAGCTCCTCTAGGTTGTTGAGATCATGCCTGACAATATTCTTTAAATGCTAAGAGAAATAAATCACAAGGCACCAAATAATCCATTGTTTCTTGAGGACTTACCTGTCCTCAAGGTTATGCTGGGCAATATACTAATAAATGAGACAAGTGTACAGCCTGGCAAATGTGTAGGTTATTTCCTTTATTGCCTCAAAATGATACTTGTTCCCAAAGAAAATAAAGACCATGTTCGACTTTCATGATTTGTGGGTCCCAAGAAGATTTATAATTTTATAACTCACAGTGTAGTCACATCTTAGAGCCCCAGAGAGGCAAAAGGAACTATACAAAGATACATAGCTACTTAGTGGCTAAGTCATAGATACTATTTAATTCAGCTAAACTCAAATGCTATTAACTGAGTATAAGATAGGAACATATGCAGAGTGTTTAACATCTTTACAACATAGTTCATTGAGCTACTGCTTGTTTGAATGAAGTTTCCAGCTGCCTCTGATTTACTCAAGCTTGAAAGTAGAGATAACGACAATTGTACTTTTTTATTTTATTTTTTAAACCTGGTACCTCCTGGAGCCTTACTCTATCAAGTAACTTTAATATAGCACCCACATTTCTTATTCTAAATATTTTGCACAAAATAACATAAATACTCCTTGATTTCCGGGCTTCACAAAGAAGAGAGCTCTATCTCCCTAAAATATCTTTATTTCAAACCACTGCCACAATGGTGCAAATCTCTTAGCTTTGGCCCGAGTTTCAAGCTGACTAGGTATAATTTGACTTGACTTTCTGCTAAATTATATTTAAACTCTTTCTCTGTTAGACTATTTTATTCCAAATGAATTTTGAAAGAAAAATCTGACATTTGTGGTATATATGACTATATGGTTACTGACAAAATAGAAAGGCATATAAAAGGTTTGTTACACATCTGGAGAAGATAAATTCTTTTCAATACCGGAAGAAGCATTCTACATTATGTTAACTTCCCATTTTGACAATTAAACACCATGTGCTACTATGTAAAACAGTAAAATAAAAGTGAAAAATTCAGGATTGTTTATAGTCTGACTTCTGGTTGTATGGGCATAATACTATAAGTGACAGCTTTTTGTGGGAAACTCATGGCTCTATGGAATACAAACATCCAGAAATCCCAAAAATATGTTGCTTATAGTGTTATACAATGAAGTTTGATGACTATAACAAAAAGTCAAACTTGACTATTATTTTAATGTTAGCATTTCTGCTGAATTCTTATTGTTTTTATTAGGTAAACTATAAATGTATAAAATAAGTATTAATCCTTTGATAGACTATTTAATTAAGTCAGAATATTTCATTCTCTAATCATTTAGATATATTAAGAGATTACTGAAACACAAAACCACCAAAAAGTTAGTCAAATGTTCATTCTTTTTTTTTAAATTGAAGTATACTTGATTTATAATATTGCGTTAGTTTCAGGTATACAGCAGTGATTCAGTTACATATATATTTTCAGATTATTTTCCATTATAGGTTATTACAAGATATTGAATATAGTTCCCTGTGCTATATAGTAAATCCTTGTTGCTTATCTATTTTATGGATAGTACTTTGTATCTATTAATCCCATAATCCTAATATATCCCTCCTCCCCTTTCCTTTCCCCTTTGGTAACCATAAGTGTGTTTTATAGGTCTGTGAGTCTATTTCTGTTTTGTATACAGATTCATCTGTATTGTTTTTTAGATTCCACATGTAAGTGATATCATATGATATTTGTCCTGCTCAGTCTGACTTACTTCACTGAGTATGATATTCTCTAGGCCCATCCATGTTGCTGTAAATGGTAGTATTTCATTCTTTTCAGTGGGTGAGTAATATTCCACATCTTCTTAAACCAGCCATCTGTTGATGGGCACTTGGGTTGTTTCCATGTCTTGCCTATTGTAAATAGTGCTGCTATGAACATTGGGGTGCATGTGTCTTTTCAAATTAGAGTTTTCCTTAGTGGCTGTATCAATTTACATTCCCACCAACAGTGCAAGAGGGTTCCCTTTTCTCCACACCCTCTCCAGAATTTATTATTTGTAGACTTTTTGATGATGGCTGTTCTGACCGGTGCGAGGTGATACCTCATTGTGGTTTTGATTTGCATCTTTCTAATAATTAGTGACGCTGAGCATCTTTTCACATGTCTGTTGGCCATCTGTATGTCTTCTTTGGAGAAATGTCATTCTTTTATTTCTAACAAAGAGGAAAGCTTTTAAGTTACTTCAAATCAACAATTATTTTTGAGTCTCGACTATGTGCTCAACATTGCTCTGGGGAAAAAAAATGTTGGTTACTGAAAACCATTTTCAGAACACCCCAGTGTGGGGAAAATTCTGAGCTATTTGGTGGTTGTTGGAAATTTAGTCATTTCCATATCAGTCAGTATCTCCTCAGACAAAAAATCTTAGAATTTGTATGTTAATCAACTCAAAATGAAATTCATAGTGGTAGAACCTTTACAAAAACTTCTTCATTGTATTAAAAACGTATTCTATCCGCCTGCCAATGCAGGGCACACGGGTTCGGGCCCTGGTCTGGGAGGATCCCACATGCCGCGGAGCAACTAAGCCCGCGCACCAAAACTGCTGAGCCTACGCTCTAGAGCCCAAGAGCCACAACTACTGAAGCCCGTGCACTTAGAGCCCGTGCTCCTCAACAAGAGAAGCCACCGCAACGAGAAGCCCGCGCACCACAACAAAGAGTAGCCCCTGCTCGCCACAACTAGAGAAAGCCCGTGCGCAGCAATGAAGACCCAACGCAGCCAAAAATAAATATATATATATAAATAAATAATTTCATTAAAAAAAAAACTTATTCTACATTCTAATTTGATTGTACTGTGAAATATTTTTTTCCAATTCTGTAACATGATAAAAGATAGCATTTTATTGGTAGGTCCCACTCCTAGCCTCAGTATTAGAGGACACTGAGCTGCTGAGGTAGTCTATGGCTTTCAGTAAAGACCCTCAGACCACCCCCCTTGGAACTAATTTCAAAGAAGTTTCCTCTGCTTGCAGGTCACTTTATACTGTTTTCTTATGTTGGAGTATAGTTTACTATCAACCAGTTAGGAAATGGGATCTTAAAGCTGCACTTACTATCACACCTATTTGGAATCTTGTGCTAAACTTAGCATCTTTGCCTGTTTATGCATTTGTTCACTTCCTCCTAGGAGTTTTTAATCACATTCCATTATAGACAGGGACTATATCTGATTTACCCATGTATCCCATTAAAGTCTAAAACATTGATTTGCAGAAGGTGCTCAGTAAATACTTTGTGAATAAAAACTTAAATTATTAAATAAGACAAAAATAGATTATTACTGGGAAACATTTTTTGTAACATTATTCCATAACTTAGTGGCTTAAAAGAACCACTTATTTAGCTCATGATTCTGCTGGTTACAGTTTATGATGGACTCAGCTGAGTGGTCTTGGCTTGCACAGGCACCTGCAGCCAACTGGCAGGTCCACTGAGAACTGTGTGGTCTATGGAGAACTCAGCTGGGACAAATCATTTCTGTTCCACATGGTCTCTCATCCTCCATCAGAATAGACTGAGTTTGTTCTCATGCAGTGCAGGATTCCAAGAGACAGAGAGCAGAATTGTGCAAGGCCATTGGAAGTCTAGGCTCAGAACTGGGGTACAGTTATTTCCACGGCTTTCTATTGGCTAAAAAAAATGTCATGAGGCCAGCCCAGATTCAAGGGATGGGGAAATAGACTCCACCTCTTGATGGAAGGGGCTGAAAGATTTTATTGCAAAAGGTGTGCATACAGGGAGGGGTGAAGATTTAGGTATATTTTTGCAAGCAATTTATTAATTGCGTCACTTACAAACATCTATCACAAAAATGGTACAGAGTTCCCAGAGCAAATGATTACCATTCTAGAATTTCTAAAAGAAGTTAACTTTCCCATTGTTTCTGTGTCTTTAGGAAAGTTTTTTTTTTCTGTCTTGCAGTTAGCACCATTAATATCTTAAATTCATTAATGCATTTGTTTTTTCAACAAGTATTTATTAAACAAAAGCCACGTGCAAGATACCATATTAAGTGGTGGGGATACTAACAAGATGCGTCCTTTCAGAATCCAGTGGAGGAAGACACACAGAGAAGTAACTATGACATACTGTGCTTTCCTAGACAGTGCTCTCAGAGCATACAAACAGAGATAAAGAAAATTAACCCTCAGCTACAAATGGCTTCTGAAAAGCAGCAGTGGTAAACAATCTTTGCCAGCAGGTCAGAGTTCACCTAGAAGAAACAACTGACAGCTCACTTGTGGCATCAGCAAAGGCTCGGGCTGGGAATAGCATGACAGTTCGGGGACCAGGAAGTGGCTGAGATTGGAGGTAAAACACAGTTAGTGTACTAGAGTGGAAGAAGATAAAGATAAATTATAGAGCAGAATCATGTGATAAAGAACTCGAAACATCCTCCTAAAACTTTTGATTTTTATCTTCTAGTTAATGAATAAAAGTCATGGAATGACTTTAAGCAAGGAAGCCATTGTGGTCAGTTTTGCATGTTACAGAAGAAGTTTCGACAGTGGTGACAGCTAAGAATTAAAGAGGGACAAGAGTGAAGGATAAGTTTAGAAGACTAGGTTCTGGAGGGCATATATAGCTCCGATGAATATGCAACTCTATTCAGAAAGCAGAGTTTCTAACTTTCTTAGAACAACATTCTCTCCCTTCAGAGCTCCAACCTCTGTTTGTACAGCTGTGTGACTATTTGACTGAGCCCCACCTCTCTGATAGACTAAAAGCTTCACTAGGGCAGGTTGCCTCTGGTTTTGCTCTCCACTGTATTCCTGTTGCCTCACAAGTGCTTACCTCGTGGCAGGTGTCTGGGTTGATTCATGAGCAAAGGCATACATTGAGTAATTGTGGGATTTTTTTAAGAAGAAGGGAAGTCATTTTAATATTTCTAAATAATGTACATTAAATATTGTAAGGCTGGGAAATCAGGTGCTCTCTTGTTTCCAGAGGGCAGATATGGTTTTAAAAGAGTCTTCTTCCATGCTTCTTCCCAGTCTGCTTCCAGAACGGGGCCAACAGATCACCCAGGAGGAGACAGTGTAGCTCTGTCACAACGATCACCTAGGCTCAGGCTCCAGCTTCTCCCTGAATCAGTGCCAGCTGTGGTGATGGCTTTTGAGATGCACACGGCTTTCCTGTGAGGTCATTACGGATGGAAATTATCAACACCTCTGTCCCTTGGGGAGGGTAAGAAGCCAGCTCCATTCAGATAAGCATTCCTCATGCTCCTGCCTCGGAAACACTCTCCTGCTCCTACGGAAGATGTTTCAGTTTGAGGAACAGGATAAAGGATGACACTGAAGGATGAAAACCAGAGCAGACCCAATACAGCTCCATCAGGAAGGGAATCATGGAAGAGTTTCCATGTGTCTTAATACTATCCTTTTTATCATCCCCTCCACTTAATTTAGTCAGTCAATGAGATGCTATTCCAAGTAGGTGCCAGGCAGCTATCAGGACATGGTCACTCATTCTATCTCCCATAGAATGGAAATTACTAGATTGTGAAAAGTTTTTTAGCCTGCTAATGCTATGATACCAGTTTTCAAGACTAGTTTATTTTACAAAGACAGTCATTGTGTAGTTTTAGATATTATCATACTTTTGTGTCAATACAGACTAATTGTGAGCAAATGGATATATATACAAAGATTATCAGATAATACAAAATGCATAGGTAAGAAGGGGAGAATTCATTACGGAAAATATGAGCAAGGAACAAATTACTTTGATTATTTGGCTATCTTGATTTCCTCAGTGGGAAGTTTATAATGGTTTGAGATAGCCAGCCTACACATGAGTTCCAATAAATGATTATAAGGGAGATACCTGGCTTCATTCAGCAAACATTTACTGCACTCCCACTATGTAGTAGGAACCATGCTCTGCACAGGGATCTAAAATGGTACAAGACATTCCCTGATCATAAGGAGTTTACAGTCCAGCAGAGTTGTTTGTCAAATGATGGGTGAGAGGGTGGCTGTCTGGGCAAAAAAAAAAAGCAAAGAAGATGATGTATTACTTGAAATCGTAATAACAAATTGTGTTTGGCAAAGAAATTCCAAGAATATTAACATAATTGGGGTGTTTATGAGAAGGAAAAGTCTCATATTACTGCAAGCAATTTTCAAGAAGCTGAAAAAGAAAAGCTGGCATTTGGGGGAATGTAGAATCTTAGAAATATTTGGAGGAACCCTTTGAAGTTTTAGTAAGTGGGGTTCTGGTTAATGTTTCCATAGCAAGGCTGGGGCACAGGTTATGAAGACAGCATCAGGGAAACTAAGACCTCAACCACTCTTGAAATTCAAGAGAGCAGGCTGTAACCCAGGTAAGACCAGAAGATACCACAGGTGTTTCTCCTGGGCCAGAAAATGCAGAATTCAAATGGCTATTTATAGGTAGAAATAAATTCTTTACAATTAACATTTTCAAACAACACAACAGTATACAAATGGAATGTTATTTCCTACTCTAAGGGATAAAGAACACAAGTGAATGGGCAGTGGAAGAGAGTTCATGAATGCATAAAGAAGAGAGAGCTCAAGAGAAAAATCTCACCACGGTGACAAGCCTGCTGTGCAAAAGCCCATTTAGCAAGAACAGCTCAGACCTTCATTTCAAATTTTATCAGAAGCCACTGGTCCTAGAGTATCACTGGCGCCTACTGAATTTTCACCGGGGACTTAACGGAAAACATCTGCTCTCTTACTTAAAAGTGAATCAATTGATTAAATCAACGTTTGCTTTCTTTCTTCTATTAGAAGCATAGCTATTTCTCTTTTTCTTCTCTCCTGATTCCTTAATAACTTACTTCTGCTTGTGAGTTAAAATCTGGGCTAGAGGTTATGTCTCTTTCTGTGCCTACATGGGGAAATTTACCACAGGTCAAGCTGAAATGATGTCAGAAATCCATGGATGTAAACAATTTGGTAAGTAATGTTTCATATGTAAATTAAAGCTTATATAACCACAAAAAATGACCTCAAGCAGCAAACACACATGTGAGAGTGTGTGTGTGTGTGTTTGTGTGCGAATACACAAAATCCTCCCTGCCTTGGGAAGACCCTGACCATAGTACTGAACTTTTATTTTGAAATTTGACCTTTGTGTTTAAACTCATTTCACAGTTTTTACAAAGGAGATTCCATAACATGAGTGGATTAGGTCTGTTTTGACTCAGGGTTTTTAACTTGAAAATGGAATCTTTGTGATGAAACTTCTGTGGTTGAACTCCACATTGCCTCATATATTTTTCTGAGTCAATAGGACTATCCTTCTGTATCGGCATCCACTAAACAACAGGATCCATATGAAGCAGTACCTCAGGAAGCAAGAATAAAAATAGCAGCCAACTGTACAGCATGGATGCAGTCATTCCCCAAACGGACCCTTGTCTGACATCTACAACTTGCCAAGTGCTGTCTGTTCTAGGCCCAGGGGATGCATGGACAGATAGCATAGTGTTTGCTATAAAGGATTTCACGATCAAATAGGGAAGAGAAATAAATCTGCAGTCACAATAGCCTGAGATAAATGCTGTGCTAAGGGATATATAAAGTGACATGAGATAACAGAGACAGACGGGAATAACTCTGCCTTCAGAGAAAGTGGAAGGGGACTCAGGGAAGATTCCATAGATTTGAACAAGACCTCAAGAAGGATAAGCCCCATTGCTCCCGTATTTCTATAAACTTGGCAAGTCATTTCACTGCTCTGTTCTTCAGATTCTTTATCAACTAGCCAAGAGAATTCATAGTAAGTCACGTATTTAAAAGACATGTAGAGAAAAGTCTACCTCTCAAGCCTGGTACATGTGAACTTGAAGGTTAGGGCTAGGATGAGAGGAGTGAGAAGAAACAGGAGTAATAATAAAACACAAGAGGATGGCATCCTTAGGAGTGAAACAGAAAAGAAACAGTTCCACATGCCGTTTTACCTCTTCTTCCCTTTGCCATCTTGGATTTGCAGGTAGCATCAAAACCACTGAATAGAAAAATGAAATAATATGAAGAGTTGTTATAATCCTCCTCTTGATCGATGTCAATCAATAGGGTGTATAATAAACACAATGTTTTAAAAGTAAGGAGAAAATTATCCTGGTATTAAGGCTCAGAAAATTGCATGTTATATAATAACAGATTACATATATTACATATTATTGCATTGCATTACATATTACACCAGCATGTGGTAGAGATGGGCAGGAAATACCAGGTTAGCAAGCAGACAAGAAGAGCAGAGGTCTCTGGAGAAACTGGGTGAATGACACTCATACAGTTGCTGTGGGGATAAAATGAAAGATGTATGTAAAACACATCGAACATTCCCTGACACAGAGTTAGCATGCAGCAAATAATTTTTATTGTCATCTCCCACCACCTAAAAATATAGCTAATAAGAAGGGAAAGGTCTCCTCCAACATTATCGTCATCAGCAGAGGCAAGCTGAGATGATTAGTGAGACAGGAAGAAAACAATTATAAGAACTTTTCTGGGGCTGCCTCTCTATTCCTAGTGCCCCAAAGCAGATGATAACAATATGTCCCTCTCAGGAGGCTCCAGGGGACTATCCACCATCCTAAGATCTTGACCTGGCAACATCTTTCGGTAGGTGTCATAATAAAAGAATAAAGAACAAAATCAACTTAGAAAGAAATGTGCCAAGAGAAATTCCACAAAAGGGAAAACACGAAGAAATAAAATGAGGAAACACATGTGAAACTGATCAACTGCTGTACCTATGGCTACACGTTGGCCAACTGTTAGGAGCACTGGTACTGAAGGGAATAACACGTCAGTAATGATTCCTGCCCAGAAATAATATAAAACACAATGCAGAGACATACTGGCTTAATTTGTTAAAGGATGTTGGAACTAAAACAGGAAAGAAAATAGTTGTTTCCCCTCACTGGAATGCCCCCAAACTAGTCTGTGGTAAGTATACCACCACCCTGGCATCTATCACAGAACCTTTGGTCATCTCTTCATGGTGTGGGCTGACACTTGATATGAGCACAGCTAAACACGACAGAGAAACGTAAATGAAAGGAATTTTGTTTTTCACATCAGTGTCTGAGGTGGAAGAGCCAGACCAAGAACGAGATAAAGTATTATAATCTGACAAAGTAAGCTCAAAGCTTGGGATGCCATCAAAGCCAAGCACAGTAGGAGAGAAATTTCAGATACATAATTCATACATGGAACTGGAAATAATGAAAAGCTGGTCAGAGCCTCTGAAAAACAGCCAAATCACTAAATCTTGAGCCATTCAGAAAATTCTTAATGAAGCCTCATCCAAAAGCAACTCCTAAAACATATGTTCCAGTAATTTGGTGATTTATTCAGCCAGCATATATTAAGGAGCTATCACGTACCCAACAAGTTGCTTAACTCGCGGAGATGAGCTTCTGCCTTGAAGGAACTTACAGTCAGATGTGGGAGACGAGAGACCCACTTTCCACAGCCTGGGTGGTTTGGGTAAGGCATGCATTTAGATGAAGTCATACGGTAGGGTACACCTCTTATGAAAGAAATGATGGAGCTCAGAAACAAAAATTAAAGGCAACACATGCAAACTGAAGGGCTCTAGGAAAACTCTGCCGAGGAGAGGAAAGGACATACAGTCGGCTCTCCTATCCCTGGGTTCCACATCTGTGGGTTTCACATCCATAGATTCACAAACCAACAATATTTGGGAAAAAATTCCAGAAAGTTCCAAAAAGCAAAACATGGATTTGCCTTGCACCTGGCAACTATTTACATTGCATTAGGTATTATAAGTAATCTAGAGATGACTTAAAGTATATGGGAGGATGTGCATAGGTTAGATGCAAATACTACACTATTTTATATAAGGAACTTGAGTATCGTGGATTTTGGTATCTGAAGCAGTCCTGTAGCTAAACCCCCGTGGGTACCGAGAAACAACTATAATCTTTAAAATGTTGTGTTGACACAATACTGTCTTGTATTTCAAAGCTTTGAAATATTATAGAAAACTGTTGAGTAAATGAAGAACTTATAAAAGGAAATCACAACCCGCACCTCCTCTGGAAATGTGGGACACCATGGCTGGGTTAAGATGGCTATATAAATTATTCTCTTTCTTACTGACTTTCAGCTTCAATAAGAAATACCTTACTAACATCACTAAGAATCATAGTTGGGAGAAATAATTCTTCCTAAAGGAACCTGCATACATGTTATCTGGATACGAATATTTGCCAGAAATTTGGGTGGAAGTTACTCTCTCTCTTCTCCAAATTTAGTAAATTGGATCTCTTTTCAATTAATCTTAAAAAAAAAAAAATGAGATCACAACGGCAAAGATTTGATGAACAATGGAAATCAGATAACAGATATTCCTCTAGAAGAAAATGCCAAAAATGATTTTTTTTTCTGTGTATTTCTACAAGTCAAGCAGAAGTGCAGGATTTAAGAGATGAGGAGAAAATGTCCCTAGAAAGACTGGCGAGGTGAAAGATGTGCTGGAACTAGTCCCAGGAAACAAGTGGTTGCAGGTTTAGTGGTTTACCTGGAAGGACAAAGGAATGTACTGAAATATTCTAAGGAAAATAATAGGAGAAGACAGGCTGATGAAAACCCAGACCCCAGCTTAGGCAGAAAGTGTGGGAAAGGAGGAAACAAAGAGGCATGTGGATACTTCTAGGAAAAAAATCTTATTTTGAAACTCTAGGCAAAATACCTTGCTGCAGAAAGGAAAACGACTTTTGGGAATTATATAAATGGCCAAGAATTAAGATTTGAGAGACAAAAAAAAAAAGAAAGAAATTACAGCACACAGGCTCCCTGAAATATATATTTTTCATCTGCGTTAAAGCTGGAAAGTATTACTGAATATATTCTTTTAATGAAATAACAGGTTAAAAAGTCTGAAAGTCCTTATGATGAAGTAAAAAAAAATTAATGAGGATTACTTTTTTGCTCTTATATTCATCCAGCATATCATCAGAATTTATAGTCCTTGTACTAAAATTCCTGGAAAACTATGGCATGCCACAAGCTAGGAAATTATTTTTCTGACTCATTCTTTAGAATGTATAAATACATGTGCACATGTATAAGTACACATATAACCATTTGGTGATGGGAAGATAAATGGTATGGGGAAGAAAGAGTCTAAACTGGTTATGAGTGGGTGTAGACTTTGGAAAATAACTCAGAGATCAGGACTGAAGTAGAGTGCTCCTTACAGACCTTTATCCACTGTTAGAATCCCAGAATTTCAAACTCTACATGAGCCTTAAAGATCTTCCAATCCAATTATTTCAAAATTGTGCTATGAGGATTTGCAAGAACCCAAGAATATACCTCAGTGATCTATAAACAAGGAAATGTCTGCCAGACAAAAAAAGCTTTAAATTACCTAAGAAACATGTTCATCACTTTTATTTTTATAAGATTTTGTGTAAGATTGAATTTAATTTAAAAAAATAAAAGAGTTCTGCAGCTAAGTAAATAAGGAAATTCTCAATTTAGCCCAACTCTTATTTGATAGGTCAAAAAACTTAGACCCAGAAAAATAAAATAACCTCCTCAGAGTCTCAGTACCAGGTAATTCCATAGTTAGGACCATATCTTACTTTGGATTCTCAAATCAGATACCAAGACAAGACTTGGTGCAGGTAACTTCTTTGGGAATTGATCCTCAGAAACAAAAGTGACAGAATTGGGAAAGTGAGACAAGGAAGGAAAAAGTCCAATATAGATTGTGTGAGAAAGTGGGTTACTTCTGCAGACATCTGGGGCTCAGTCTTGCTGGGTACCCTCTTAGAAACCATATAGAACATGCCTCTGAATACGCCCACCATAGAATTGGAAGACTGGGCATCTATCCACCATCCCCCATCTCCACAGGTTGAGGGTTGTTCATGGGGGCCTTAATTCCCCTGCACTTTCGGGCAGCAGAGAAAGCTCCCAGGGCTCCAGTGAAAATCCTCAGGTGAGACGTGGAGAACAGGAGGTGAGAAGCAGTTAGCGTACTGGAAACTGTCCATCACAGCTGCAGGTGAACTCAGGTGGGTCTAGGGGATACGGCACACAGCACCAAGAGCATCTACTGCTGACTTGAACCCATGTCTTCTCATTTCCAAAGCCTTGCCTCACTAATGTAACATGAAAGAAATTTGTGTAAACTGCAAAGCGTTCTTATTCTCTTCATCAAGCACTCCCTTTCTGATGAACAAGTTTCAGACACGCAGTGACCAAAAGCTACTGGCACTCTCCAGGATGCCACAGAATAAGCGTAACTTCACACACACTTTAGTTTCACATAAACTTTTCTCTGTTTCAACTTCAGTCTGTTGACTGCTTCTCTGAAAGAGGGATCCAGGATTTCATCAAATGAAAGAGAATTAGGTGATAACAGGGATCCAGCCAGCACTTTTCTTCCAGTGGAATATTGTTCTGTGACAGAGCCAAGGGAAAGGAGTTCTGAGAGATTCCTCCGGGGTAAACAGAGCTGAAAAGCTCCAGTGTGAGCTGTGCATGAGTTTAGCCCATGAGTCTAACCAAAGACTGTAATAAAGAACCGTCCAGGAAACCACAGTTATTAGGGATGATAAAGTAAAGTGAAATGCAGGGTGATTAGATGAGAAAGACCCTAATAATGAGCATGACTCAGACAGCTGTCACTTCCCTTTCTCCCTTTACCTAAAATCCTGATTCTTTTACCATGATTGTGCTGATGCCCTGAAATATAAGCACACACACATTTTTTTGTCCTTCTCTCACTACAGTTTTACATCTTCTTTTTCAGGATTTTGGAATTATATGCACAATTTAAAAATATTTCTTGGAAATGTCTTATATTTTCAAATTATTATAGATTGAAATAATAATTTTGGTTTCATTAAGTGGTCATGAATTTTTATTAGTAGTACTCTGATGACTCAAATATTTTAGAGGAATAAGGTTTATAGAATCCTTCTTCAATAACACAAATCACCTTAGGGTTATAGAATATTCTTGTATTCTAATTAAATATGTATTTATGATACAAACTCTCATTCCTATATATAAACTTATACCAGAATATCCAGATTCATCTGTACATGCATATAGCAAAGCCCATCACGGAGGCTACAATGAAAGCAAATGTTAACTCTATATCAGACATTGTACCATGAGCTCCAGACATTTGCTGAATTCAAAGAACTCACTGATATTATCTCAAATTCATATCAGTGTAACACACTTATAAACAGCTTCAATATTGGAAGGCATAATGCTAGAGTCTATAATAGATACAAAAATGGATCAGAAATAACACTTGTCCTCAAGCAATTTACACCCTAGTAAAAGCAAAAGGACTTCATGTAAAACAGGTTTTATCACTGAAACATTATAAATAGATAGTATAAGGGTTTAAATATAAAACTGTTATGTGGCTTGAGAAACTAATCCTATGGTGGAAAAAATGATAAATCAAAAAAAAAAAAAGAAAAGTAGAGAGCCTTGGAAAACTTGCAACTACATTCAGAATTCTCTGCAGTTGTGAATTGCTAAATTGCTAAATTTGATTTGTTCTCTGGAAGACTGCTTGAACCCTAGAACTATTTGGCTTTGTACATTTGACTTTCCATTTGCCCCCATAGCTTCATCTCTTTCTGCCTCTAGGCTTTTATGATATGTTAAGGCCTGAAGAACAGACTTGAGATAGGTCCAATTCATTTCAGGTTCACGATCCACACTGACTTGCAAATACTCTCGTATTCCTTAACATAAGTCATAGAAAGCACATATCTGAGTCCAATGTGTTTTAAGGCTAATGAGGCACAGACTGCCCAATGGATTGGGGTGAGGTGCACGGATTGAACAAAATTTTCTGTTTTGTTATCAGTACTACATGCCCAGAGGAATACTTATTTTAGCATTCTTCTCCTGTGATTAATTTCTAAACCTGCACGCACTTCACCAATATAAGCCTAAAAGTTTGCCAAAATGTGGATAATAACATCTTGCTGTTACTACCTTGAATGGACAATGTATAAATACCTGCTACTCCAACACGTTGAGTTGCTTTATGGAGAAATGTCTAACTTAAGGTAGAACATTACTATCAAAAGGGCACTTAAATTTGGGTAAGAGTTATTGATTACAAAACCCATACATATAGTAAGTTCCTTCAAAGTAAAGCTCTTAAAGCACAGGATTCTGTGCTTTAAGAATGTTTAAGAATGTTAAACCTGATCTTTAACGCTTACACTTGTCTAATTGAGGCAAGTGTGTGTGTTGCTTTCTTCCTTCGTGCAAGTGTGATATTCAAAATACTTAACAACTTATATGGCACCGACACCAACCAGGCAAAATAAGGCTCCTGTAGAGTAACAGGGTCTCTGGAGGGCCTTGCTCTGCTGGGTGTTATTCAATGGCTGAATCGAGCAGAGCTGGGGGTCCCAGTGGAGGGGCTGCATGAGCTGGGTGAGCTGCAGCAGGGAGCTCCTCAGGCAGTTGGAGCAGCAGCTATTTGTAATTATTGAAATACTTTTACTACCAATATTTATACACTGGTGTATACTAACTAGATGTTATCAGCCCAAGCTGTTTAAAATGAACAATATATATGGACAAATATAGACGTAATTTATATTGGGAAATTTGATACAGTGGATACCAAAAGTTTAAAAATTATTTATAATGATACAATTCTAACTTGTCCATATTTGCCAATTTTTCTACCTGCCACCAGTCTGCAGTCCCAATACCCTACCAAAGCAGAAAGTGCCATTTCCATAACAGGAAGCAAGAAACAAACTAACAGGTCCCTCAGATTTCTCAATAAATCAATACTGAATAAATGGAGTACAAACAAGGTCATTCAAAGAGTTGACTAAGGATATTCAAGAGCTAAGAATGGAAATTTAGAATCATGGTCTTCCGGCCTATGACTTAAAGAGCAAAAACGTGTGGATATATTTTCCTCTACCTATACATTTCTACTGATTCTTCACGATTCTGTTCATCCCATCTCTGTTCTTTTACACTTCAGAAGAACACTAAGTCCGTTTTCTTCTCCTACCTCACCTGCTAACCAGTCATATCTCACAAAAGCATAGAATTTCTTGGGGTTTGCCCCCAGTCCTGTACTCTTGGGAGAAAAGAAATATATGTGAGGGATGCAAGGTGCTATCTTCTTACCCTCCACTCCCCAGTCATGGCCATATATGTTCCTAAGTGCAGAGGGACCTAACAAGAGGAAAGGATGCTTAGTTTCTCAAATATGCACTTGAAAACAATGTCAACCATGAACATATTCATAACCCAGATGATGTTCACAAGAAACACTGACCCTTTCTTTTTCAGCTTACTCTTTTATTACTCAGGGGATGGCATAAATAGCACATTTTCTTTCTTACCCTCTCATTCACTTCTTCATTTCATAGGGATTTGAATTGTTTTCCTACCATTAGAGACACCTGTGGATAAATTTAATGTTTTTTTTAATTCTATGATGGATATATAGCAAAACAATAAATGGAGACGATCCAAACGTGTTGCAAACAGTCGTCTCAGACGCCTATGAATCGTGGTGTTGTAAATCATTAGAATCAGTGACAGTTCTCAGGTTTGTTTTCTTTCTAAAGCAATACAGCAGCATTGATGATTAACAGCTGTGTTTATCACAATTGATGGCATACACTAGCATTTCCACAGAACTTCCATAAAATGACCACGCTACAGAGCCATTATGAATCACAAGAACAAAACCCGCACCCATGCTCACAGGCGTGTGTGCACGCGCACACACACACACACACAAGCCAGTAAAACCATTTAGGTGCAGAGGGGCACAACTGTAAATTCAACTGAACTTATTTTTTTTGGCTACAGGTCAAAGAAGACTGGGAAAGGCAACCCAAACAAAATGTGTTCAGATAGATCACATCCTCCTCCAAAATACTGAAACAATTAGGATTTTCTTTACTCATTCCTGTGTGTGGTTCTCTGGTACCTTATCACGACCCAGTTATAATACCAGAGGGAAGAAACAGGGAAAACAAGGAGGTGACGAAAACTGTAAAAAGGCTTTGTAGAATCACAAATATTTAGAGCCATCATACTAGGGAACATGGTTAGGACACAAATCCTCCTAGATTTGAGAACCCTGTCTACTACAGAAGTATCTCTCCTCTGTTGCTTATAAAATGAGGACAACAATGCCTCCCATATTATAACCTGACCATCTAAGTTTGCAGTCAATATAACATGCAAACACTGCCCTTGGAGTTCCAGAAATGTCTGGAGACTGGAAGATCTGCATTGACAGTGCCTGAACTGTTTTCAGCTTTGTTTTTCCAAATTCTCCACCATCTGTGGACTAAACAAGTTACTGACATATTGTCAAGTTACAATAACAGAAGGAAAAAAAGCAACATTAATCATTTCAAGGAGTTTTGAGGCCAGGACACTTCTTGTCCGCTGGGAAGATAGACGAGTGGCCACGAGCTGCAACTCTGGCCAATTAACCTAGTCTGCACCCTTGGCAAGGGAGCACACAGCTTCCCTACCCAGGGTGGACACAGGGACACCGTCACTCCCCAGTCACTTCCCAGCTTACACCATGGTCTCATTGCAAGGATTTTCATTTCTCACCTTCCCTCCTCCTCTGCCTGGTTATTCTGCGCTGGGGTTATCTGCTGTGTCTAAGTCATTACTGGTTATTATGAACCTCTGTGTACGTATTATCATTTCCCCTGCTGTTCACTAACTAAATTACCATGCACGTGGAGCAGAGTATTTGCTGAGTATGCTGACACTCTAGAAGGGAGATTCTATTTACAAGAGCTCGTCAGGGACTTCATCTGGCTAACATCATGATTTGGTTGCATGAAGAGATGTGTGCTTCCCCTGTCACAGTTTCACTAGGCAATGTGAACTCCTTACTGAGCCTTCGGCACCTGTGGTCGGGGGCTGGACAGTCCAAAGTGTGAAGGAGTGCCTCTTGCTGAAAGGGAAATTACATTCCGATAGTCATCTCTCCTTCCAAATTACCTGTTTCCTGATATCCACTCTCTAGGCCATATGAACATGACTGAAGTAAAACTATTTCAGGAGGAGCTAACTTCAAAAATAGATAGAAAGTGAGGCACTGATGGGCTCTTCCGTGTTGGAGACTGTGTATCTGATCAGCCCCAGAGCGTGGGCCGTGAGAGATGGGTAGGGAAGTAGCAGTGCAATTTACTGTGTTAAGCAGACTGCTCTCCAAACTCTGCAATGGCCAATTTGGTCTAAACCACCGTGTGAAGTGTGGATAATAAAAACAGGAAACCTGGGACTTCCAGTGGAACGAATCTCTGTAAAATAGTCATAGCCTTAGGAAACCATAAAAAGCAAAGCCATTTCACCAATGTATTTATTCTGTACTAACATCTTCCAGATAAAAGGAAAGAGTGAAGGAGGAAAGGGAGAAACAAGGATGGTAGAGCCATTTGGCCAAAATTTTTAAAGGCTCTTTTTATTTAAATACCTGAGTTCCCTGCAAAGCCTCACTCAGAATCCTTGCTATCTTCGGGCTCTTCTTGCCACTTAACTAAAAAGTCACAAGTATTGTTTTGCTATATGCTCTTTCTTGCACACATTATATAAAAATTATCTGTTTTAATGACCAAAGAGTCTGGTATTTTTTATACTGAATAATATCTTAACAGAATACTTGTAGTAACCAATATTTTCAATGAGAGTGGAAAACCATTTTGGCTGGAAAAATGGTCATTTGTAGAAATGGATATAGTGAATAGAGCATGTCAAATCTAATATGCTTTCTCATTTGTTTTACTATTAGTATCAAGATTTTTCCTGGAGAGTTTTCTTTTCTGAAAGATTTCTTATTTAAGTCTGAACCATAAAGTGATCTCATACAATGTAAGGTCCACAAGGACAGGGATGTTATGTCCCCAGCACAGTCCATGGCACAAAACTACTGCATAAAAATTCGAAGAAATGAAAGAAAAGTAGCCCAAAATAAAATAAAACCTTACACAGTATATTGTTTCATTTCTTCTCAAGCTTCAAACTAACCCTTTCATTGCTAAATTAAACCAGGACCCTTTTTATTCCCAGTCACTAATTAAAACCAAGTGGCAGAAACAGTATAGTGGTTTTACCCATTCATTATGAACCCACTTAAAATTCAACTAAATGTAAACAGGAAAATGCTGTGGTAGACACCACAGGTTCTCAGTGTGACCTTTTCAACTCTCCTGGCTTTGATCCTGATATTATTAGAACTACTTAATGCAAGGATGCACTAATTGAATATGACTTATTCCAAAACTCAGTCAACTGAAGGACTGAAAACTCAATTTCTATAGTATTGTGGTTTTTGTTTTATTTTTCTTTTCTGGATCTATGGCATAAGAGATGGATTAAGAAATATCTGTATGCAAACATTTGTGATTTACCTCACTAAGGGATTAAAACAATTCAAACTGCAAATTTTGGTCATTGGTTACAATATGAGATGAGAGAGGGAGCAACATTTGAGGTCAACAAGGTCTCCTTCATCTCTAGTATTTACTTTTTGTACTCCTCAGCTTCTCTTTGTTTCCTAGATATCTGTCCAGGACAAGACTTTCCAACACTAGGCTGGCAGAGAATGTAGACTGAATCTTCTAGAACTTTGATTGCAGTTCATTCCCAAGAGCTCCCAAATAACTACCTTAGGTAGACTGAAAATGTAACTTGGACATTACCTGAATGACATCATAGTACTTTTTTCTTACTCCTTAAAAGCACTCTGCCAGAGATTTAGTCAACATTGTCTGAGGATGCTGGTCCCCGTACTTCTCCACAGGCAGCCATGCCAAGGGGCCTCCATGAATCAACATAGGGAATGACCCACAGACTGGCTTTATATAGCCTTGTGTTTGCATGGGCAGCAAAATGGCAGAAATGAGTAATGTAACAATCAAATGGGCAGAGAGTTACTTCAACCATTTGTTCTGCATATGTTTAGCAGATCATCACTATCTTGGACCTTACAGTTTGTGCAGAAGATATTCTCCAGAGAGAGAGGGGGTCTAAAATGAGTCAGTGCAAAGATTAGTCTTAGTATAATGAGACAATAGATAATTGCCTGTTTCACCATGTTGTAAAAATCAGTTCTCTTGCAGCTGACCACTTTGAGCATGCATCTCAAAGGTTTACAGTTGTTAATTTGGATATGTTGCTCTATGACTCTAATCTCACGCCACATCAAGTTTAAGGAGATAAAGAGACTATTGTGTAAGGCTTCAATTTTATTAACAATGTTTACTAAGATTATTCATTCTTTTTGTAGTAAGAACTGGACTTTTATTTCTTTTGCTTCTATTATAAGTGAGACTTTCAGTAGTTCAGCAAAAATGTATCTTTACCTTCTTGGCCCTGCTTTGAAAAAAAGATATGCACTCATCACCAAAAAGTGAACTGCAAATGAGACCCAGAACTGGTTACTTCTTCAAAGTGCCAGGATATCCGACCTCCCAATTTTCATCATGGATTTGGCTCTCCCAGATAAAAGGAAGATAAAATGCATTAAAAGAGGGCTTCCCTGGTGGCGCAGTGGTTAAGAATCCACCTGTCAATGCAGGGGACACAGGTTCGAGCCCTGGTCTGGGAAGATCCCACATGCCGTGGAGCAACTAAGCCCGTGCACCACAACTACTGAGCCAGAACTCTAGAGCCCGCGAGCCACAACTACTGAGCCCATGTGCCACAACTACTGAAGCCCACATGCCTAGAGCCCGTGCTCCACAACAAGAGGAGCCACTGCAATGAAAAGCCTGAGCAACGCGACGAAGAGCAGCCCCCGCTCGCCGCAACTAGAGGAAGCCCGCAGGCAGCAATGAAGACCCAACGCAGCCAAAAATAAAATAAATAAAAAAATTTTTTTTAAGTTTTAAAAAATGCATTAAAAGAACAAGGATATAGGGAAGACTCTACTAAAAATGGGGTGGAAAGTGATGACTGAATGCTAACTCAGAGAGACACCTGAGACTTTAAAAGATCTCTGGGAGAAGATAAAAATGAGTATGTTTTTGAAGAAATCAATTCCTAATTCCAGAAGGATTTTCAGAAAAGGACACAGAGAAATAGAAGTCAACATAGCATTCCAGAACTCTGTTCCTATATCTTCTTGAGTGAAAGCTGTACAAACTCAGAAGAATATGAAAACTTAGAATGTCAGTGCATTTTTGTAGAATGATAGAATTAAGGACAAGAGAAAATAAAATTAATGATACTGTCAACAATGACTTCCAGTGGAAGATAGGATGTGAGCCAGATCCTGAAGGCTCCCAAGAGCACCAGTTGGCAGCACGGAGTGGGCAGGAAGAGAAAACAGATTGGCAGATGCTTCCCACAGTCCTCTGCGCATCCCCATCCTCACATACATCACACTTCACTGAAGTTGTTTAAAATCTGGCCGCCCGCAAAACCATAAACCCCATAAGGTCAAATAAAATGACTAAGCTATTTAATTCTATAACCCTACTTAGCAAAATACCTCCATTAATATTGGTTGAATACATGGGGGCATAAACATTTCTTTTGATATAAAAGCCCTCAGTACAGCAAATATGTAAAGGCTTTTCATGGCTGGCTATCTGCCCTCTTGGCCATATTTAACTAGAGCCTCCTCCTCTACCATCATCTGACCAAGATGTGGCCCTGAGTCTCTAACTCTGAATGATTTGGCCTCTAGACCTGAGGCTAAAGCCACCTCACCCAATGAATGTTGATTTCCTCCATCTACTAAACTACTCAGCCTAGCACTTAAAATATTTCATCTGTTATCCCTACCTTACCTAAAATACCCATCTATGTCCTCTTTCCTTTGCTTCCATTTTATTCCCATAAACATTTGATGATGGTGATAATGATGATAATAATATCCAGGCAATTTTCTAAGCATTTTATATACATTACCTTATTTAATCCTTCAAACAATGCTATGAAGCAGGTAGTGTTATATCCTCAGGTTAAGAAGAAGAAACTGAGACACAGAAGGTTTAAGTAATCTGTCCATGTGCACTGCTAGGAAGAAGTGAGCACCACTTGGATTTGAACCCAAGTATCCTGGCTCCAAGGTTTATGCCCTTCAACACTATGGTCTATTTCCCTCCTAGACACCTTAATGAGTGTCTACTACCTGCACAGTATTGTGCCGCTAGACAAGGAGATACTAAGATCAGATAGAAATAGACCTTGCCATTAAGATGTTTAGTATGGGGAGAAAAGACTTGAATATAATAAGCAAAACACACTGCAGAAATTCATGAATAACTTTTAACATAATAATAAGGATCAGAACAAAGGCTATCACCTATAACTCTTGCAGAACTTTTCTCACTCTCACAGTAAATAGGAACTGGAGTTTGGTGAAGGTTTGTGACATACACACTGAATAACATACCCAAACCCTAAGCTTCCTTCAAGGCCACAACAAGACTTTCTCTTCTGAAAAGCTACTGGTGACTAACCCCACTCCCACCACAGGCTTTCCATTATTCTGAATTTGAACAACGTTATTCTGAATTCATAACTTGAGACACCCAGCCCACCACTAACCTAATCAAATACTGCCTTAGAATTATATTTTAGATGGTTAATACATGGAAGTTATATCACCCTAAAAACCATAAACATTACAGAAGCAATGACTATAAAACCATCTCTTAAAGTTCTTAAAATGCTCAGTACAGTACAGAGCAGACATATGTACCCAATGACTAAATGATGAATGACTGAACAAAAAATGAATAGATGGATGATGGATTTCTAAGTAAATGACATGGAACTTTAGAAGCAAGTGAGAGAGAGAGCCTGTGATAAAAAGCTTTGGGCATTATTAAAATCTTTAATCAGATAGATTTGGTGCCCCCAAATAAAGACCAGAAGCACAGGCAATTAGCACAGTCTTGGCAGCAGGAAAAAACAAAACCCCACTTCATTCTCCCACCCCCATGCCCTTACACACTTGCATACTTGGAAGCAAGAGTCAATTTACTGGCACCCAATGCAAGTCCTTTCTGGAAGTGATTACAGTCGCAAATCTACTTTTAGTCAAAGGTGTTAAAAAACGAGAGGGAGACCATCCAATTCTTACTTTCCCTTTGTGATGAACTGTTAAAACGTGATACAAGTGGATAGAAAAGGAGGTGAGAAGGGAAAGAGACAGAAGAATAGACTACAGGACACCAAATAAAACGTTCCAAGTGGAAAGCATTGCAAAGTAACACTTCATCATTCCCGAATTCCTCCTGGGCATTGACTAACTGGAGTGTCGTCATTACCTGATGAGAGGTCAGCTTTGAAGAGCTCAGACTATTCCTTTAAAGTCTTTGGACTTAGTCTCAAGTTCAAGGATGCACAAGTGAAGCCTCCAACCATTATGATATTATGTTTACCAGGTTCTACTAAAGCTATCCTGATGAAAATATCAGCTGACTTTGAATGTATACTAGGTCTCAGTAAGCATGTCTGGGAAATTCAGAAGAAAGACACCATTGGCCAAAAGAAACTACACAAAAGACAGAAATTGGAGGCTTCTGAACTGTGCATTCTTTGAAGCCCTTTCTGAAAAGAAGGAAGTCAAGTGCATCCCTATCTACTCTTACCAGTATCCACTCAACTATGTAAAGTTGCGATAAAAATCTAAGTATTTTGTGGAGAATAAACACCTCTCCACTGTGAATGCTACTAAGACTAGGGTCTTTAGTTAAGCAGACAACTAAGCCCACTCATTCTCAGACTCTTCATCATTCTTATCTATGCAGAACAGACCCCCTGCAACTTCCCACTTTTCTCCAAGGTTTATCTGCCTCATCTCATCCTTCGAACCTCCCAGGAGCATCTTTGTAGCAGAAACTCCCAGTCAGTTTATAGATTATCTTTCCCTTGACCTGACACCTAAGCCCCAGGCATCTATACTTAATCACCTATTAGACATCCATTTTGTTTTCCATTTGGATCTCAAACCTAACATAAATGAAAAAGAAATCTTGACTCTCATTGGCCCCTGGCAACTCATTTCTTTACAAACTTCTCCAGCTCAGTAAATGGCAGCAATGTTCACCAATTCCATCAAGGCAGAACACCTATGAGCTGTTCTTAATTTCTCTTTCTCTCCCTTCTCTCACATTCTACTTGCCAGTTCTGTTGAAATTTTCCTCTTTTCTCCATCTGCCTGGCTTCAACCCTAGTCTAAGCCACTATTATCTCTGACTTGCACTACCACAAAAAATTCCTAACTCATCTCCCAGCTAATGTCATGTTGTAGAGTAAATAAGAACCATTAGCTTGGTGGCCAAAATAAAGCCAAAGTAAAAGTTATTACATTTACTTGTAAAATCATTGTATATAATAATAATGTGATCAACCTCCAGGTGGAAAAAACAATAATTATGTGAAGATGATCATAATTATAATAAATGCTCTAAGTTTTACAATGATTTCATTATCCAAGTGAAAATCCACAGAGTTAGTGGTTAAAAACTGAACACTTACCCTGCCAACACCAAGTAGCCACCGTCACCTGCCATCTGAACTGCAAGTAGCCTCCTAACTGGTCTCCTCAATTCCACTTTTGCCTCCACTAAGCTCTGTTGTTCACACAGCTATTAAAGTGAACTTTTAAAGACATAGATCTGAATATATGACTCCTGCATTTAAAATCCACTATGGCAGAGATCTTCCCATTCTCTCCATCTTCTTTAAAATAATAGTCCCCACCATCACAAGTTTTAGGGAGTACAAGGTTGCTCAGCAGGAGAATTGATCTCTCTGCTTCCTTTTGGCACAAAGGAGGTGAGTCCGTGTGATGATGTCTGGGCTAACAGAAGTCAACAGAACTGATGTGGATGCAACCTCCAAGTGATTCCTAAAAGGCAAAGCCACTTATCCTGCATTCCCTCTTTCCTCCTTCCTGTGGGCAGGAATACAGATAGGATGGTGAGAATCTACCTGTATTATTCTCTGCTGAAAAATACTTTATGACACATAGTAGTCACTCAAGTATTTAAATCAATGAAAGATAGAGGAACACAGTGTAAGATAGCTATACATTCTCCTGCACAGATAGTTATTAGATATCTGGTAGTAAATAATATAGCATTACCACTAAGAAGAGGTCTACAAAACTTATGAGAAAGAAAAAAGGCAATGTATTCATATTTAATGCCAAAGAGTCATAATTGATATTCTAATAATTATGGAAGTTATGAAAAGAAATAGCCAGGCACTTTATGTCAGTGACCCATGTCTAGAAGTCACACAAAGATATGATCTGTGCTCAAGGTCAAGAATAAAGCACTCTAGAGTCAGGAAGCCGGTATCAAAACCCAACAAAATCAAAAAACGAGGAAAGATTAAAGCAACAACATTTTTTCAGGACATTATATATTCTTGGGCTCAAGTTGTCCAGAGTAACAAAGTTAAGATAGAGAATTTTATTTTGCTTAAATCTTTTTAAGATAAAGGGGTGTGTATTATCCCACCTAACTACAATGTTAGGAGAAAATTCTCAGACTTCGGGCAGAGCTGGACCCAAATGTTAAGAGGATGTCATTGAGGATCCATTACCTCTCTCTCTCTCTTTTTCTTTTTACTTTTGAACTCAATTTAGACTTACAGAAGACTTAGTAATTCAGGCTTACAGAGAGTTCCTGTATACCCCCTTTCCTTACTCAGTTGCCCTTTTGTTAACATCTTACATAACCATAGTACAATTACCAAAGCTAATAAATCAACCTTGGTACAGGTTTGTTGACTAAATTATAGACCTTATTAAAATTTCACCAGTTTTTTTCACTAACATTTTTTCCTGTTCCAGTATCCTACCAGGATTCCACCTTGCATTTAGTTGTTATACCTCCCCAGTCTCCTCTGATGCATAATAGCTCCTCAGTTTTCCATGTTTCTCATGATGTTGACATTTTTGAAGATTATTGGCCAGTTATTTGGTAGAATGTCTCTCAGTTTGGGTTCCTCTGATTTTTTTCTCTTGATTGGAATAAGGTTCTGTATTTTTGGCAAGAATATCACAGAAACTATGTTATTGCCTTCTCAAGGAATCTTATCAAAGGATTAACAGTGTAATAATGTTTCATTACTGGTGATGTTAATCTTGATCAATTGGGTAAGTGGTGTCTGCTGGGTTTCTCCACCTTGAAGTTACTATCTTTCCCTTTGGAGGTAAAAAATACTTTGGAGGACATCATTTAGTCTATGCAAGTTCTGTGTCTCCCACAAATTTTGTGCATTAATTTTATTGAGATGCAAAATTTCAAGTAGAAAACAAATCCTCTTTTACTAGTATACATGAAAAAATCACAACTAAAAATAAAGGACAAACAACAAACTGGAAAAAAAAATCACAATCTAAAATTTACTGAAAAAAATGTGTATTAAGAAAACCATATTAGCGTCCTGATTTTCTCCTACAGCTGTAGCCTGAAACATGGCGACTCCTGGCCCTGTCACTCCGGAGGCACCCTTTGAACCATCGCAGCCCCCAGTCATTGAGGGCCTTAGCCCCAGTGTACACAGCACTTCGGAAAGCTTCAAGGAAAAGTTTCTTCACAAGACCCGCGAGAACACAATTGTACCCATAGGCTGCCTGGGCACAGCGGCCGCCCTTACCTACGGCCTCTACTGCTTCCACCGGGGTCAGAGCCAGCGCTCCCAGCTCATGATGCCCACCCGAATTGCCCCCAGGGCTTCACGGTCATAGCCATCTTGGCGGGTCTGGCTGCATCCACTCCGAAATCTCGACCCTGAGTCGGTGGCCTGGCCTTGAAAGCTCCGCGGAGATCGTTCCCAGCTCCAGGAGCAACCACCGGTCCTGCCACTGGCATTATTCCCTCATCTCCCCTGACAAGCCCCTGTATCAGTGGTGTCAGAAGTAGCCAATTGTGTAACCGACAGATTTTTTTCAGGAATCTCAGGTCCAGTTCAGTTTGAGTGTTGTATACTTCTAGTTGTGCTGCACCTTCTCCACTCCCTACTTAATAAACTCTGATCCACTTGTAAAAAAAAAAAAAAAAAAAAGAAAGAAAGAAAACCACAGTATACCAAAATAACATTTAAAAATTATAATAGTGTCTAACTATTGCTTTTGCTTCAAATGCTGTATATCAGTGGTTCTTACACTTTTCTAGGCCACGGAACCTCTGGAGAATCTGATGAAAGATGAGAGCTCACTCTATCCCTTAAAAAATGAAAATAGGCACATGTTGACAATTTTGGGAATTCGTAAACCACCAAACCTCATCCTTAGATTGCTGAGGGGTCTTCAGGCTAAGCACCTCTTTCTTAATACCAAAGAGCAACTGTAACTCAATTTGCTTTTCACAGGTCCACTTATATGCCCTTCCTTGATGATGTCCTTTCCTCAGTTTGTTATGGTAGAAAAAGGGAAAAGAGGGAAGGAGGAAAGGAGGGAAGGAGGAAAGGAGGGAAGTAGGGAAGGAAGAAAGGAAGGAAGGAAGGGCAGATGGGGGCCAGGTTGGAGAGAGGAAGAGAGAGGTAGAAAGAAATAATCATAATATCCCATGTTCCCATTACTTCTCTTGCCCAGAATAGAAAAAAATAGTCTAAAAAAATGACCAATTCTTATTTTTTTCCTAAACTGCTTTTTAAGTTGGATCTTGAGGTGTATTAGAAACTATTCTTTTTACCCCATTCAGCTTTTCTTTCCTCCCTCATCCCATCCACCCAATACCCCCCCATACTTTTTCCTTTCTGAGTACATTGCTCCCTCAAAGATTTTATGTTTCTTTCAAATATATGTTCACAGGAATTGTGTACTACAACAAGAATTATATTCTTCCAAGTAAAAAACAGAAGGAAGCTAAGAAGTTTTGACACCTACTTTTAAAGACAAATTTTCACCAGGATCCTAGGGTCACTTTGTCCACTTTTCCACATACATTTTTTTTTTTTTAATTTTATTTATTTATTTATTTATTTATGGCTGTGTTGGGTCTTCGTTTCTGTGTGAGGGCTTTCTCTAGCTGCGGCAAGTGGGGACCACTCTTCATCGCGGTGCGCGGGCCTCTCACTATCGCGGCCTCTCCCGTTGCGGAGCACAGGCTCCAGACGCGCAGGCTCAGCAATTGTGGCTCACGGGCTTAGTCGCTCCGCGGCATGTGGGATCTTCCCAGACCAGGGCTCGAACCCGTGTCCCCTGCATTGGCAGGCAGACTCTCAACCACTGCGCCACCAGGGAAGCCCCTCCACATACTTTTTAAAGGCCTAAAAATATCTGAGGGTCTTTTTTCTTCTTTAAAACTGTTTCTCTTCTGAAGCAATTGACACCATTCCATGAAATTTTTGCAGCAAATGTGCACTAAGTGTACTCAGTGTCATGAAACTCCTTTCTATTTTTCGGTATGCTGGGATGCTGACTCAAATGCATTTCATTTGAAAATTAAAAGCAAATTTCATAGGCTATTTGCCTTGCACGGAGAAATTTGGGTCAGTCAGTGAGAAAGACAATGGGCTTTTTTCATGGACCTGTTTTGAGGTAAGAACCATGCCTTTCCTAGAAGGACTCTGCCCCTCCCACCTGAGGGAGCTCTGGGTGTTCTTCACCACAACTATTTCTTCATCCTAAGAGTCTTTGGGCCTAATCATTGTTCTAGAAAATTTTGAGTCAAGTCTGCTGTATTAGCCTTTTACATAATACAATTTGGAAAAACTCTTTTCAGCATACCTAATTCAAATGAGTCCATCTGTGAAACCCAAAATATGAGTTTTTCATAAAATGCAGATGCAATAACAGACTCAAAGCACAAAAGACAGCATTTATACAACCCATTAGGCAATAGTCAAAGCTTTCCTTTTGCAAAGAGAAAAAGGAATTGTATCATCTTCTAGCCAATACAATAAGTCCTACTAGTTTAAGCTTTGATGTTGCCACATCAAGAATTCTTTCTCTAGTATGTTCAAAATCATGAAGAACATTCTGATAATAAGAGTTGTCTTTATGACCTCCTTTGATTTCTTTCATTAATACTAAAGAAATAAAGAAGAGACCTTTGGAGACCTAAGCTCCCCATTTATCCATGGAACATTCTAACTCGCTGAATTTCTTTATGAGAAACACAAAAACAAATTTTTACCAAGCAATTTAGCACAAAAAATCTTCTCAAAAAGAAAATCTAATATCTGATTTCGTGATAACAGAAGGTTGGACATACACAGCTAGATAACACAGAGCCTGTTGCTTTACTCAGTAATGGTGCTGTCAATTTAAATGATATGACGGTTATGGTCCATGAATTAGACATGCTTTTGCTATTTGCTTTCTGAGGGGGTTTTTCGGTATCCTGAAAAGGTGATCACTCTTGAGAATAAACAAGAAAAAAAATGGATTCCAATACTCCCCTCCCCACTTCAAAATCACATAGATTTTTCTTGACTCATATTTGCATTTTACTTTTCAACTTAAACAACTGTTTCTTCTTATCATGAAGGATGGAAATGTTAAAAATTAATAAAGTTTCAGGTAATGGATGAAGGTACATATGATTCACAGTGTTGGGAGTGAAAACACTGTATTATAACACTGTATCAAAGGCAGTAATTCTGAGATGGTTTGGTAACTTTTGGCTTTTGTGTTAAAAGTGACATCAGAAAGCACATCATATGCCTGAGTTTAGAGTTGGATTTTAAGAGATTCTGCTCTCAAAGCACAAGAAAAAAGAAAAACTATTAAATTCCAGTGAATTGATGATTCTATGGCCTAGTTTCTTGGGACTGGGGAGAGAGAGTAAAAATGGGAAAATTCTTAAGAGGCCCATTGCAATTCACCAGGAATTTTCCAAACACAAGTTCTCCACCTATGTGTTATATAGAAAGATAAGTTTTAGAGGTTCTGGAATTGCTCAAATTGTCACTGTCATTTTAACTAATGAAGTCAGGGTACTATAAGAAGAGGACTGAAAGAGGAGTTACAAGATATCTGTACTAATTAATTAACTGTGTGACCATGAAAACAGATCTTAGCTTCTTTGTATCTCTCTCTTTCTCCTTACTCTATAAAGTAAAGGAGTTGAACTAGATGATTTCTCAGGGTCTTTTCTAATTAATACTTGTTTGATAGCTATCACTGTTTCTAATGTACAAGAAGTTTAAAGAGGGCTCTACTTGTGATTTCACAGGTAAACCTTTAAAATGCATCACAAAGCTCCCATCAATCCAATTATGCTTCATTCTAACGTCTCCTGCCATACTTTATCCATAGCTCATGCAGACATATTTATAACCCATCCTACATTCAAACAAAGTAAAAGGAAAATCTCATCGGTTTCTTTACTTAATAGCTTAGCAGAGAAGAACAGTAGTTGCCTCTCCCAGAAAAGAAAGTATGACCAGACAGACAAAAAGCCAGAAGACTTTGGTTCCATGTGTCCACTCTTCATTGCCTTCGCAAGCTTTGAAAGCAGAACTTTGATACACTCTCTGGAAATGGCTGCTGAAATCAATTCTCCTGCTGGTCTATGACCAGGCAGACAATAGACAATATCATTTGAGCTTGCACAGTATAGATAGCATTTTGCTTGACCCTACGGACAGAGTCCAAACACATATAAAATCTAGTGGCTTCCTTCAAGGAGCTTATTGTGCATTTAGAGCAACTGGGACATGAGGAGTAGCTTTTTTTCCATTCCTAGTGCTCTCTCAGATACACAACCATTGACATAGTTCTGCCAACTAATAGTGTAATTGGGCAATATAGACATATTTTAACACTACTACAATTTAAACTCTTACACTGGTCCAAAAATAAATAGGTTAATGAAACAAAATAGATAGCCTGATTCAGTGTTTTATAACTGATAAAAGACAGACATCACAAACCAAGGGGGCAAAGATAACTTGCTTGACCAATAGACAACTGGAGAGCTACTGGGAGGAAATCAATGTGTGATCAATTTAGGTTTTTATCATACACTGAAATGTACAGAGTGTGTACACTCTATGTACACACTCTATGTGTGTACACAGAGTATGTACACATAGTACACCCCATGTGGACTAAACATTTAACTGCAAAAGTTGTATGCAACAAAAATAAGTATTGCTGAATGTAATTTGATTTCTGCACAGGGAAGGATCATTAAGCTTAAAAGCAATGGGAAAATTACAGTATAAAAGATAAATATATTTAATTCCATAAACATTTTAAATTTTGTGTGTCAATTAAACTGACCAAAATAAGAAAGCAAAAAACAAACTAGGAGATAATAGTCACAGAAAATATCAGAGTTAAAATATCATTCCTATATAAAGTGCCCACAGATATTGTCACAACAAACAGCAACATCTCCATAAATAGAGAAAGAACTATGAACTGATAATGCACACATACACACACAAACAACACCTCTATAACTGTCAGATTAGCAGAATTCTTTCCAGTGATACCACTCAACTTTAGGGAAAATGTGAGGAAATCAGCACACAGCATACTCATAATCTGTTGTTTAGAACATAAAAGGACATAAAATTTCTAAAAGTAAGTAGGCAATATATTCCAAAGGCCTTAAAAAGGCTCATACAATTTGACTTCCAGAAATTTAGCCTAAGGAAATAAACTGACATGTGTACAACGTTTAAGCACACAGATAGATGCTTAATGTTGTGACAATTATAATGGCAAATAATTAATGAGTTAAGCAAGGAAACACCTTGAAAACCAAATAATAAATGATTAAATAAATTATGGTTTACTTTGTGATCATTGTTTTGAATAGTTTAGGAAAACTTCATGTTATAATATTAACTGGAAACTAAAATAGGGATTGTGTAGGATATAAACTCAACTATACAGTATTGTTTTATAAAGCATAAGGTAAGCCTAGGTAAAACTATCCTAAAATGTTAACAGTGTCTGTCTTTGGTTGGTGGGACTATAAAGATATTTTATGTTTACTTTTAAAAATGTTTTATATTTTCAATAAGCATGTATTATTTTGGAATAAAACTTAACCCAAAGTTAACTGGTGTTGTTTGGGCAGGGAATTCAGGCTCCCATGTACACAAAGAAAATCCAGAAGGGAGTAGAGGTGAGGCTCTGAGTTGGCACCAACTCCTGGCCTCACAGTCTTTTTCCCCTTAGGGGAGGAATGGCTGGAAGAAGGCCAGAGCAGAAGACCAGGGCAGAGCCTTCATTGCCTGGACATTTGAACATTACTGCCTGTAAATAATAGGAACATTTACTAGACATTTATTTATCTCATGAGTTTAAATTGTGGGAAATGCACAAGAAAATGGAGGAGCTCCAAATATCAACAACATGAATGTGAATATTTGAGGAGTTCAAAGCAGATGTTTTGGTAGAATATTTTATAAATAAAACATGCTGCTGGAGATTGCATTTGGTTGCATCCAAGTTGCCACATTACACAGTCTCAGAAGCACAGGAAAAAAAGACCTATGAAGGATCTGATCTCTGCTCTCTTTTCCCCCATCTCCGACGACTCTGCCTTTGGCTGGCTGTTTCTCAACCTCTCTGGTCTCTTTTTTTTTCCATTGATCACTCCTCCTACCTCAGGACCTTCACACAGACTCTGTCCTCCACCTGGAATGTCCACCCTCACAAACTACCATTAATTCCTCTGAAACTTTCTAATCTCCCTTCAGAGAGCACTTCCACAGAGAAGCCATTCCTGAGCCTCCAGAGTGGACAGGTTAGGTCTGCTTAGTTACACAATGACATGGAATCTTGGTCCTTACCCATTTAGCACTGATTGGTAATTATATATTCATGGGGGATTTAATGAATGGGTCTCCACATCAATGACACTACAAACTCAATGTAGGTAAAAAAGTCTCTTTTGCTCATCACAAAATGTCAGCACCTTAAAGAGTACTGGCATATGGTAAAAAACACTGATTCAAAAGATACATGTGAGGAGCTTCAAGATGGCGGAAGAGTAAGACGTGGAGATCACCTTCCTCCCCACAAATACATCAGAAATACATCTACATGTGGAACAGCTCCTACAGAACACCTAGTGAACACTGGCAGAAGACCTCAGACCTCCCAAAAGGCAAGAAACTCCCCACATACCTGGGTAGGGCAAAAGAAAAAAGAAAAAACAGAGACAAAGAATAGGGACGGGACCTGCACCAGTGGGAGGGAGCAGTGAAGGAGAAAAGGTTTCCACACACTAGGAAGCCCCTTCGCGGGCGGAGACTGCAGGTGGCGGAGGCAGGGAGCGTTGGAGCCACGAAGGAGAGCGCAGCCACAGGGGTGCGGAGGGCAAAGCGGAGAGATTCCCGCACAGAGGCTCGGCGCCAAGCAGCACTCACCAGCCCGAGAGGCTTGTCTGCTCACCCGCTGGGGCGGGCGGGGGCTGGGAGCTGAGGCTCGGGCTTCGGTCAGATCCCAGGGAGAGGACTGGGGTTGGCTGCATGAATACAGCCTGAGGGGCTAGTGTGCCACAGCTAGGTGGGAGGGAGTCCGGGAAAAAGTCTGGACCTGCCAGAGAGGCAAGAGACCATTGTTTCAGGGTGTGCGAGGAGAGGGGGTTCAGAGCTCCGCTTAAAGGAGCTCCAGAGACGGGCGTGAGTCGCGGCTATCAGTGCGGACCCCAGAGATGGGCATGAGATGCTAAGGCTGCTGGTGCCGCCACCAAGAAGCCTGTGTGGGAGCACAGGTCACTATCCACACCGCCCCTCCCGGGAGCCTGTGCAGCCCGCCACTACCAGGGTCCCTTGACCCAGGGACAACTTCCCCGGGAGAACACACAGCGCGCCTGAGGCTGTTGCAACGTCACGCCAGCCTTTGCCGCTGCAGGCTCGCCCCGCATCCGTACCCCTCCCTCCCCCCGGCCTGAGTGAGCCAGAGCCATTGAAACAACTGCTCCTTTAACCCCATCCTGTCTGAGAGAAGAACAGACGCCCTCAGGCGACCTACACGCAGAGGCAGGACCAAATCCAAAGCTGAACCCCCTTTGGAACTGTGAGAACAAAGAAGAGAAAGGGAAATCTCTCCCAGCAGCCTCAGGAGCAGCGGAATAAATCTCCACAATCAACTTGATGTACCCTGCATCTGTGGAATACCTGAATAGACAAAGAATCATCCCAAATTGACGAGGTGGACTTTCGGAGCAACGATATATATATTTTTTGCCCTTTTTCTCTTTTTGTGAGTGTGTACGTGTATGCGTCTGTGTGTGATTTTATCGGTATAGCTTTGCTTTTACCATTTGTCCTAGGGTTCTGTCTTTCAGTTTTTTGTTTTTGTTTTTGTTGTTGTTGTTGTTTTAGTATAGTTTTTAGCACTTGTTATCATTGGCAGATTTATTTTTTGGTTTGGTTGCTCGCGTCTTTCTTTTTTTTTTTATTACTCTCTTAAATTTTTTTAATAATTATTTTTTATTTTAATAACTATTTTATTTTATTTTACTTTATTTTATCTTCTTCTTTCCTTCTTTCTTTTTTTTCTCCCTTTTATTCTGAGCCGTGTGGATGACAGGCTCGTGGTGCTCCAGCCAGGCATCAGGGCTGTGCCTCTGAAGTGGGAGAGCCAGGTTCAGGACACTGGTCCACAAGAGACCTCCCAGCTCCATGAAATATCCAACGGCGAAAATCTCCCAGACATCTCCATCTCAACACCAAGACCAAGCTCCACTCAACGACCAGCAAGCTACAGTGCTGGACGCCCTATGCCAAACAACTAGCCAGACAGGAACGCAACCCCATCCATTAGCAGACAGGCTGCCTAAAATCATAATAAGGTCACAGACACCCAAAAACACACCACCAGACGTGGACCTGCCCACCAGAAAGACAAGATCCAGCCTCATCCACCAGAACACAGGCACTGTTCCCCTCCACCAGGAAGCCTACACAACCCACTGAACCAACCTTAGCCACTGGGGACAGACATCAAAAACAACGGGAACTACAAACCTGCAGCCTGTGAAAAGGAGACCCCAAACACAGTAAGTTAAGCAAAATGAGAAGACAGAGAAACACACAGCAGATGAAGGAGCAAGGCAAAAACTCACCAGATCTAATAAATGAAGAGGAAATAGGCAGGTTACCTGAAAAAGAATTCAGAATAGTGATAGTAAAGAAGATCCAAAATCTTGGAAACAGAATGGAGAAAATACAAGAGAGGTTTAACAAGGACCTAGAAGAACTAAAGAGCAAACAAACAACGATGAACAACACAATAAATGAAATTAAAAATTCTCTAGAAGGAATCAATAGCAGAATAACTGAGGCAGAAGAACGGATAAGTGACCTGGAAGATAAAATAGTGGAAATAACTACCGCAGAGCAGAATAAAGGAAAAACAATGGAAAGAATTGAGGACAGTCTCAGAGACCTCTGGGACAACATTAAACGCACCAGCATTAGAATTATAGGGGTCCCAGAAGAAGAAGAGAAAAAGAAAGGGACTGAATAAATATTTGAAGACATTACAGTTGAAAACCTCCCTAACATGGGAAAGGAAATAGTTAATCAAGTCCAGGAAGCACAGAGAGTCCCATACAGCATAAATCCAAGGAGAAACACGCCAAGACACATATTAATCAAACTATCAAAAATTAAATACAAAGAAAAAATATTAAAAGCAGCAAGGGAAAAACAACAAATAACATACAAGGAAATCCCCATAAGGTTAACAGCTGATATTTCAGCAGAAACTCTGCAAGCCAGAAGGGAGTGGCAGGACATATTTAAAGTGATGAAGGACAAAAACCTACAACCAAGATTACTCTTCCCAGCAAGGATCTCATTCAGATTTGATGGAGAAATTAAAACCTTTACAGACAAGCAAAAGCTGAGAGAGTTCAGCACCACCAAACCAGCTTGACAACAAATGCTAAAGGAACTTCTCTAGGCAGGAAACACAAGAGAAGGAAAAGACCTACAATAACAAACCCAAAACAATTAAGAAAATGGTAATTGGAACATACATAGCGATAATTACCTTAAATGTAAATGGATTAAATGCTCCAAACAAAAGACACAGACTGGCTGAATGGATACAAAAACAAGACCCATATATATTATGTCTACAAGAGACCCACTTCAGACCTAGGAACACATACAGACTGAAAGTGAGGGGATGGTAAAAGACATTCCATGCAAATGGAAATCAAAGGAAAGCTGGAGTAGCAATTCTCATATCAGACAAAATAGACTTTAAAATAAAGACTAGTACAAGAGACAAAGAAGGACACTACATAATGATCAAGGGATCAATCCAAGAAGAAGATATAACAATTGTAAATATTTATGCACCAAACATAGGAGCACCTCAATACATAAGGCAAATGCTAACAGCCATAAAAGGGGAAATTGACAGTAACACAATCATAGTAGGGGACTTTAACACCCCACTTTCACCAATGGACAGATCATCCAAAATGAAAATAAATAAGGAAACACATGCTTTAAATGACACATTAAACAAGACAGACTTAATTAATCTTTATAGGACATTCCATCCAAAAACAACAGAATACACATTCTTCTCAACTGCTCATGGAACATTCTCCAGGATAGATCATATCTTGGGTGACAAATCAAGCCTTGGTAAATTTAAGAAAATTGAAATCATATCAAGTATCTTTTCCCACCACAACACTATGAGACTAGATACCAATTACAGGAAAAAAATCTGTAAAACTACAAACACATGGAGGTTAAACAATACACTAGTTAATAACCAAGAGATCACTGAAGAAATCAAAGAGGAAATCCAAAAATACCTAGAAACAAATGACAATGAAAACACGATGACCCAAAACCTATGGGATGCAGCAAAAGCAGTTCTAAGAGGGAAGTTTATAGCAATACAATCCTACCTTAAGAAACAAGAAACATCTCAAATAAACAACCTAACCTTACACTTAAAGCAATTAGAGAAACAAGAACAAAAAAACCCCAAAGTTAGCAGAAGGAAAGAAATCATGACAATCAGATCAGAAATAAATGAAAAAGAAAAGAAGGAAACATTAGCAAAGATCAATAAAACTAAAAGCTGGTTCTTTGAGAAGATAAACAAAACTGATAAACCGTTAGCCATACTCATCAAGAAAAAAAGGGAGAAGACTCAAATCAATAGAATTAGAAATGAAAAAGGATAAGTAACAACTGACACTGCAGAAATACAAAGGATCATGAGAGATCACTACAAGCAATATATGCCAATAAAATGCACAACCTGGAAGAAATGGACAAGTTCTTAGAAAGGTATAACCTTCCAAGACTGAACCAGGAAGAAATAGAAAATATGAACAGACCAATCACAAGCACTGAAATTGAAACTGTGATTAAAACTCTTCCAACAAACAAAAGCCCAGGACCAGGTGGCTTCACAGCCAAATTCTATCAAACATTTAGAGAAGAGCTAACACCTATCCTTCTCAAACTCTTCCAAAATATAGCAGAGGGAGGAACACTCCCAAACTCATTCTACAAGGCCACCATCACCCTGATACAAAATCCAGACAAAGATGTCACAAAGAAAGAAAACTACAGGCCAATATCACTGATGAACACAGACACAAAAATCCTCAACAAAATACTAGCAATCAGAATCCAACAGCACATTAAAAGGATCATACACCATGATCAAGTGGGGTTTAACCCAGGAATGCAAGGATTATTCAATACACGCAAATCAATAAACGTGATACACCATATTGACAAACTGAAGGAGAAAAACAATATGATCATCTCAATAGATGCAGAGAAAGCTTTCAACAAAATTCAACACTCATTTATGATAAAAACCCTTCAGAAAGTAGGCATAGAGGGAACTTTCCTCAACATAATAAAGGTCATATATGACAAACCCACAGTCAACATCGTCCTCAATGGTGAAAAACTGAAACCATTTCCACTAAGATCAGGAACAAGACAATGTTGCCCACTCTCATCACTATTATTCAACATAGTTTTGGAAGTTTTAGCCACAGCAATCAGAGAAGAAAAATAAATAAAAGGAATCCAAATCGGAAAACAAGAAGTAAAGCTGTCACTGTTTACAGATGACACAATAGTATACATAGAGAATCCTAAAGATGCTACCAGAAAACTACTAGAGCTAATCAGTGAATCTGGTAAAGTAGCAGGATACAAAATTAATGCACAGAAATCTCTTGCATTCCTATATACTAATGATGAAAAATCTGAAAGTGAAATTAAGAAAACACTCACATTTACCACTGCAACAAAAAGAATAAAATATCTAGGAATAAACCTACCTAAGGAGACAAAAGACCTGTATGCAGAAAATTATAAGACACTGATGAAAGAAATTAAAGATGATACAAACAGATGGAGAGATATACCATGTTCTTGGATTGGAAGAATCAACATTGTGAAAATGACTATACTATCCAAAGCAATCTACAGATTCAATGCAATCCTTATCAAACTACCACTGGCATTTTTCACAGTACTAGAAGAAAAAATTTCACAATTTGTATGGAAACACAAAAGACCCCGAATAGCCAAAGCAATCTTGAGAAAGAAAAACGGACCTGGAGGAATCAGGCTCCCTGACTTCAGACTATACTACAAAGCTACAGTAATCAAGACAGTATGGTACTGGCACAAAAACTGAAATATAGATCAATGGAACAGGATAGAAAGCCCAGAGATAAACCCACGCACATATGGTCACCTTATCTTTGATAAAGGAGGCAAGAATATACAGTGGAGAAAAGACAGCCTCTTCAATAAGTGGTGCTGGGAAAACTGGACAGCTACATGTAAAAGAATGAAATTAGAACACTTCCTAACACCACACACAAAAATAAACTCAAAATGGATTAAAGACCTAAATGTAAGGCCAGACACTATCAAACTCTTAGAGGAAAACATAGGCAGAACACTATGACATAAATCACAGCAAGATCCTTTTTGACCCACCTCCTAGCACAATGGAAATAAAAACAAAAATAAACAAATGGGACCTAATGAAACATAAAAGCTTTTGCACAGCAAAGGGAACCATAAACAAGATGACAAGACAACCCTCAGAATGGGAGAAAATATTTGCAAATGAAGCAACTGACAAAGGATTAATCTCCAAAATTTACAAGCAGCTCATGCAGCTCAATATCAAAAAAACAAACAATCCAATCCAAAAATGGGCAGAAGACCTAATTAGACATTTCCCCAAAGAAGATATACAGATTGCCAACAAACGCGTGAAAGAATGCTCAACATCATTAATCATTACAGAAATGCAAATTAAAACTACAATGAGATATCATCTCACACTGGTCAGAATGGCCATCATCAAGAAATCTACAAACAATAAATGCAGGAGAAAGTGTGGTGAAAGGGAACCCTCTTGCACTGTTGGTGGGAATGTAAGTTGATACAGGCACTATGGAGAACAATATGGAGGTTCCTTAAAAAGCTAAAAAGAGAACTACCATACGACCCAGCAATCCCACTACTGGGCATATACTCTGAGAAAACCATAATTTAAAAAGAGTCATGTACCAAAATGTTCACTGCAGCTGTATTTACAATAGCCAGTACATGGAAGCAACCTAAGTGTCCATCAATGATGAATGGATAAAGAAGATGTGGCACATATATACAATGGAATATTACTCCGCCATAAAAAGAAATGAAATTGAGTTATTTGTAGTGAGGTGGATGGACCTAGAGTCTGTCATACAGAGTGAAATAAGTCAGAAAGAGAAAAACAAATACTGTATGCTAACACATATATATGGAATCTAAAGAAAAAAAGGTCATGAAGAACCTAAGGGCAAGACGGAAATAAAGACACAGACCTACTAGAGAATGGACTTGAGGATACAGGGAGGGGGAAGGGTAAGCTGGGACAAAGTGAGAGAGTGGCATGGACATATATACACTACCAAACATAAAATAGCTAGTGGGAAGCAGCCGCATAGCACAGGGAGATCATCTCGGTGCTTTGTGATCACCTAGACGGGTGGGATAAGGAGGGTGGGAGGGAGGGAGATGCAAGAGGGAAGAGATATGGGGACATATGTATATGTATAACTGATTCACTTTGTTATATAGCAGAAACTAAACACCACTGTAAAGCAATTATACTCTAATAAAGATGTTAAAAAAAAACAAAAAACAAAAAAGCAAAAAGATACATGCACCCCAATGTTCATAGCAGTACAATAGCCAAGGTATGGAAGCAACCCAAGTGTCCATCAACAGATAAATGGATAAAGAAGATGTGATATATATTTATAATATATATAAAAGAATATATTATTATTATATATATTATATTATATATATATAAAGGAATATTACTCAGCCATAAAATAGAATGAAATTCTGCCATTTGTAGCAATGTGGATGGACCTAGAGAATATTATGCTTAGTGAAATAAGTCAGACAGAGAAAGATAAATGCTGTATCATATCACTTATACGTGTAATCTAAAAAATAATACAAATGAATGTATATAGCAAAACAGAAACAGATACAGAAAACAAACTAGGGGTTATCAGAGGGGAGAGGGAAGGAGAGAGTGGCAAGTTAGGAGTATTGGATTAAGAAATACAAACTACCATGTGTAATATAGATAAGCAGGGACTTCCCTGGTGGTCCAGTGGTTAAGACTCCACGCTCCCAATGCAGGGGGCCCAGGTTCAATCCCTGGTCATGGAACTAGATCCCACATGCCACAACTAAAGAAAAAGCTCCTGCATGCCACAGCTAAAGATCCCCTGTGCTGCAATGATGATCCCACACTTGGCAACGAAGATCTCACGTCCTGCAACTAAGACCCGGTGCAGCCAAATAAATAATAAAATTAATTAATTAATATTTTTAAAAATAGATAGGCAACAAGGATGTATTGTATAGCACAGGGAATTATAGCCATTATCCTGTAATAACTTTTAATGGAGTATAATCTATAAAAATACTGAGTCACTATGCTGTACATCTGAAACTAATATTATAAATCAACTATACTTCAATTTAAAAAAAAAGAAATTCTGTAAATATCTGATGGATGATCACACAGCATACTAGAAGAAAAGTCACGGTACAAAAAACTGAATTGGTCACCACCCAGCTAGGTGTCCTATACAACTTAAGGAGCCAGAGATTTGGATCAATGGCTTAACAGAGCAGGACTCTCTGGGACCAACTGTGTATGTGGAGGGGATGGCAGCAACATCAAATGCTCCAACAGCTGTCTGAAGACCTCCTAGGTCTTTTAATGTGGACCATGAAACAGTAAGCTGGAGCCAGCTTATATTGGCTTGCCCTGAGAACCAGTTGTGCACATCTCTCCAAATTCCATATCCAGTGATGTCAAGTTGGTAGCCTTGAAATCTGCCTTGGTGGGAATATTTACACCAGGGAAAATAGCAAATGCTACAAATCACATATCACTACCCGCCCCCCATTTTGGAGAGCTGATTGTTAAACATTTATCATCACACCTCTGGCACCATTAAGTTCCAAATCTGCCTCATAAGGCAGTGCATAGTCTTAAGAAGGTTTTCTAATTTCTTCACAACCAGGAATACATATACGTGTTTTTTGCAGTAGGATGAATTTTAATATTATTCACTGAAAGGTAAATACATTTTTAAAAGCATGAATTATTATTACTTACTGAGGGATTGTATTTTGTATATTGAGGTTTCTATATGCATTTTATAGAAAATTTTAAACATATCAAAAATAAAGAAAATAGCATAAGAATCTACCACCTAGCTTCAATAATTATAACCAGTATTGTTTCATTTATACTCACTACCACGCCCCTTCTCAATGAATAATTTTGAAGCAAATACCATATCACAGTTCAGTATGTATTTCTGAAAGATAAGTACTCTTTTTCAGCATAACTAAAATATAATTATTATGCCTAATATAATTCCTTCATATGATCAAATATCTTGCCAGTTTTCACATTTTCCTGATTGTCTTCCAATTATTTGTACTATTTGTTTGTTTAAATCATCATTCAAATACAGTATATGAATTGATTGACATATTTTAAGATCTGTTAATCTAGAGTTTCCTCCGATTCTTTTTTTTCCTTGCCATTTATTTATTAAGAAAAACTAACCAGATTGTTTGTCTTGTATAGTTTCAAACACTCTTGTTTTGCTGATTGCAACTCCACAGTGTCATTTACCATGTTCTTCTAACCCTCATATTGCTTATGAATTGGTAGTTAGATCCAGAGGCTTAATCACATTCAAGTTTGATTTTTTTCTGTTTTGGAGAGGTAAGGGGGTGGGACTTCACTGCTGACACTGTGTACTTCCACCAGGAGATCCACAATGTCTGGTTATCTCTCTTTTTTGTATGTGCAATTTTATCAGCCATTGATGATTATCGCTGAGATTCATTAACTTGGGGGATTCACAAAATGGTAATATTCTATTTCTATCATTTCTTCTTTTTTTAATTTTTTTGAAATTTATTTACTTTATTTATTTATTTTTGGCTTCATTGGGTCTTCATTGCTGCACGTGGGCTTTCTCTAGTTGCAGCGAGTGGGGGCTACTCTTCATTGCGATGCACAGGCTTCTCATTACACTGGCTTCTCTTGTTGCAGAGTGCGGGCTCTAAGCACATGGGATTCAGTACTTGTGGCACATGGGCTCAGTAGTTGTAGCTCGTGGGCTCTAGAGCACAGGCTCAGTAGATGTGGCGCACAGGCTTAGTTACTCCGTGGCATGTGGGTTCTTCCCAGACCAGGGCTCGACCCCATGTCCCCTGCATTGGCAGGCAGATTCTTAACCACTGCGCCACCAGCGAAGCCCTATCATTTATTCTTTATTTATTAATTGGAATAGACTTATAAAGAGAAACCTTCCTTTAAAAATTATTTGGTAATCCAACTATTTGTACCCAAGTCAAATACTTGCAACAACATATAGTCAAAGAAGTCCAAGTTCCATCCATATCCCTCTATCCCTTTCATTTTTACTCTGAGGCATAGATCATATAGAAAAGAAAAAGGATAATAATTATTTTCTTTTATTCACCAGTTTATAGCATTAAATACCTATATCAATAAAAGTTATAAATTAAAACAAATTAAACACTCAATTCAAAAAGCTAGAAGAATAACAAGAAAATAAATCAAAAGAAGCATAAAACAAATCAAAGCTACCTCACACTGCTCAGAATGGCTATCATTAAAGAGTCTACAAATAACAAATGCTGGAGAGGGTGTGGAGAAAAGGGAACCCTCCTACACTGTTGGTGGGAATTTAAGTTGGTGCAGCCACTATGGAGAACAGTATGGAGGTTCCTCAAGAAACTAAAAATAGAGTTGCCATATGATCCAGAAATCTCACTCCTGTGCATAGATCTAGAAAAGACAAAACTGTAATTCGAAGAGATACATGCACTCCTATGTTCATAGCAGTACTATTTACCATAGCCAAGACATGGAAACAACCTAGATGTCCATCAACAATTGAATGGATAAAGAAGATGTGGTTATTATATAAACAATGGGATATTAGTTATAAAAAAATAATGAAATAATGCCATTTGCAGCAACATGATTGGACCCAGAGATTATCATAGTAAGTGAAGTAAGTCAGAAAGAGAAAGACAAATATCATATGCTGTCACTTATAAGTGGAAACTAAAATATGACACAAATGAACTTATCTATGAAACAGCAACAGACTCAGAGACATAGAGAACAGACTTGTGGTTGCCAAGGGGCGGGGCCGGGTAGGGATGGATTGGGAGTTTGGGACGAGCAGATGCAATCTATTATATAAAGAATGGATAATCAACAAGGTCCTATTGTATAGCACAGGGAACTATATTCAATATCCTGGTAACAAACTATAATGGAAAAGAAAATGAAAAAGAATATATATATATATATATATACATATACATATATATATATATACATTATCTATATAAAACTGAATCTCTTTGCTATACAACAGAAACTAACACAACACTGTAAATCAACCACAATTCAATTTAAAAAAGAACTAAAAAAAAAAAAGAAAGCAAGCATAAAGAATTAATATAGATAAAAACAGAAATTAATGACATGAATTCTCAAAATAATGAGTTACTTTCCTAATAGCCTCCAAAAGCATTTAAGGGTTTTTTATAAAGTATTGTTACGAATTCACAGATCTAAACAGATATATGTTTCAATCCATCGCAGTTTTTATCCTTATTAATATTAAAGAGTCCCATCTTCAGCCAGTGGGAGATTATTCAAGTTGATTTCTGAATCCTTTTAATGCAAACCCCTGTAGTCTATAACAGTTTTCTTGCTCCTGGTATGACAAGATGTTCCAGGTTTATCTGTACATTTCCACCCTCAGCTAGAATCATTCTTTTCTCCAAGAATCCTAGTTCCTATTAATGGAAAATTGTATTCAGAGAGTACAATCTTGGCATAAGGGGTTTCCATGCTATCGGGTTTGGGGACATTTCAGTGGGGAAAATATAGAAAACATGTATTTTAAGAAAGATAAAATATCTCTTGAGTTCATATTGATTTTTTCAATTCATATATATTACGTCTGTATCTCCTCTTACCACACCATAAAACTCACTTTTCAATGTCAATATCTGTTCTATCCCACAATATACATCATATCACATACAATAATATCAAACTACTACTAAAAATATGATTACCAAAAACAGATACTGAAATTATTTTGCTCTTATTTTTATCATAACATATTCCACTAAGAAAATACAAATTACTGTGTTTTAAAGTCACTTCGAAGAGTCCTTCTGTGTGTGTACCACCACACCCTCACACAACAGCAGCAACCAACTGGATGCAGTTTCATTTGTATCATTTTCTTTTTTTTTTTTTGATATTAAGGGACTTGTAAATGTTTAATTTTATATTTTAATTACATAAAATATTAACATTGTTCCAAAGTCAAATACTTAAAGTATATTCAAAGGAGTTCATCCGTGTCACCTCTAGCATATTCTCTCTCTCTCTTCACCCTGCAGCACAGTTCTGCTTACCAAAAGTGACCCACTAGGCACATATTCCTTTTTTATGGCTTATTTTCCATTTTTAAATGTAACCAATATTGTTTCCATTTCTGAGAAAGTTAGTAACATGCCATACACACTTTTCTCCATTTTTCTTCTTTCCTTTAACAATATATCCTGGACATCACTCATAGTACTGTATTGAGATTTTTATATTCTTTCTTACACTTGCATATTACTCTGCTGTGCTGACAAATGGAAGTTCATTCCACCACGAACATTTGGAGTCTTTCCAATCCTTTGTTAGTATAAAGTGTGTTGCAATTAATAGCTTTATGCATAAATCTTTTTGTACTTTGCCAATGTATCATAGGGATAGATTCTTACAAGTGGGATGTTTGCAGCATCCAAAAGTAAACAAATACATACTTTTGCTAAGCATTGCTAAATTTCCTTTCATAGGGGTTGTGCCATTCTGTGTTTGTAGTAGCGTTGCAAGAAAAAAGTTGTCAAAACTGAGTGTTTGATAGTCAGGTAGAACAGAGATAGCATCTCAGTGTTGTTTTATTTTGCATTCCTTGCATCGGTTGATGTTATTTTAGAACTATTTTTTGTTTTCTAACTCACTAATTTCTGTTTTTATTTATATCAATTCCTTCTTTATGCTTTCTTTTGATTTACATTGTTGCTTTTCTAGCTTTTTAAACTGGCTGTTTAATCCATTTAATTTTTATTGATATAGCTATTTAATGCTATAGATTTTCCTCTGATAATTGATTCAATTATGTCCCAAAGATTGTTTCCTCTTTTCATTTATATCCCACAGACTGTTTCCTCTTTTCAATGTTTCCTCATTTCATTGGACAATTCTGCAATTCTGAGTTCCTTCTTTGAACAGAATGTTTTTAGTAGCATTTTTTTTAAGAAAATAGGATTTTATTTGCCATTAGTACACCTTGCTTCTTAACCATACTGACTTCAACTAGCTAGTGATGTTAAAAAGGAGTGACAGTTCCTCATGATTGTTTAAACTCAAGTTCATGAAGAAAAAACAAAACAAAATACCACACAATCAACCTTATTGAGAAAAGCCAGAAACCAAGTGAATGGTAAGTTTCTGCCTCTCTTTTAAGACTTCCATTTCCAAGTTCAGTCATTGGCAGTTCATCTCTAATTCCCTCAAGTGACCTGCTTGCTTTGTAGAGCCACAGTATGGAGGCCTGTGGTTGACCAGATATTTTAATACTGTCAAAAGACCATGTGGCATATGTCATCCCTTGCTGAAGTACAGTAGAGTATATTCAGTCTCTGACAAATGGATTTGCAATAGAATAAGATCTGCTGCGGTGGGAAAAAAAAGAGACTTTTTTTTTTGGAGGGGATTGGGAAAGGGATTTTCATACATGGTGCTTTATAATTTTTTTTTTCTGTTTTAGTATATCCTCAGCGATAGGATTTAACTCCCCATTGTTTAGGGGGGCTTTCAGCAACTCTTTCATAAGTAATTCCAAGCAATTCCTAACAATGTAAAGATGAAAGCTCATACTGACTCTACACACACACTAAAACAAATCTCCTCACCCCTCTGAGCTATAATTTAGAATCTAAACCTCAAAGCGTGTGTCATTTTCTTCCCGCTACCATGGCTCAGAGATGAGTAAATGTCGGTTTCAGCTTTCTATCTGAGAGCCGATTCCTTCTTTTTCATCTCAGTTTAATTGGTACTTCATATTGGGGCAGCAGTTGAAATGTGATTACATCTCAGCCTTCCTGAGGCATTTGGGAGTTCACCAGGAGTCAGGGGAAAAACTCAGCAGCACTGCCGAGAACAAAAGCCAGAGGAATGGGGCCAGTGCCAGCAGAGATAAATCAGCGTGCCAGAATGGGGGCCAATGCCAGTGTAAGCAGCTGTGGAGAGCTAGAACCCTGCAGCATTAGTAGACCACATTAGAGGGCCAGCAGCCAACCTGGAGGTTCAGAGGAGTGAAGAGAGCAAGCTCACTTTCCCAGCTGACCAAATGGGATCAGATCAAAGAGCCCGATGGAATTATTTTGTTTGACTTAAAACACCCTTCAGAACCAGAGCCAGGGCTACACAATGGGTGCCATTGGCATGTTAAAGAGTGATCCCCAGGGAATCCATTCTCAAGACCAAATGAGGAGGTAGTTTTAGAGATTGCCCTGGAAGACCGTGTTGAAATAACCCAGCCCTTGGAACAAGACAAGAGAGGCCAGAAATGAAAATAGGAAGAGACAACAGGTGGGCACAAGCAATTTCTACATCATTTTAGGTGAGAAATGCCTCAAGTTTAGGTCCAATCAAGGGGATCTTCTTTCTAAAAAGTGAGCTCCTTCTAACTGAAGTAACCTCTAGCTAAGGACAGCTATCCATCTTTACCTCCTTTTGCCCTGATTATCTGAGGAAATACATTTAAAAATATAAAAGAGATTAAAATTTTTATTTAAGGTGTGAGCCATTATGACTGGAATGTGCCTTGCTCTTTACAAGAGCAATGATTACAGTGAATATAATTGGAGAAGAAAAACATGGAAATTCATTCCAAAGAAGATAGTACACAACATGATGGTAACATATGTCAACTCATTTTGATGCTACCCTGTAATCTAGATGCTCTTTCCATTAAAATAGGTTTAGGAAAAGATATAAAAAATATATAGTTATTAATGTGTGTTATTTCACCTCAAATTTTCTTTATAAGTACTGCCTTGAACTAAAAAATACAAAAACCTACCTCGTAAAGGTATCACATTATGTGCTTCAAACTTATCTTTAGTTCTAATTTCACTGTCTAAGTGGAAAAAGAGACATAAAACAAGGATGCCACTCTGTGAAATCTGAGAATAAAGGTAAAACATCTAATTTGCCTCAGGTGTTGAAATCAAGAAAGATACGGTTGGTATTTTTCTGGTGCCCCTCATATGTGGGCATGTTATATGCCCACATATTATATCACACTCTTATTCAAGAACCTACAATGACCTTAAAGTCCATTATAACTAATCTTAATCAAACCTCTACTTGTGAATTTATATATATATGATGATAGTCTCATAGTGTCAGACTCTCTTTTAAATGCTTTATATGCCTCAAACTCATTATAACAACGCTATGAAATAGGTACTGTTATCATCAACTTTATTTTACATATAAAGAAACTGAGGAATAGAGCATCTAAATAAGTCATCCAAGGTCACACAGCTATCAAGTGGGGAACCCAGGCAGTTTGACTCCAGAGATCCTGCAGAGATTCACACAGTTTGGATTTTGCTGATTGCATCTCTAAAGTGTCTTTCCTTCCTAGTTAATAAAAGCACCTTAAAATGATTTTACTTCAGCTTCACACATTTTATTATTGTCTAGCATTTGAATTTGACATTGATTTTGAATCCCCAGCTACTATCATCATCATCTTCCTACTATCATCATTATCATTTATAGCCAATGCTTGTTTAGATTTACCAGTATCTTTGCTTGCTATTGCCACTTGCTTCTCAAACCTTTCTCCTAGGATTAGATTCCTTTTTTTGGAAAATGCAAATTATACATGTCCTTTCAGAAGGACTCTGAGGATTGTATATTCTTTCAGTGTTTCTCTTTTAATTTTTTTCTCTTTTGTCTCTGAACAGTTTTGCTGGGTATAAAACTCTAAGTTAGGAATATATTCTCTCAGGACTTTTAAAAGATATCATACCACTATGTTTAAGTTTCTACTGCTATTGTTGAGATGTTTATGCCCACTCTGCCATTAATTTGTAGGTACCCTATTTACTCCTTAGTTGCTTTTAAGATTTTCTTTATATATTCTTCAGCTAACTGACACAAGAATCGTCAGATTCAACTTTTCCCTATTTTCTTTCTCCTTTAGCTCCTAAGAAGTCTTTTGTTCTTGTTAATAGTTAAATAACAGGTCTAGGAATCTAATAAGAATTAATAAATATGTGACATTTTTCTCTATGAATTTTTATCATTTCAACCACCATACAGATATAATATTGTAGTAAACTTCTGAAAGAGAAGGAACTTATTTTTTACATTTTTTGTATCATCTAAAACAGAACTCTGCACCCAGTGAAAATATTTCATTAACGATTTTGGATTTACCCTTACTTCTTTTTTGACCTAATTTTTTCAGATTCAGTTGTAGTTTATTTTATTTTTTTTTCTTTTGGCCATGCCACACGGCATGTGGGATCTTAGTCCCCTGACCAGGGATTGAACCCGTGCCCCCTGCATTGGAAGCACAGAGTCTTAACCATTGGACCACCAGGGAAGTTTCTGTAGTTGATATTAGATTAACGTCGCCAACGCTCTCTTCCTTTCCTTCCTCTCAGTCCTAAGACAAGGAATTGAAACCAATGATTAAATAAAGGCAAAATCCTAGGGCTTATTTAATAGTTAGGGTTCAAGTAGAAACTGCTACTGCTGCCTAGTTTTCAGTTATATTGTGTATAATCAATTAGATCAAACTCTCTAGTTGCAAAATACTTCAAGTTCATCTAAAAGGCCAGGTTGATAATATAGTTTTATAGAAACATCTTTTCATTCCAAATAATCCTAAAGTCCATCTCAGATCTCTTCTATAAAAGTGAATTCTCAAAAAGATGGAAATACTCTAAGTGGAAACCTGTCTGCACCCAATAAAGCACAAGATAATACCAATGTTTTTCTGCTGCATGAGATTTAAAACTTAGTGAGTGTTATTGAATTATGACCTTATTGAGATAGGAATTTGAAAGTCAATCATCACTCTGAAGCACTATGGAAATAATCCACCTGGAGAGATTTAGGGAGGGTATAATGATTTATCAGACATTATATGCAAAGCAAGGTGATTCAGTCTATGTTATTTTATTTTCAAATTTTCAAGAAATTGTCTGAGCATTGGTATGATTTTCTTCAAGAATCTGATAAATACAAGAAAACTGATATAAGGTTAGCTATTTTTTCCTATTTTAAAGTATTTTTTTTACCATAAACTCTATCAGAATTATACTGAACATAGTAATGCATTTTTATTAGGCATAGTGAGGTCTAACTCTTCTTGGTTACAAAAGTAAAAAGGCTTCAATTGCATTCCTTTTAAATGAGAAAAAAGAAAACTAAAGGAATTATTTATGAGACCATTTTGGAAAGAATTGTCTAATATAGAACAAAGGCAAAATAGATTTCAGGAACCCTTTCGCACTCTAATAATTTTAAGATTCAGGAAAATGTGCTGAATTATCTAAAACTATTCTAATATAGGAAAGATGAGTCAAATGAGAGATGTCCTGCTTTTTAGAAACATCTTGTAACAGGGACTATCTAGCAGTTTTCCCAAGACAGCACTCCACCCTCAGACCTGGAATGAATCTCCAGAGATCGTCTAATTTGGTCATCTCAACTGTGGTCTTGGACCGATGGGGGAAATTTGCACAAGAGAAAAACCAACCCATGTAGAAACCAAGAATTTCTTTAAACAAAAATCAAGATATCTCACATGTCCTTGTGTGACTATTTCTGATGCATAGACACGTAATTATGACTGCGAAAATATAAATAAAACGTTTCCGAATCTATAGGAATTATCATCACAATCAACTGACACCAAAAGTATAATTTCCTAATGCAGGGGAATGTTTGGAACCTTAAAAGAGGTAAATGATGGATCTCTTTTTCCCCACTTTCTCTGCTTCTTTCAAGCCTGTTTATATCCACAATGTATGCTCCATTAAGGTGTGAATTTATGCCTATCTTTGTTTATTGCTGTATTCCTAGAATATGGCCTAACATACAGAAAGTGCTCAGAAATGTCTATTGAATGAATGAATACTAATTGAATATCTTAAATCACCCAGCACTGGATATTAAAGAAGTTTGAATAATCAGCATTATGTTGTCCTCATTTTTGGCAGTTATGTTTTAGCATAATAAATTTTTGTGTGTGTGTTTAGAGAATAGCTGCTCAGACTTCTCACAATTTCTTTTTTCATGGTGAGATAAAGACTTATTGTGAAACATGTTCACTTTTTGGTGCTTTGGAGCCTGTCTGCTCCTGGGTGCCAATTACTCTCTGGCAGGAACCCGAAGGTCTCCATGGAGCAGCTGGTGTCAGCATCGCATAAAATATGCTCCTGAAATGGATCGTTCTGCTACTCAGGGAACACGCAATAGAGGCTTAGCTAAAATAAAGAAAGGACAAAGCTATGACATCCAAAAATAAAATCAAAGGGGATCAAGTTAGAGTTATTTATACATACTGATACTGGGCTCAGAAGTCTAAACACCTCACAGCTGTTCAAAATTTGAGAAGAAGAAATCAACTATATCACTAATATCTCCTTGGCTAGAGGGTGTTAAGGCCAGTTATCGCAGTCTTCCATCTACCACTAGCAGCCCCTGCTACAGCAACTCTGTCTCAAGTCAGTTTATAGTTGTGGTTAAGAAAGCTAAACCTGATGTCAGACACTGTGGATCCAAGCCGTGAACCTCTTGGCTCTGTGACCTTGGCAAACTATTTCATCTCTTCCATCCCTGGTTTTCCATTCACACAATGGGAAAAATAATTTTTCTTACAGTCTAGAGTTATTGTGAGGATTCGATGAAATAATCCATGTGAGGCACTCAGCCTAGCTTCTGGTTTATAAATTCTCAATAAACATTTACACTTACTCTCATTACTATAAGAATATAAAACTGGTCCAGTGGTTATTACATCTGAAGCCTCTAACTCCAGTTAGACCTGAAAGGATGGAATGCAGGGAGTAAACTTCTTGGGTGACAGACACCCCTGTTTTCCTCTCCCAAAGCCCACATGTCACTAGGACTCAATGTTGAGTCATCCTACCAGACTTGATAGTGTCTCCATATTCCTAGTCCTTCTTCATGAGAGTCAGACTTAAGATTCAATGATCTCAGATTGAAAACCGATCACTCATGACATCTGCAAGGACTTGTTCTCTCTGGGCTCATATTGCCCAGAGGGTAGAGGGTGCCATTACCTTGTTTTGGACCATGGTCCCCTTCACAGTCTAAAGCTCAGTTCAAACCTCAGCCTAAATCCTGAAACTCTTTGATCCTAGAGAATCAACAATGTTTCATGACCACTTTGTGCCACCTCTAGTCCTTTTATCTCTTATCACCTATTCCCCTTACTTCCCCTATTTTTACCCCTACATTTCATTCCCTTATGCCATGCCTTTCTCCCTCTCTATAGTGTTCTCGTTTCTTTCCTGACATCACTATTTAACATTCCCACAAAAATAACACTGAAATATTATCTATAAAAACCACTGGGCTGTAACCTTTAACTTGGCATCCATAGCTGAACCCCAGAGCATCCAGGAATGCTTTAAAAGTGTATGCAATACTCCAATAAAGATGTTTAAAATTAATTAATTAGGGCTTCCCTGGTGGCGCAGTGGTTGAGAATCTGCCTGCCAATGCAGGGGACACGGGTTCGAGCCCTGGTCTGGGAAGATCCCACATGCCACGGAGCAACTAGGCCCATGAGCCACAATTACTGAGCGTGCGCGTCTGGAGCCTGTGCTCCGCAACAAGAGAGGTCGCGATAGTGAGAGGCCCGCGCACTGCGATGAACTTGCCCCACTTGCCACAACTAGAGAAAGCCCTCGCACAGAAACAAAGACCCAACACAGCCATAAATAAATAAATTAATTTAAAATAATTAATTAATTAATTAAAAAGTGTATGCAATAATAGTATGTGTAACTGTGTGCGTGTGTGTGTGTGTGTGTGTGTGTGTGAGAGAGAGTGAGACAGCGAGACAGCGAGACAGAAAGGGGTAGAGAGGTAGGGTTTTTTTTTGTGTGTGTGTGTGTGTGTGTGTGCTTGCATGCACTTGTTTTCCTGAGACAGCACATTGTTTTCTTTAGATTCTCAAAAACTTTCTGATATTAAAAATGTTAATAACCTCTGCTAAATTAATCTAAAGACTGTAGAATTGTTTTAATGTGTATTAATCATTATATGTCAGGAGATAAAAACATGAAGATGATGAATTCTCAACAAATATTTATTGTGCTAAATGTTAAGGAAGTAAGTGGATCTAAGCCTATGCCCTCAAGAAGTTCACATTCTACCTAGAAGAACAGTTAATTTTAAAAATAATAACAGAGTATGTTATTTTATTTTGTTTTGTTTTGCTTTGCTTGTCATTTTTGTTGTGTCTTATGTTAATAAATAGTCTTTGTGTGTAGTTAGAAAAAAGCTGGGAAAGATTGGAGGATGGGGTAGAACAAGGTTGAAAAGTCATATCCAACATAACAGAGGAATAGTAAATAAGGTAATCTTAAGAACAAGGCAATTTTAGAGAAAATATGAGTCTGGGGCTAGAAAAATTTTGGTTGAAGTTATCACTAAATAATCAGTGAAGAAGTAGACAATTAGAGATGTGGGACTGAGGTGAACTTAGCAAAGTGGACACTGGTGAGTGGCAATCCTGCTATGAACAGTGTAAAAACCATAGTCTAAGGAATTAGAAATGAATGGATGGTCAGGATGTAGAGCCTGGATGGTCCAAGAGAGGACAGAATCAGTCAAAGGAAAGTCTTCTTTAACTACAGAAGACCTGAGCACATTTGTTCAGAGAGGATGAGTTACCAGCCATCACTAGTTTCTTTTTTTTTTTTTTTTTTTTTTTTTACTAGTTTCTTCTTTGTGTTGGAACACCTGCCTTAAGAGTAACACTCGGGTCATTGTTCTTTTGATTGTACAAGGAAGTGTATACAGAGTTCTGAGTTACAGCTGTTTTAGGAGGCTGTGGAGACTTTAAAACTGCACCTACCACTTGTTTCAAGGCTCAGTGACCAACCACAATGCACTGCAAAGATAAAAAAAAAAAAAGAAAAATGAAACAGAAAACGCTAACAACCACAATCCTTGGTGAGTCCACAGAAGCAGTCTGTAATAAGAAGTCATTTGTCAGCATGGTTTCCTAAATGTAAGTATACAGAAGTACAGAAAATTATACAAAGATAAAAAGAATAAATGGTTCTAATCACTCAGTCTATTAGAGACATATATTTTGGAGATCAAGAATTAAGGAACAGTCAAAAAGTTGTTTAGTGAGATAAAACTTTGGGGACAGTGAGAAAAATATCTGTTGACTGATGGCTTAGTTTTATTAGAACCAGACCACCACACTGGATATTGCAGCATTTCTGCTTGTGGCTAGAACTCTGGGTAAAGCTGTTGGAATCTGTCACTGTCTTTGTGTGCCCTGAAGTTTCTTCCAATTTTTAAATTTATTAGGACAGCACATGGCCTCCAAGGGAGACCTACTCTGACCCTAGTGACCATAGCTTCTATTTGTTAAAGCAATAAAAAAAACACCAGTATTCTGGTGTCTTCACATCAGTAAATATCCTCTGCCCATGCTCAACAACAACAATGAAAAAACCCTGAAAAAAAAATTTTCCTGGATCTGTAGGGAAAACACCTCACATTGTTTTGATGTATTCAGGTATATGATGTTAGAGGTGAGAGTATGGTACAAGTGGTAGTTGGAGAAGTTATTCTGGCCATAATCCTGATAGAAAAACTCTAGATGATTTATTCAAGCTGCTTATAAAATTTCATATAACTCTATGAAAATATATGCAGGTGGAAAATACAAAGGAATAGCAAACCAACCAGAGAGAGAGAGAGAGAGATAGAAAGAAAGAAAGACAGATAGATGTGAGATGGTATACAGTTCCCTTTAATATTTTAAATAGCTTTGATAGGTGAAGAACACATTGTTTTAAGAAAAGTAATTTGAGGACACTGGCCTAAATGAATGAAACCTCCATTTGACTTATACAGTTGAAACTTCAGATCAAGGCTTGTTTTTTTAATATCATTATGTCTTTGGATGATTGAGCACTCATTCTGTTATTTAAACAATTAAAGGGAGATTCCTGAGTAATAACATTATATAAATAACTCCTAAACATAACCCAAAGCCTATAGGCTTAAAAAGTAAATAAAGAAACAAACTAATAATAATTGTTTCACCTCTCACCATTGCCTCATGGTGACATGCCTCATGTCACCTAAGGCTCATGGAAGGGCATTGTGAAAATAGAGTATGCTTAGAATAGCTTCAGAATACTTTATGACAACCAGTGAGGGAAACACAGAGTTCAAGCCAAATAATGCTAAGAACAGCACCTCTGGGCTGGCATGTGGATACTCGTTAGCTGTTCTTGGCAAGCCTTTGAGGCCATGACTTTATGGTACCCACTGGAGAGGAATGTGAAATGTCCAAAAATGTTCCCATAGTAATCTATGCCCAGAATGCAGCTATTTTTAAAGAAAGGAACACATCCAGCTCAGCTCTGTATTCCATGAGACACACAGAGTCCCAGGTTGGAAGGATGCTAAGGCCAGATGGAACTGTGCCTTCCCTAAGCTCAGAACAAACCAATTGATAAATAAAAGAATATAACCAGCTAAATGATATTGACCTTCCCACAAAAAAGTCCTAAAGCAAATATCAGCTTTATCTAAAATGGAACGTTGCAAAACAGCTGTCTCTGAAGACATTTATCTTAACTTGGCAAGGGTCACAGCATCACAGGAATGGATGCTTGGTGTCAAAAATCACATAAAGTAATGGAATAACTCAGAGGCAACTAAACAGAGGGAGCAGAGGACCAGGGGGTTATTTGTGGTCTCTGAGAGTCTGTTCAGTGATTATCTGTGGAGTTCCAGGTGCCCTAATTTCAAAGCCCAAGGGCAACGTTCTGTTGTTGAGTGGCATCCTGGTGCTCGGTAAGCAGGCAACCTGCATTCCTCTCTGACAATCAGGTGGAAGATTCAGACAATCTGTTCAGACTAAAGCCTGGAATGGCTGATCCTTCTTTGATTTGCTTTGCCAAAGCGACTGAAGAGAATAACGGCACATAGTGAGTAGAAATAGTGCTTGGAAAGATTCTAATTTAAAAAAATTAAAGAATGGAAATCAGGAGAAAAGTCTGTTGAGACTTCTATATCCAAAATCTAAGGATATCATGGGATTTTTTTTTTCCAACTGCGTTAACAAGGACTGAGTTATAAAGCATAGAGCTGTTATCTATGTTACTGGAGCTATATTGATAGATCGATAGACAGACAGACAGACATATACTTAGATAAATATAGACATATAGTGTCTAGAAAAGATTTTCTAAAGCCTTACATTCTTCTATTACCTAGCATGTGTAACTCAATGCTTGTCACAGAGTAGATGCTTAGAAAGTGTTTGATAAATAAGTGAAAGAATGAATTCTTGGGTTCTACCTCCTCTAAAAAATCTCTATTAGGAGTTTAAAAGTCTTATTTTAATCTCCATTCCCTTCATGTGTTTCCTTTCCCCAAATACCCTAGGAAAGATGCCAATAAGTAAATACATAAAATCATAAAAATTAAAAGTTTCAAGACAGAAAAACAAGAGAAGCAATGTAAAAATATAATTCCACAAAAAAGAGTTTGAGTTTTAAACATCAGTGGTGTCATCATTTCATTAAAATTGGGAAAATGGTGCCTACTGTACAAGAAAAAAATTATGTTCTGAAAGATTTACACCTCCCATAAAAAGAAAACACATGCATAGAATAAAATATTAGCTTAAGATTGCACATGATTACAAACTTGGCTATTCTATTAACCTAGTGAAATTGTGTGTGTGTGTGTGTGTGTGTGTGTGTGTGTGTGTGAGTGAGAGAGAGAGAGAGAGAGAGAGAGAGAAAGAGGGAGAGAGGCTGCATGTATGTGTGTTTTCTTGGGGTTCTTTTTGCTGGCAACAGTTTCAACTATGCACTGGTTTCTGTACCCCTGGTTTCCACTAACTGAATATAAATTATCATTTTTATAACTTTAGATTATTTGGGGCAGCTCTCAATGCAACTTATAGTTGGAAACTAGAAACTCTTTTGGTACCATTTCTTTTCAAGGGCAAATAATACTGAATTTTTCAAGAAGGATTCCATTCAACAACCACCTAGGGTCATTGCTAACTGTTATCAATAAGGAAATTTTGGTATCATAAGGTCTCTAGTGGTTTTATTTTTCAACTATGTAGCTTCATTCCCCCTTCCTAACAGCACACAGGTTTTACTTTGGGAAGCTATCTTTCCCAGTCTGTGAGCACTTAGGGTGAGAAGATAAATCTTGATCCTGCCCCACTTTCCCTTCAGAGTTGTTTTTCCAGTCTTTACCTCTCAAAACCTGGTACAGTCAAGAATAATGTAGGTGACCAAAACTTGATTCATGAAATTCTCTCTCTCAAGATGTTGAATTTTGTGTGGAGGAACTCAAAGAGAATAAATAGTATTCTTTCACTTTGGGGTGGGACATTTTTTATTATCCCATTCCTCTACCCATCACTTGTACACTCTATATCACCTCTTTTGTTTATTCAACATTATTTCCTTCTGCTGTGCTTCAGCTGCAGACAGATGAGGTAGTCATACTTCTCAGCTTAAAGCACATTATCACCATGGCCCAAGCACAATTTCTACCTTGTCCGTTTATTCATTCATTCCTTTATCTCTTCATTTTTACCATATAACTTTCTCCTTTCCCCTTCCTCTCATAAACAACCATTCTAATGTGTATAATGTATACCTTTCTGGTTAGATGAATACTAACAAAATGTATTGTTGGTTTATGTGCATGTGTTTTTAATGTACATAAATCGAATGATTATATACATATATAATGTATATATTTATGATTTTTACATTGTCTTTACTCAGAATTATTTTTAATATCTATACATGTAACTATGTGAACATCTAAGCTGACGCTTTTGATATCAATAATGATCATCCACTACATTTTTTCCATCCACTCTCTCATCCACTACATTTTTTCCATCCACTACATTTTTTCCATCCAACCCAAGTTGCCTTCACCTTCCTGCTTCCATAATAGTATTGAAATAAACATTCTTATGGGCCTGGGTTCTTTAGAACACGTACTGTGTAGGCATATATTTTATTTGACAAAGCAGTAACATATCAACAAACTGAGAGCTTACTCTGTGCTAGACAGTTTCAAAAGCTGGGAATAGCAATGAATATAATAGTCTCTGTCCTCATGAAGTTTATGTTCTTGAAGAGAAGACAAACAATAAATATGTAACAGGACATGCAAGTGAAGGTAAGGGGTTGAGAGTAGTATATACAACTATACACAAAGTCTAGCATTCATACTAGAAGTTAGGTTAAAAACATGAATTTGAGATCCGGCCATGAAACTGTATAAAGTCACTTAGAAAGTTTGTATAGATGAAGAGTTGGTCTGGGGACGAGCTCTGATGCACTTTAACATTTAGAGATTAAAAACATTAGATAAGAAGCCAACAAAGGAAACCAAAATGAACGTCAGGTAAGACAGGAGGATAACCAAAAAGAAGCGGTGTCCCAAAACAGTATTTCCCACAAAAATGATACAGTGTCATGTTGCTGATTGGTCAAATGACATAAGGACTGAGATTAGTTTTGAATTTAAAAACGTGGAGGTCATGGTGATGTTGATAATATGGATATAGTTGTACTCAAACAGTGGAATGGGTTTATGAGAGAATTAAAGATGACTTGGAGACTGGCTTCTTTTCAACATCATTTTGAAGAAACTTGCTATGAAGTGCAAAAGAGAAATGGGGTCATGGCTGGAGGAGGATAAGTAAAGAGAATTTTTATAAGATGGAAGACATTACAGCGTGATTTTAGGCTGCTGTGAATATCAAGTCAGGCTAGTGGAAAGATTAAAAATTATGATGCAGGAACAAGAGAATTCCTGAAGTGTTATCCTTAAATTGGTGAGAGGGGATGAGGTTTAGAACACAAGTGGAACACCAACACAAGTAATTACGCTATGGGAATGCTACCTTTAATATGGTGCACTTTTCTCCGGTTCATAAAACTGAAAGATATTGTGGTAAAGAATGAACACAGAAATTATTCAGGCTTTCAGTGTCTATAGAAAATCCCACCAAGGTCTCCTCACTGCTCATCCTGTGCTACATATAAATCAGGATGCTGATTTATGTGTCTTTTGTATTACCGTTGTCATGTAGTAAACAGCCAGGGAGTACTTTGTATTTTATCAGTATCTATTTTGAGAATTCCCTTTAAAAGTAAAGAATCTAGATCAGTAACTTGCACCAAACACAAAACTTAACTCCATACCAATTAAGACCAGAAGCAAAGACCTGAATCTGTAATATTTCTAGAAGAAAAGCCGGTTTGTACAGTCCTTCACAGATGTGTCCATCCGTGGGTAAATGGATTAAAAAAATTAATAAATACTTCAATGGAAAACTATGAAGCCATGCACAAGATGAAATCTGGCCCAGTTCCACAAAATGAGAGACCTAGAGAATAGTATGGTCACAAGATAAGTCAGAAGCAGAAGACAGATTGCTTTCAATGGTATGGGGACCATAAAAAAAAAAAGAAAGAAAAAAGTAAATTAAAACTTTCATGAACAAATTAAATTACACAAAAACAATTTAACTGATTCAAAGAGCAAAGCAAAACTCTGCATTCCTACGGGGCGGATTCTCAGAGGGAGTGCCCCTTGAAATGAAGGTTAACAGTGTGATATCAGAAAGAAACTAAGTTTTTCTGTTGTTGTTGTTTTTGTTTTGTGGTGAGCATGTGTATGAAAAAGAGAAATTCAAATACAGTGTTGTACAAATGAAAAAAAAATGAATACAAGTGGAAAGGATGCTCATGACGTGAAGATGGACAATTCATGCATAGTTACAGGATGGAACAAAGAACCTGGGGGCACAGATGTCAGGGGTGGGGGGCAGGGGGGAGGAATTACTGGGGTAAAAATGATGGTAGAAGAATGCGGAACATTTTTTTTTTTCTATTTTCTTCATCAACTGGCCTCATTTCAACGATCCAGGTTCCTCCACCTTCCCTCTTTGCCTCTCTTAATCTTTCAATAAGCTCTTGCTTCAGAATATAAACTGCCTGCACCATATATTTTGTATGACTTTATGCCTCCTGTTTTTCTACTTATATTGTCCTCTCCAATCAGTCAGCTAGCAAACGTGCACTTATTTTTCAGTACAAGTCTTTGCTTAAATTTCCCTGACCCACCCAGTAGCAACCCATTTGTTGCTAAATATATATATATACACACATATATATGTATATATATATATACATATATATATATATATATATATATATATATTTTAAGATATTATGTGACTCTCACTAGACTGTGGCTACAAAAGTACCTGGGATATTAAACTTATTTGTTGATTCCAATTACTTGTCCAATGCGTACTATAAGCCAGGCATTCTCCCAGGTATTGGAATACAGCCATTCACCAAAGACCCTGCTTTTAAGGTGCTTACACTCTGGCGGCTTTCATAGAAAACAAGTCTTTAATGAAGCGCCATTCCACTTTAGTGATATGTCAACTTTAGAATTAACATTTGCTTATGGTCAGTTTCATTTTACCCTCTATGGTCAAGATATAATATAACATTAAAAATCAAGTATGCTTTTTTGGTTTGGTTGGCCTCTTATTTGTTTTCTTTTGCTTGTTTGTTTTTGCTACATAACCTAATCATAAACAATAAATTTTGTAATTTTATGCCTCAAAGAATTATGACTTTTGGAAATGTGGGTTTGCAGGCTGAAACCCTAGTATTAAAAAAGCACTTTATTTTGAGTTTTCTCTACTTCAGGTTGCTATGCATTTCTAAACCTGCCATTAAATTGACAATGGAAATTTTGGGACAGCACATATTTCTTAGGCTAGCTGAAAATGAAAATGGACACATCTGGGTGCTGGGTGCTCCATCCTATTTTTTGTCTGCAGGGATCTGGACTTGCGGATAAGTTTGCTCATTTTAATTAGATTCATTACCCTTTCCAACACTGATTTGTCATTCACTGGTAGCCATTAATATTTGTAAGGTAATTGTCAAATCTGAAAACTTGCATATGGGTTCCCCTACCCTAAAAACAGACAATGTACTTTTTGTTATCAACAAGATTACTTAAAACAGACACAAGTCCACCACAACAGTAATCCATAATAACCAAGAAGGAAAATCTTACACCATCCTATTCTAAGTTACTGGAATCACTAACTCTATATCTCATTTTTGGAAGGCCATCCGAGATGCAAATTTGTTTTCCGCTACCTGACATGGGTTTAAGAAATTAATGGAACCATCTTCAATATAGTTTACATAATTCAAAATATTGGCTGCACACTGGCTCCAATTTATTCCCTGAGCCCAGGGAAGATTTGAGTGGAAACTTTGGAACTGTCTATTAGTAAAGAAATGCGGGCTTCCCTGGTGGCGCAGTGGTTAAGAATCCGCCTGCCAATGCAGGGGACTCGGGTTGGAGCCCTGGTCTGGGAAGATCCCACATGCCACGGAGCAACTAAGCCCATGTGCCACAACTACTGAGCCCGCATGCTGCAACGACTGAAGCCCGCGCACCGAGAGCCTGTGCTCCACAACAAGAGAAGCCACCACAATGAGAAGCCCGTGCACTGCAACGAAGAGTAGCCCCCGCTCACCACAACTAGAGAAAGCCCACCTGCAGCAACAAAGACCCAACGCAGGCAAAAAATAAATAAAAATTCAAAAAAAGAATCCTGTTAAAAAAAAGAAAAGGTGAGAATTTAAGTGAGCATTAAGAATTGGTAAAACGCAAAACAAGTGTTAGATTTATAATAGTAATTTTCATTATCAACATGACATTTAGAAATATTTATTCTAAAAATGTCTCTTGCCCTCCTTACTTTCAGGATTTTTAATTCAACATACAGGGTTATCGACTCCTTTTGCTCATAGGACAGCATTAGGTGTTGTCCCTTCTGAGATTAATAAGGAAGACAGGTCACCACCCAGACCCATGACAGTCTCCGTTCCATCCGGGATTATTTTAAGGAAGGGGAGAATCCATACCAATATGTTTCAGCTAGGAGAATGGGGATCAGGACGCTAGCTGACGCACAGTTCCCCATTCAGTGAAATCTGTTAGTAAAAGGGAGAATTGTCATTCCTGTTCTGCCATCAGTCTTGCTTAGCTGCAAATCCCTACAGGTTTGAAGCTTTCATGAACAAGGTCAAAGCATGGAGTCACCAAAAGGCCACTGCATGGAGAAGAAACAGAACGACAGCCTTCCTCCCAATCCCAAATTCCCACCCTTCCTCCAATACACATACACATCACCTAATGTGACACTGAGGTCCCTGTTACATTGTCTCCTTACATCAGCTTATTTGGAAAGGAAAACCAAACCCTCTGTATTACTAAGGAGGATAAACAACAACTGTCTAAATAAAAAGTTTTGCATATCAATGCCTACTGATCAGCAATTAGTTTAAATTCCCTATTGGGGCAGCATTTTGAAACTTTGAACTAGTGAAGGACAACTAGTTGATTAAAGTGATAAACCAGTTCCACAGTTTGGCTGAGCTATTTATCCAGCTAAGATGATCTTCAAAGGCCTGTCAAAAAGCACCTTTATTAAAACCATACAGGATGCATCAAGCCAGTTTTGGGTTGACTTGAGAACTATAATTCATTTTTTAAAAAGAAAATGGGTTTGCATGAGGTTGTTTCCCTAGTGCAATTGAAATTTAGGAGTAAATAAAATCACCTTTGTTGAGAGATTTTTTTATTTTAATAACATCTGTATCCCACGTTATTATTACATATATTTTATTAAGCACTTTGAAATCATTTTTCCAAGTCACTGAATCCCATATCATTGATTTCCTAGAGTTGTTTGTTTTCTTCAAACATTTTATTGAAATATAAAATCCATACAGAAAAATGCATATGTCATGTGTACCACTGGGTGAATTGTTACAAGGGGAACCTATCCATGTAACCAAGCACCCAGACTGAGAAGCGGAACATTCTCAACATCCCGGAGCCACTCACCTGCTTCCTCATGATAGCCTGATATCCTAATGTCTAACAGCAGAGATTAGTTCTGCCTGGTTTTGTAGCATAGAAACTTTTTTCATATGTAAATACAATAAAGTATCATCATTCGTTACCTTCAAGCAAAATTGGACGTCGTATCTCAATTGCCTTTTAATAACTGGCACAAGTAGGAACTAAGTAAATCAATGTATCTACTTTCCAGGAAATCCTGAAATTCTTCCAAATATTTGATTTCTAGAGCTACCCTGTGTGATTTTCTTCACTTATTAAGACATACATAACTGATGTTTGTTTGCTTCCACTTCATAGACTCAGTCTGCTTTCTGAGAATCAAATACTCTCAGGCTTCTATTTTGAATGATTAACTTCTGAACCACTCATAAGCCGATGGTAATGATAACCAATGTTTCAGGAACTGGAGCTAAAATGAAATATACCTGCAATATCCTATTGGAGACGGTGGGGAGGGGTCTGTTTCTTTTTCTCTCTCCAGCTGCTTTGCTTTCCACCTTTCTTCTCAGCATGAGCACCAGCATCAGTTTTCTCCTGTTCTGTTTCCCTGTTGGGATCCAGCCAGGCTTCGTCATTTCCTGCCTGCCCAGCAGTCTACCCTAGACCTTGTAATCAGCTGCTCCACTGTGACTCCTCCTTTGCTCTTTACCTCAGGCTCAGGAGACCTTTGGGTTGGAAAACCATGGTTCATTTCCATACTTTTTCTCTCATTTCCCTTCCTCTTTCACATAGCCCCAAATGAATGTTAATAATGACATTTTCGGGCTTCCCTGGTGGTGCAGTGGTTGAGAATCTGCCTGCCAATGCAGGGGACACGGGTTTGAGCCCTGGTCTGGGAGGATCCCACATGCCGCGGAGCAACTAGGCCCGTGAGCCACAACTACTGAGCCTGCGCGTCTGGAGCCTGTTCTCCTCAATAAGAGAGGCCGCGATAGTGAGAGGCCTGCGCACCGCGATGAAGAGTGGCCCCCGCTTGCCACAAGTAGAGAAAGCCCTCACACAGAAACGAAGACCCAACACAGCCAAAAGAATAAATATATATTAAAAAAAATAATAAAATAATGACATTTTCTTACTTAGAGATGTTTAGATATGGAAAGAGAACTTCTCTTCTTTGGCTGAATCAGAAACAAGAACAAGAAGACTTGTGGAAACTGAAAGTTGCCCACTTTCATAACGTGGTCCTAAAAGCTGTCTTTGGATAGTTGACAGGTTGTCATTTTCTCAAACGGTGTGTTATCTTTTGTAATAAATATTATGTTTAGTAAAAATACTACAGCTTAAGCTCATCTGATAAGAGTGTCACAAAATGTGTCATAAGTTCATCACTGCTAATGACATGGGTTCATACAATTGTAATTAAAATTAATCAAATTGATAATTAATTAATAATAAATAATTAAATTTTATTGTAATTTTTAAACGTTTGCCCTTTGCACAGCCCCAAGTTACCTTTCCCATTGTATATTATGTTGTGATAAGAAGGAAAGGGGACCCATTCAAACACAATACATTTGGTACTGTGCCCATCTAAATCCAGGACACTGGTTGCAAATTAAATCTGAAAAGATACTATAATTAAATCATTTTATGGACCCTCCCCCCCACCACCAAGTACTATTAGAAAAGTAACTCAACATTCCCTACTGACATTGGCAGTACAGGGTAAAACAGATAGAAGAGTTTATAAACTGGGTCAATTATTATTAAATATCCACACAATATCATTAATAATAAATAAATAACACTATAACTCTTATTCTTCTCATGAGTATCACTTAACTAGTAGGAAATATTTGTAGGGTTACATGCAACCATTTTACTTAAAACTAAAATGTGGTCTATGAAATGACATGTAAGAATTCCAAACTGAACCTGGTTTAGGATTCACACTGAAGTCTACTGGGGATGAAAACATGCATTTTCTTCCTGCAATTCCCTAAATTAGAGAAGTTTGTATTCTGGGCAATTTCAGAATCATAGAAACCTAACACTAACATTTCTGGATACTGTCATCAACAATTCACAAGAAAAGTAAAACCAGGAACTCCATTGATTGAACAATAGCTATGTATATTCCTACAGAACCTATCTAAATAATCTTCCATGATTGGAAGATGTCCTATATAAATAAAATCTTTCTGGAGAAAAAAATTAAATAAATTTCCATTGCAATAGCTGGCAATACAATCTGTCATGTGCTGGTTTTAAATTAAATTCAAAGGTATTCCTAGCTGTCCTAGGGACTTCATTGTTTAAAAACAGTAATCACTTCAACAGAAATCAAATCCATTCTAGGAAGTTCACTCTAACTCTCATTCTTTAGTTGTTGGTCAAATATTTTCAAATTTTAATGTTTAGATTGCTTAAAAAATCTAGTTGTCTGGTTTATAGAGATATTTCTCCATTTTCTTGGTCTAGCATCCAGGGCATCAACTCTAAGTTAATGACAGTTTTACTTCACTGCAAAATGCTATGAACCATGTGAAAATTTCAGAAATTCTCACTGTCTTGACTATAACAAAGATACATGCTATGTTGACAGCATGTAACTCCACTGGTCAAAAGAAATATAGTAGAGTCAATCTATTAGTTTGTTGTTTATTTAGCAGAAATATTTGGCAGCCCATCATAATGCCCCAGACTAGAATAAATTAACTTACTTAGCCAGTTTCTAAGTTATCTACAATGTGTGAAGCTCTGCATGAGGTACTAGAGTGAAACACAAGGATGAATAAGACACGATTATTTTCCACTAGTAGTGCACAATCTGTCTTTGGCAGAAGATGGGACTTCTATTACATAGATGTACAGATTACCAAAGTAATCTTTTTCAAGAAACTTTTTAGTTTAACAATAATCTGAGTAGCTGAGTAAATACAGATTTTATTCCCACTTTTAGACAAAGCATGTGTACCAAGAAAACAATAATGAGCATTTTCATTTCCTGATCTATTCAATACTGATTTATTGAAACAAAGAAATATGGAAGAAAAGCAAATGGAAAGTTAGTCAGTGTTTACTATATACCTACTATAGATAAATCTCAGAAAAAGTACCTTTAATAGGAAATAAAGCTGTGAAGGAAAAAGAAGAAAAATGAGAAATGAATAGGAAAGGAAATGAGGTCAAAGGATAACAGAGGCTTCAAGATTAAGAATCATAGAAAAGAATTCACTGAAACCCATGGAACTAAAAGTGAAATATACTTGCTGAACTAGATATTATTATTACTATATTATTTTTATTATGTAAAAGAATGAGAAGATAAATATCCAAACTCAGGGAAGGCTAAGTGGACAGAATACAGTTAAGAGCTATTTGGGTTGAGGGAGAGTGGAGGAAAAAGAGGAATAGTTGAGTCTTCGGAAACATAATTAAATGTGAGAAGTGTAGAACAGCAACTATGGTTTTGTTGGACAATATGCTATAATATTTGAAGAATATACCAACTCATGAAAAATAAACACACAATCACAGCAAAAGAAAGTTACCATTTATAGAGCAATACACAGTGTCTCAGTTGTGCATTGAGTATATTTTCCTTATTAATGAAAAACTTTAAGATATGAAATAAATGAATCCATTTGAGGAGTGGTGTAAAAGCAATGGTTTCACATTCAAATATCTATCAAACATATTATATGTCAGAGAAACTTTCTCATCAGAACACTGCTCATTCACAAGATGTTTGAAAAAACAGAACAGCACCAAAATGCAGTTGGCCCACTGCTAATTTTTTTTCATAGTTTATCTGAATTGAGGTTTGAAACAAGACTGAATTTATGATTCATACACACAAAAAAGTACTTTTCAAGGTGCATCCACTCCTTTCCAAAGTATTCCGATGCAAGATGCAGAACATTTCTGAGGGATTACACAACTGGTTCACAGCCAAATATCATAGGACTTCCACCACCCCAGGCAATAATCTTCTTGAAATGAACATCCTGGAATAACTAATTACTCTTATACATTTTGTGGTTGCAAAACTTAAAAAAAAAATCAAGGCAAAAGTTCACTTGTATGTGCTTACTTGGATTAATGGAACAGTTCTGACCTCACTGGCCACCAATCAAGAAGAACCAAATATGTCAAGCATCTTAGAGCAACCGCACAATTCACATAACAATGGCATATCATAAACTGATGTTGAATGAGGAAACATGTTGACATGTGTCATAAGATACTTGAACCACAGTGAATATCTTCAAAAATAATGTGTATTGCCTTGCTTAACCAAACTCTGACTCTCATTTATTTGACATTTAGAGACACAAAATTCAAATGCAATATAGTCCCCAAACATAAGTTGCTTCTGTGGTACAGCAGATATAAAAGTTACAAAACACCCAGGTTTTTCTTTCCTTTTTTAAAGCTAATGAGTATTCTCTTTAAATGTATTAGATCTACAAAGATTTAAAATAGGCAACTTTTATCCATATACATGAGTCCAGTTAAGCTGGTAGTAAATGATGAGATAGGCCAAACACAGAATTTCATTTTACATTTATGTTAAGCATTAGGTCTGATTAGAAGTCATAAATAGTAACCTTTCTCTTACACATACACAGACATATACGTGGATATATACACACATATATGCATATATATACTATATATACACATACACAAACATTCTTACATGAAAGAGTTGTTTAAATAATGGGAAGCTAGTTTCTTCTTATATAAATTTATTTATTTTTGGCTGCTTTGGGTCTTCGTTGCTGCGCACAGGCTTTTCCCTAGTTGCGGAGAGCGGGGGCTACTCTTTGTAGCGGCGAGCGGCATTCTCATGGGGGTGGCTTCTCTTGTTGTGGAGCACGGGCTCTAGGCCTGCGGGCTTCAGCAGTTGCGGCACGGGGGCTCAGTAGTTGCGGCTCGTGGGCTCTAGAGCGCAGGCTCAGTAATTGTGGTGCATGGGCTTAGTTGCTCCACAGCATGTGGAATCTTCCTAGACCAGGGCTCGAACCCATGTCCCCTGCATTGGCAGGAGGATTCTTAACCACTGCACCACCAGGGAAGTCCTGGGAAGCTAGTTTTAATAAGTAATTTTAAATGTCTGAGCTAGGAAACCCTTCAGAAGAAGAGTATAATATGATGAATTAAGTAATATTATATTTTACATAATTATTCAAAAATTCTGAAAAGTCAGTGGAAAGATTTCACTTCATCAAAGAGACCTAAAGCCAATGCTTCTGTGAAGTACATTAAAGCAATATTTTAACTTATTTCTGCGATAGCCAGTCTGCTAGAATTACAAAATAACAAACATTTTTGATACTCTGCATTATTCTAACTTCTTCTCAACTATTAATTTATTTATTAATTTATTTAATCTTCACAAGAAATTTGTGAGGTAGGTACTGTTATTATCACCTTCATTCCACGGACAAGAAAACTGGTGCATAAATGTTAAGAAACATGCCCAAGATCAATGAACTAGTAAATGTCAGATGTGAGTTTTGAACTAAGGAAGTCTGGAAGCAGAGTCTATGATCTAAACTACTACCCCACGATACCTTCCACAAAATGCTACTACAGTTGACCACTGAACAACACAGTTTGAACTGCATGGGGGCACTTATACACAGATTTTTTTCAATAAACATATGGGAAATTTTTTGGAGATTTGCAACAATTTGAAAAAACTCAAAGACAAACCATATAGCCTAGAAATATCAAAAAAATTAAAAGGTATGTCCACGAATGCATAAAATATATGTACATACTAGTCTATTTTATCATCCACTACCATAAAACACACACAAATCTATTATAAAAAGTTAATCTTTATCAAAACTTACACATAAACACTAACAGATGGTACATGGTGCCATTTCCAGTTGAGAGAAATGTAAACAAACATAAAGATGTAGTACTAAACCATAACTGCATAAAGTTAATTGTAGCACATACTGTACTACTGTAATAATTTTGTAGCCACCTCCTGTTGCTATTGTGGTGAGCTCAAGTGCTGTATCAGCTGAAAACACCATGTGACAATAATCATCACCTTGTGAGCAGTTTGCCTCTCCAGTAAATCATGTATCTCCATTAAAAGTGATCTCTCATGGTTCTCGAATATTTTTCCTTGTGTTTAGCACAATACCATAAATCTTGGATATCACCATGGGACCCATACAAAGTGCCACTAGTTACGCTGGAAGTGCTCCCAACAAGCAGAAACAAGTCATGACATTGCAAGAAAAGGTTAAATTGCTTGATGTATACCATAGATTAAGGTCTTCAGTTATGGCTGCACACCATCTCAAGATAAATGAATCCAGCATAAGGATCATCATAAAAAAAGAAAGGGAAATTCATGAAGCTGTCACTGCAATTATACAAGTCAGTGCAAAAAACCTTGTACTTTTTGCAAAATACATTTTTATCTCGTATTTAAAATGCAGCTTTTATGTGGCTGCAGGATTGCTGTAAGAAAGGCGTACCTATAGATTCTAAGGTGATTCCAAAAAAAAGCAAAATTATTTTATGACACCTTAAAGCAAAAAGAAGGAGAAGGATCTAAATCTGGAGAATTTAACGCCAGCAAAGGATGGTTTGATAATTTTAGAAAGAGGTTTGGCTTTAAAATTATCACAATAACATGAGAAGCAACTTCTGCCAAACAAGAGGCAGCAGACAATTTCCCAGATGACATTAAGAGAATCATTGAGGAGAAAGATATCTGCCTGAACAGTTTACTGATACAGACAAAAGTGCCCTATTCCAGTAAAAATATTCCACAAAGGACATTTATTAGCAAGGAAGAGAAGCGAGCACCAGGATTTAAGGCAGGAAGGGATACGCTAACTCTACTTTTTGGTGCAAGTGCAGTCAGGTTTATGAGCAGGACTGTCCTTCTCTATAAAGCTGCTAACACCTGAGCCTTGAAGGGAAAAGATAAACACCAGCTACTAGTCTTTGGTTGTACAACAAGAAGACCTGGATGAGAACCCTTTTGCTGGATTGGTTCCACCAATGTTTTGTCCCTGAAGTCAGGAAGTATCTTGCCAGTAAGGGATTGCCTTTTAAAGTTCTTTTGATATTGGACAATGCCCCTGGCCACCCAGGACCCCATGAGTTCAACACAAAGGCATCAAAGTGGTCTACTTGCCCCTAAACACAATGTCTCTAATTTAGCCTCTGGATCAGGGGGTCATAAAGACTTTTAAGGTTCATTACACACAGTACTCTATGGAAAGGACTGTCAATGTTATGGAAGAGAGCCCCGATAGAGGGATCACCAGGAAAGTCTGTAAGGATTACACCACTGAAGATGCCATTGTTGTTCTAGAAAAAGCCAAGAAAGCCATCAAGCCTGTAACAATAAATTCCTCTGGGAGAAAACTGTCCAGATGTTGTGCATGACTTCACAGGATTTACAACAGAGCTAATCAAGGAAATCAAGAAAGAGATTGCAGAGAAGGCAAAAACGGGGGTAAGGGTTTCAAGATATGGGTCTTAGAGAAATTCAAAAGCTAACAGGCACTTCACCAGAGGAATTAACAAAAGATGACCAGATGGAGATGAGTGCTTCCAAACCAGGAAGACAATGAGGAAGAAGACATAGAAGAAGCAGTGCTAGAAAACAAACTGACATTAGACAAGGTGGCAGAAGCGTTCTGATTATTCAAGACTGCTTTTGACTTCTTTTACAACATAAACCCTTCTGTGACACAGGCACTGAAACTAAAGCAAACTGTGGAAGGATTAGTACCATACAGAAACATTTTTCGAGAAATGAAAAAGCAAAAAGTCAGACAGAAATTACAATATATTTCCATAAAGTTGCACCAAGTGTGCCTGCCTTTCCTGTCTCCCCTTCCACCTCCTCCACCTCTTCTGCCTCTGCCACCCCTGACACAGCAAGACCAGCCTCTTCTCTTCTTCCTCCTCATAGGCTTACTCAACATGAAGATGAGGACGAAGACATTTGTGATGATCCACTTCCACTTAATGAATAGTAAATAATCATCATGCCATGCAGTTAATGAACTTATCTGTTGTGTATGTATGTGCGTGTCTTCATGTGAAAATCTCATAACCGTATGGCAAGAACTGTATGAGATGTTTTGATATCATCATCATTATTACTTAAGTATTCATGGTATAGAACATTGTGTGCAAGACTTGTGTTAAATAGTCCATCCTTACATAGGCATATATGAGTGATATTTAATATAAAATTAATAATGAATAATGTGTTAGTTTCATTACTGTTTTATAACTTTCCTTTCAAAGAATTGCATTACTGTACATTATGCCTCTCTCTCAGTCTCTATATATGAGCCTATCATCACAGGTAAATGTTTTTATTAAAATATAACAATGTTTCCCATATTGTATTACGAATATTACTATCATATTGTATGTCATAAAAATTTTATAACAATGTATTCATTAGTGTTCAGGCGAGGCTAACCTGAAGCAATCAAGTACATTAGGCTACCATAAAGCAATCATATTGCTGCTTCTTTGTTATTAATGCATGAGTCACTATACCTATAAATAAATGTGAACATGAGAAAAAAATAAGGAGTGTGACGAGAGATTTAAGATTTAAGAAAACCACGAAGAGTCATTTCAGGAAATCGATGCAAGTAAAAGTTTAATCAACAATGTCCATCAGCAGTACCTACACACTGTCAGCACAGTGGACTGATTGATGTGTTCTAACACCATCATTCTAGAAGTAATGCTGCAGACATGAGAAGTCATTCAAAGATGTATGACACTCTGGATCCACTGAGTTCATTCTCTTCCTGTCTCAAATGGGGCAAGGGTAGAAGGGAGAGTGCTGGCACCAGAAACACCTGCAGTTGAACTCTGACTCTACCACCCAGTATTTTATGTGGGGTTACTTGGGCCTCTCAGGGCCTCAGTTTCCTCATCTGTAAAATGGGGATAATATCACTTACCTCACAAGGAATTAAAGAATTGAGCATGTAAAATGCTTTCAATCAATGTTAGTTCACTTACTTGAACTAACATGAGAGCCCTTTTCTTGATGTTTGAGCACTTAGAATGTTAACTGACATAAGCACCTATGTGATCAAAACCATTTTCATTCTTCACAATAGTCCCTGTCACCTCTGCTAAGCATATGGTTTCATTTGTAAACAGGAGGCAAGGGTCTGAAATGACAGGCAGGTAACTCATCTGTTTTCTCTTGCATGACTGCACCAATGGCAATAATCAATATTTCAATGGTAACTAGATTGCATTTAATGAGCTGTTTGAAACCATTACTTAACCTTGTTTTCATCTGGTGCTTATTAGTGCCTTACTGCAGAACATGAATTTTAATTAAAGTCTTCTTCATGAAAAAAAAAAAAAAAAAGAAAGAAACAATGTCAAATATGGCAGAATAGTAGAAGCCAAATTGCAGGGTAACTTCTAGACCTATAACCAGAGTCAAGTCCCAGCAAGACCAAAAGTGTGATTTACAAAATGTTATTACCCGTGGAGCCGAAATACACCACAAAAGAACTGCATGCATTTTCCAGTTTAGATCAACAGAAACCCAGGTAAAATGTGTGGGAATGGATCTTAAGGGTATAAGATTAATGTGGAAGGCATATAAAATGGAGGAGTTGGGATGAATTTATTGATACAGGCCCATTAAGTAGAGATCCTAGATTTGATGTTTTAGCTTGAAAGGGGCCAGGAATGGCTCTGCAGTTTGCTCCGTTGATTGACTGAAGTATAAACCCGAAGGTGTTCTATACTAAATGAAGTTGAAATGCAGAACTTCCTTTATAGACTGTGAAGCAGAGGCCAGCAAACCTTCTCCCTAAGGAGTCAGATAGTAATTTTTTTTTTTTTTACTTTGCAGGCCATATTGTCTCTGTCACAACTATTCAACTCTGCCATTGTGACATGAAAGTAGATATAGAAAATATGTAAATAAATGGGCAAGACTGTGTTCTGATAAAACTATTTACAAAACAGGCAGTAGGCTGGATTTGTTTGACCCATGGACTATAGTTTTCTGAAACCTGCGATAGAGGAAGCTATCCAACGGCTTAGGGATATTGGGACATTAGAACGGATTTACCATGAAAGGTATGCTCACCTACCTCATGAGGGTCCAGAGAACATGCCCTTTGCCACAGCTGTGAGGAATAAGTGAGCTCTGGCATTCTTAAAGAGCCCTGTAATGGCCCTTTTCTGTAGCTTAGAAATTACATTGGAAACCACTACCATCAAACTGAGATTTCTAAATGCAAAGAGAATAATGAGTTTCCAGGCTGGCAGGTGCCAAGGGAAAGGACTTAATTTTCAAAAGCAAGATCAGCATTTTACTCTAATAGACAGTGAAGCCAAAGCAGTAATCAGAATAGTCTGGCTCACAAAGATCTTTGGAGTTAGATAATTGTTCATGGTGTACTTAGAACTGAAATAAATGGCAGTCTGCTAAAATCTTACTTTATCCATGTAAGCAGAAAAGCTCTAGGTCTAGTGAACTGAAGTCTGACTTGAATTACCAAAACAAAGAGTTATAACCCTTCAACCAGTTCCCAAACTTGAACCAGATCACAGACCCAGAGTCCTTTGAATAAAGGGAAGTCTGGGTCCCCTCGAGGAAGGACCCTGCTACGCTGTCAGAAATGTATACTGATAATTTTCCTCCCAGCTTTTCCAAAATGGAACTGCAGCCATTTAGCAGTGTGACTGTGCATGAGAGAAAGAGAAATAACCAGACTTTTAGGGGATTACCAGATACTGGCTCTGAAATGACACTAATTCCTAGACACGCACAGGATCATGTGGTCTACCAGTCAGCAGAGGGGCTTATGAAGATCAGGTAATCAATGAAATTTTAGCTCAGGCCCATCTCATGGCAGGTCCCTGAGCCTTCTGTGGTTATTTTCCCAGATACAGAATGCTTATTTGGGATAGGCGTACTCAGCAATTGGCAAAATCCACATACTGGTTCCCTGACCTGTGGAACAAGGTCTATAATGATAAGAAAGGCCAAGTGAAAGCCACTAGATTTGCTTTTACCTACAGAAATAGTAAGTCAGGAGCAATACCACATTCCTGGAGAGATTTCAAAGATTAGTGCCATCAAGGACTTGAAAGATGCAGGGGTGGTCATTCCTACCTCATCCACATTCAACTCATGTATTTGGCCTGTGCAGAAAAGAGATGGATCTTGGACAATGACAGCAGATAATCATAAGCTTTATCAGGTGTTGATTCAAAGGCAGCTGTTCTTCTAGATGTGGTTTTGTTGCTGAAGCAAATCAATACATCCCCTGGCACCTGATATGCAGCTATCGATTTTATGAACGCTTTTTTTTTTCTATACCTGTTAGTAAAGACTGCTGGCCAGGTAAGCAATACAACTTAATTGTTCCACCTCAGGAGTATATCAACTCTCCCGTCCTATGTCATAACTTAGTTATAGGGGACCTTAATCACTTTTCCCTTCCATATCATGCACCATTACATTGATGATATTATGATGATGGGCCTTGTGAACAAGAAATATTAATTACTCTAGACACATTAAGACATCTGTGTGCCAGAAGGTAAGAAATAAATCCTACAAAAAGTCAAGGTCCTCACACCTCAGTGAAATTTCTAGGGATTCCATAATCTGAAACATGTCAAGACATTCCTTCCAAAGTGAAGGATAAGTGGCTGTACCTACCTCATCTACCACTAAGAAAAAGGCAGAATGCCTAGTAACCCTCTTCGAATTTTAGAGGCAACAAAAATCGCATCTGAGGGTGCTACTCTCTATCTCAGCCCACACCTACAGCCTCATGGGTTGTCCCTTATGAACAGTTAACTGAGGAAGAAAAACAGCTCAGGCTTGCTGCACAGTGTACAGGCACTCCCCCAAAATGTACAGCTGCATCCCTCTAGCCCTTTTCTGGGATATCCTTGAAGGACAGTGGTGAACAGAAATCCTCCCATTGGGCAGAATTTTGAGCAGTGCATCTGATTGTTCATTTTGCCTGGAAGGAAATATGACCAGAGGTATGGATCTGCATTAATACATGGGCTATGGATGACAGTTTGGCTGGATGGTCAGGGACATAGAAGAATCACAATCGGAAAACTGGTGACAAGGAAATCTAGGAAAGAAGTATGTATACATACCTCTCCCAGACGGCATGGAGCATGAAATTTTGTCTCCCATGTGAATACTCACCAAAGGGTGATTGTTAAAAACAGAAAAAGCTTGCAGTAAAAGCTTTTAATAATCAGGTAGATAGAATGACCCATTCTGGAGGTGTCATTCAGCTTCCTTTCCCAGTCATTCATGCCATTGCCTAATGGGCCCATAAAGAGGGGCCATGGTAGCAGGGATAGAGTTTACGCCTGGGCTCAGCAGCATGGACTTTGACTCACCAAAGCCAACCTAGCTACAGCCAGCGTTGAGTGTCCAATTTGCCAACAGTAGAGACCAACACAAAGCTCTTAATATGGCACCATTACCCAGGTAATCAGCCAGCTACCTGGGGGCAAATAATTACATTGAATTACTTCCATCTTGGAAGAGGTAATACTTTTTTCTTATTGGAATAGACAATTTAGATATGAATTTGCCTTCCTTGCACACAATTCTTATGCCAAAAACAACCATCCAGAGGTGAAAAGAATGCCTTATTCACTATTATGGTGTTCCACACATCATCACTTCTGACCAATAAAATCATTTCACAGCAAATTAAGTGTGGCACTGGGTCCATGCTCATGGAATTCACTGGTTTAACCATATTTTCCATCACCCAGAAGTAGTTGGCTTGATAGAATAGTGGAATGGCCTTTGGAACACTCAGTTACAGTGCCAGGTAGGTGAAAATATCTTGGAGGGCTCAAGCAATGTTCTCCAGGTTGTGATATATGTTCTAAGTCAATATCGAACGTATGGTGATGTGGTGCTATTTCTCCCATTCCTATTGATAGAATTCATGGCTGCGGGAATCGAGATGTGGATATGAATAACTAAGAAGGACTTACTGTATAGTACAGGGAACTCTACTCAGTACTCTGTAATGACCTATATGGGAAAAGAATCTAAAAAAAAGTGGATATATGTATATGTATAACTGATTCACTTTGCTGTACAGCAGAAACTAACACAACATTTCAAATCAACTATACTCCAATAAAAGTAAAAATAATAATAATAAAGTCACCAGTTATTGAACTTTCTCTAGAAAAAATGTGGAGATGAGAGTGATCCCTGATGATCCACTAGCAAAATTTTTGCTTCTCATTCCTGAAATTTTAGTTTTGTTGGTTTGGAGAACTTTAGTTCCAAAAGGAGAAATGCTTCCACCAAGGGACATGAGAATGATTTCACTAAGCAACAAGTTGAGACTACCATCTGGCCTCTTTCGCTCCTCCTATCACTGAATTAGCCAGCAAAGAAAGGGGTTACTCTACTAGCTGGGTGATTGATCCTGATTATCAAGGTAAACTTGAGAATGACAGTGAGGGTAGGGAGGAATATTTCTGGAATTCAGTAGATCATCAAGGTTGCTTCTACAACTCCCATATCCTGTGATTAAAGTCAATAGAGAACTACAACAACCCAATTCAGCCAGGACTGCCAATAACCCATATGATTCAGGAATGAACATTTCAGTCACCCTACCATGTAAGGAATCACAACTGGCTCAAGTGCTTGCTGAGAGCAAAGAAATATGGAATAACTAGCTATGACCACATAACTAGCTGCAGAAATGAGGACTATACTAGTTATGGGGTTTTCCTTCTTATTTTATATGAATGTTTGTGTGTATACACTATATGCATATGTATTTATTGTATATGTATATATACATGTATATCTTAACACATGTAACATTTATATACATATATAATAACCAAATACATATATATACACCAAATATATTTGTTTTCTTCCCCTCTCTCATCCTCTTATTATCTAACATAAGGTACATTAATACTAGCTAACTCTACATCTCAGTATTTAAGTTACAGGATGTCAAAGAAGGTATATGAATCAACTACGAGAAGAATGAATATGACTCCAAGAAACAGAAGAGACTTTGTATCCTTTTGAGGAGAAATGGTTGGCATGTGATCAGTTGTACATGGGACAGCTGAATCACGTTAATCAGAATATTACTCTGTTAGTGTCTTTATACTGAGGTTAAATAAGTTTTAAGGAAATGTATATGGCTGCCAAGTTGACAAAGGGTAGATTGTGGTGGCTTTGTAATATGTCAACTTGCTGGAAAACTACATTTCCCAGAATTCTCTTTCCTGTGTATGTTTGTTCAGAGTGGACCACAAGAGAGATTCTTATGGATGGAGATCTGGATGATGAAAGTGAAGCAGCAACTATTCTGTAGCTCATACACACCGCTTATCATATAACACGAGACAGAAGCCAGGTATGCAACTTCTCCACCTTACAATGGATATTACTTCAGCTTCTCAGACTTCTGGGCCAAAAAAAAGTGTTTAACTCTATGATGATGGCCCTGGCTTCTGTAAGACACCACCAAAGTCAGAGGGAAAAGAACTAATCCTCATGGACTCCAGCTTGTGTTTTCAGTTTCCAGCTTATTCTTGCTCTCTCCCACCTTACTTCCACCTTTTCTGATTGTCTACCTTGAGAAGTTAAAGCTCCAGCTTCAGATATGAGGAGCCTTACAGAGACCACTCAACCTAACAGCTCCTACAGCTGCATAGTCAAAACCCTATATAAGTTTTTCTGCTTCCTTTGTTGAACACTAATATAGTAGAGAAAATAAATATTAGAGGAACAAAGAGAGGTACAATAATTATGAAACTGGAGAACTCCTGGAGTGGAGATGTGATCTTTAGAACACAGGGAGAGATATTTAGAGACACAGAAAAACAACTTTTTCTCTAAACTAAAGGGAAAAGAGATATTGGTCGGGCCAAAAAGTGCCTTCATTTTTTAAGTAAAAATAAAAAACACACTTTTCATTTTCACCAAGAACTTTATTGAACAACATATTCACCCTTTTGTTCCACTACCTTCTGCCATTTTTCAGGCAACTTCATAATTCCATCTTCCCAAAACTTTTTATCTTTTTGAGCAAAGAACTGTTCCACGTGCCTTTTACAGTCTTCTAGGGAATTGAAATTTTTTTCCATTAACAGCATTTTGTAAAGACTGCAATAAATGGAAATCCAAAGGTGCAATGTCTGGTGAATACGGTGGATGAATCAGAACTTCCCAGCCAAGCTGTAACAGTTTTTGCCTGGTCATCAAAGAAACAGGAGGTCTTGCATTATCCTGATGCTAGATTATGCATTTTCTGTTGACTAATTCTGGATGCTTTTTGTCAAGTGCCACTTTCAGTTGGTCTAATTGAGAGCAGTACTTGTTGGAACGAATCGTTTAGTTTTCCAGAAGGAGATCACAACAGAGGACTCCCTTCCAATCCCACCATATACACATCACCTTCTTTGGAAGGTGTGGTTGGTGGTGGTTCATTTCGCTTGCCCCACGATCTCTTCTGTTCCACATTATTGTACAGTATCCACTTTTCATCACCCGTCACAATTTGTTTTAAAAACAAAACGTTTTCATTACGTTTCAGTAGAGAATCGCATGCGGAAATATGGTCAAGAAGGTTTTTTTCGCTTAACTTATGTGGAACCCAAACATCAAAGCGATTCACATAACCAAGCTGGTGCAAATGATTTTCAACGCTTGATTTGGATATGTTGAGTATGTCGGCTATCTCCCACGTGGTATAACGTTGATTGTTCTCAATTACTGTTTTGATTTGATCGCTATCAACTTCAACTGGTCTACCCGACCGTGGAGCATCATCCAGCGAGAAATCTCCAGCACGAGACTTTGCAAACCACTTTTGACACGTTCGATCAGTCACAGCACCTTCTCCATACACTGCACAAATCTTTTTGTGTATTTCAGTGGCATTTTTACCTTTCTTGAAATAGTAAAGCATAATATGCCAAAAATGTTGCTTTTTTTCTTCCATCTTCAATATCAAAATGGATGCACAAAAATTCACCAATTTTGATAAGTCTTTTTTTAAATGCATGCTGATATGACAGCTGTCACACAGACTCTAACAAAATTGTTTCGAATGAAGTTAAAGACAACTAGGTGCCACTCGAGCCATGTTACGGAAAAAACCGAATGAACCTTTTGTCCTTTTGAATATAGTAGATATTCTTAGAATATCTACTATAATTTTTAAACAATATTTTAGATAATCTGACTGTAGCCTCTGCTTCCAACCTACAAAAGCTGATGAGGAAAATGCCTGATTCAACCTCTAAGTCTGTTCTCCCAGCTGTGTGATTTAGAAAAAATTTCAGGTGTACATTTCTCTCTTTCAATTTCTCGAAGCATGATACTTTAACAAATGTTCTCCAATGCCCTACTGTTTTAGAGAAACAGCATTATCTTTTTGCATATCTCATCCAAATCTTGTGCTATTCGTCTGGAATCTCTTACACATTCTGCCATTGCATTTGAGTCATTTAAATGTGTATTAAAACTCAGGGAAATTTAGGGGGAAAATTCTCTTCTCTAAGTTTACTCTAATTGATTTAACTTGTGTTTCCTATTTTATCACACCTCTTCTCATAAATACCAGAACTTATGATGACTCCACTATTAGAATGAAGATTCATACTGAATGAATGAAATGCATTCAAGTGCAATGAAATGCATGCTGCAGATTAGTCATGGATATGGTCTTCTTTACTTAACCCAGATCAATTTTTTACTCACCAGTATCCTCCTCACATAGATAAGCACTTGAGTTCACTCTAGGATCAGGTCAAACTAACAATCTATCATTTGACCACTTCTTTCCTCTTTAAATATTACTCCTAAATTTTCATTTTCATTTTAATAAGTTTTTTCAGACAGAATGTCTTTGTAAGCCCTCTGTAATCATAAAAGCATAACAATAATCTCCAGGAGCCTGTCACTTCCAAGATGCAGTCACTTTTACTGCTATTGTCATATATGAATTGCATGCTATGCCTGGCGTGGACTGTTAAGCCCTGAGGCACGGACCATGTCATCCCCCATGTGTTTTTGAGTTTTTTTGGTTTGAGGGATTTTTTTAATAGCACTGACTACACAGTTTGTGCTCAACAAATGATAAATAACAATAATGAATTTCATTTGCAGATGGGATCATTTGAGAAATGGAATTTTTTCATATAAGCTGGCCAACAAATTCTCCCTCTACTCAGGGAAAAATGTCCTAACCCCTCCCCGTGATGCAGGTTAGATCAGATACACAATTTATTCTCAGGCACATATCCTAGAGTACTTCAGGGTACTAAAAAAAAAAAAAAAAAAAGTCAGCAATAAGGTAATATTCCTGGGGATAATGGTACACTGTGTGATAATAGCAAATACACAAATACAGCAAATACATTTGAGTACATTCCCACAATTCCAGGCCAGGAAGCAATTAGATGCCCAGAGCCAACAAGCCACCAACACCCTCTATTAAAAGATACAGAAAGTAGAGATGCCTGATATTGACTAGTTCACTCAGACTAGCGAAAAATCACACCTTTTTCTTTTAACTCATTGAATTCATTCAATGTGAATTTATTAAGTGCCTACTACATGCCCAGAACCATTTTAGCAATAATGAAAAGCAGACTAACAACATCTATGTCCTTCCCCAAAGGAGTCCACAGTTTTACAGGGTAGATAGATGTATAAATAAACAATTACAATAAAGGGTGGTGAGACAGATGTTCACATAGTAATTCGCACAAGGTACCATGAAAACACAGAGGAGGAAACACAAAATTTTGTTCATTTCTAGATTTTTCAAGATGTTTTTCCCATAGCAAAGTACCTACTTTACAAAAAATTACATTCCCATCATCTTTCATACAACATGAATTTATGTCAGAAGTGTACCTTCTCTTACATCCTCACACCACTATAACTTTATTGCTTTCTTTTCTCCTTGTAAACTTTTTATGGGAAAGAACAGTCTTACTTCTATGAATTTAGCTACCATGATCCTTTACCAAATTATTATATAAACTGGCCTCCCTGCTTCTGCTCTTATGCCCAGTTCATTCTATTTTCAACGTAACCTGTAGAGTGATGCCATTCAAACAGAAGTAGGATCATGCCATCTTCTCACTAAAACCCTCCAGTGGTTTTACATCTCACTCCAAGTAAAAGCCAAAGTACTTACAGTGGCACATCAATCAATCCATCCCACATCACCACTCCCTCTCCCTCTCCGATCGCAATCCTACTGCTCTTCCTTTCACACACTCGTATCCTGCCCATTGCTATCTTTTGAAAACGATGCTGATCACTGCTCTGACCGTAGGTCCTTGTACTTGCATTCCCTCTGCCTCGAGTGCTCTTCACGTGTCCCCACGTGCTCAGTCTCTCACCTCCCCTCATTTCCTTCACGTACTTACTCAGAAGTGAGGACTTCTGTGGGCAGTATATTTAAAACTGCAACCCTCCCTTACTGCCTAGACCCTCCCTCCTTTATTTTCCCCCATAGCATATGTCACCTTTAAAGGTACTTTTTGTTTTGCTTACCTATCTTGCTCGCTCTTAGCTCATCTCATTTACTCCATATCTGCCTTGCCCTCCCACAACTACCCAACCGGAGTGTGCGTCCTGCAGGAGCAAAGATTTTCACTGATTTGATTAACTGTTTTAATTCACAGAAGGCAATCAACGGATTTCTGTTTAAAGTATTATATATTAATGTGTGGGATTATTTGTGTAATTTAAGCTTTGTCTTCCCATTAGGCTGCAAGGCCCATAAGAGAGGAACAAAGTTGTTTTGCTCACTGCTGAATTTTTGATACCTAGAACTGTCCTTGACTAGGAAATCATTTAAATATCATTTTACCAGTAAACTAATGAACAGGTTCATATATAATGAATGATATGTTTATTATGAATTATTTCAAAAGATATTTATATGGCTACTACCTTGAAAGTGACTTACAAATATGCAACATGAGTCAAATCAATTATTTGATAAAATTAATAATAGCATAATGTAAAAGAGTGTATAATTATATAAAAACCACTTAACCATTTAAAATAAAGTACTCAAAAATAAACTGAGTACATAAACCTAACACTGGGGAAAAAACACATACATTGTGATATCTGTCTTGTAAAATGTAAAGCATGCCAAACAACTCTACTTATAGTTAAGAGAGCTATGCATATTGAAAGAAAGAAAGGGAGAAAGAAAAGAAAGAAAGAGAGAGAGAGAAAGAAAGAAAGAAAGAAAGAAAGAAAGAAAGAAAGAAAGAAAGAAAGAGGGAGAGAGAAAGAGAAAAAGAAAGAGAAAGAAAGGGAGAGAGAAAGAGAGAGAGAGAGAGAAAAAGAGAAAGAAAGAAAGAGAGAGAGAGGGGGAGGGAGGGAGGGAGGGAGAAAGAAAGAAATGCATGGAAATGATAAATATCAAATTCAGGAGAGGATATACCTCTACAGGGAAAGGAAGGGTTTACAATTAGGAAAGACCCATGAGGGATTTTGACTGGGTTTGTAATGTTTCCCTTGGGTAAGCCAGTTGTGGATACATGGCTGTTTGTTAAGAGTATTCTTTACACATTTTTGTTCGTCTGAAATAATTCCAAATAAATAAAAACACAAATAAACATGTAAAATATACTACCTACATTCCAAGAGGAGCTTTAAACTATCCCCGTGTTCTTCTTTTTCTATACTACCTAAGCAAGCTCTTTAGTGATTGTGGGAAGCATAAGCACTTTTAATGCTTAGGTTGCTTGTTCTTCAAGTTTTAGATCTTTCTGCTGTGCACTGAATCCTGACTGGTGTTAACACCAGTACACAGAAAAATTGTTTACTTGTTAATTGGTTTTTATTCTTTAAATTCAGCTCCAATTATCTAATGTTATCTATCTTTCCACCCTATAACAGCTATAATTAAAGTGAAATTAGCAATATGGCTAGTTTCTTTCATCTAGGTATCCAGAAAAATGATCCCTAGGAAATCACTAAGGAATACAGTTTTTAGTAAAAATAAAATTTCTTTTTGGGGGCTAATTGGTACCACCCATGGTTATATGTGGTTCTTTAACTCTTAACATTCTTCAGGTTCTGAAGAATGTGTGGAGGGGGAAACACACTTGCAATATTTTTTGGCACTGAGATTAAAAGTGTCAGTAACACTTTTAAATGTGATTAATTCTTTTATGCCCGTGGGAGGGTGGAGTGTGATATTACAAAATCACATACTGAAAAGCCTAAAATAAACTTAGAAATGAGCACTCTCATCTTACAGAGAAAAACCACATTTAGGTGGGTCAGATTTTGTATCACAACCCAAGTTTCCCAAATTCTAGTCTGATGCTCCAAAGCACTATTCCTGGAAAATGTAGAGTCTAGTGATAATTCTTCATAGAAGGGAAGAAAAGGAGCTAAAACTGTTTGAGAATTTTGCTGGCTCTTGCTAGGCTCTTTAAAGATACCATCATTTTTATCTCTCAACACAACTTTATGAGGTAGAAATACTATTTTCCTGAGGAGCAAACTGGGGCCCAGAGAGGTTATGTCACTTGCCCCAATTCTTGCAGGTAACAAGTGATAGAACCAGAAGCCAGGCAAGGATTAGTCCAAGTCCACCAAAGCTGTGCTTGTTGCACTCTGCCTGCTCCTGTAAATAGTGATGGTGGATTAGAGCAATAGTCTATATCACGCAGCCTCAACAGGGGCAATATCCCAAGAGAGCAAAAATTTTTGTTACAATGCTTTGTGGCCTTCCAAAGGTTCACAGTACATATGCAAATATATTACAATTTCATGGGGAAGGGGACAATCAGAAAAAAAAAAAAAAAATCTAAAATGTCTCCTTAGGGGAGTTATAAAGAAAAAAAAAGAAAAAGTTTGAGAAAAGCTGCTCTATATAGTTGAAGAAAAAAATGCAAGTTAATGTTTAAGCCATTTTTCTAACTCTAGGTATAAACTCAAAACCAGGATACCTGATTCTCAATTCCATTAAATGTATGTTTTAAAGCATCAATAGTTTTTTTCTTTGATAAGCTACAGGCTTTCTGCTGGTCAAAGCATGGGTTTTAGAGTCAAGTGAACTTATCAAGTTGGTAGGTCGGCTCAAATATTCATGAATTTTGCAATTACTTGAACTTTCTGAGTGTCATCTCACAGTACCATTGAAATAATTAACTGAAATCGCATGTGAAGTGCCGAACATAGAGTAAACTTTCAGTAAATGTGCGTCCCTTCCCCACATTTGGTTATTAATTTCTTTGAACAGTAAATCTCTACAAGAGGATCAAGAATGTCAGAACTGGTTAAAATAAGAGCTGTTTTACTTTAGGGAAAGAACTGAATATTTTGACCATTATAGAATTATGCATTTTCCAAGCAGTTGGTATTTAGTATTTGAGCATTTAGAAATGTAGGAGAAGGTTCTGTATCAGCAGGATTTGTTGGAGTATTTTGAAGGAAGAATATTTTAAGTGGTCTGTGATAGAGGGAAAAATAAAAGGTTATATTTACTTCAGTCATAACCATCAGTGGTCAGAAGAGCCTGTATTTGAGCAGTGAAATCATAGAGGATAAGTATCTTAAAGAAAAGAAAGGAAGAGGCAGCAGATAGACTGGCCTCTACAGTGATAGAAACTAGATGGAGAATTAAGTTTCTGAAATTGTCATGTAATATACCTCAATGCAACTACTTCAATTCCAAAACATTTTAAATGGAGGATTGCATCTCCCCTCCATTGTGGTAGCTTAAGAACATGATAATGAGGGTTGTAATCTTTATAATTGCTCATATTTAATATTTCACCTTTCTTTCCATGATAGGTAATATGATAACTTAAGATAATCATGTGCGCCTCAAGTCAGATTTCCTAAGGATTTATTTTTTAATTCAAATAAATATATTATTAGCCAAAAAAGCTTCACTAATAAATTTCATATTTCAAAGAACTTACTTTATAGGTAAACTAATATCAATACTTATGTTTATTTCTGTAGATTAATATAATCCCTTTAGTTTATCCTTTAATAACTTATTAAAAAGGCATATATCAAGTAGGAAGGATTATACAAACAGTACATTGCGAAAAATACACATATATATATAGAATGTGTATTTTTAATGAAGAATAAACATGCGTACACTTGTGTGTATGTCTATCCATCTAAATCTTATGTGTGTTTGACAATCTTGCTCTGTATAATCACATAAGCATTACAACTGGGCAGATTTTATTTCTCCAGCAAAAAAAGTATCACTCTAATTGTATACTTATCACCACTCTACAGTAGCAGCAATTTAGAAATACACTGATAAAATTATGAGAGTGTGAATCAAGAACTGAGATACTGGGTGAAAAGATGATGTAGAGGAGATGACAAAATTTGAAGTTGGGGTTCTATTTGTCAGTAATAAAAGAAATCATCAGTCTAGTCAGTATGCAGTCATTGGTTGTAAGCTTGTCTGTGGGATTTTAATTGTCCTGATCTTTAGTTTTCTTAAACTTATCTGAAAAGAGAAAACATAAAATTTTTCACCAGAGAAGGAGACATGGCCCTGACTACTTTCAGAGTAGCAATGCAACAGTGTTCATTTCAAGGCACCAGATCCAGCTCCAGACTCTCTAGGTCACTGCCCATTAAATATTGGAGGAATAAACATTCTAGTCCCAAAGTGGTAGAAGAAAAAGCAAGGTTCCAAAATAATTCTTTGCTTGTTTTTTAACCAGTTTGAAAATATTACAGGAAGTCGATCATCATGTTAAACTTTAAAATATCAAAAACTTTTCTTATGCTCTGTCTCACTTCACTTCCAAAATGCCTTCCTATGTGTTTTCTCCTCTCCTTCCTGAGTTTTACATTATGTCCGGTCTTCTGACTAATTATGGTGTTGAGTGCCCTGGATAGGCTATTTTGCTTCATTGTGTTACAATTATATGCAGAACCAATTACACTATGTCAATGCAATTTTCCACATAAATAGTGTTGACAGCAATTGATACTGTGGCTCAGAGCCTGTAGAAATGGGCAAAGTCCCAGCTGGGAGATTAGCTTCTTTTTTTCTTTTGCTTAAATGAAGCAGCTTATTTCCTTTCCTTTTAGCTGCCTATCTTCTACCTTCTGTTTAGAACTCAGTGGAATTGACCCACCATCTTAATAACCAGGACTAGAAAAAAAGGGACCTATCCAAATGAAATGACAATTTAGCTAAAGAACATGCAACAAATCCACATTTAACTGTCCTCATCATTTTCTCATACCTCAGAACCTGCATAAACTTAAATCTTGAGTTTCTGGTTTTGTTTGTTTATTTGGTATAAAATATATTATCAACTCATCTATATACAAGAAGGAAAATACAACACACAGGTTTGCACAGACCACAGACATGAGAAAACTGAGCATTTCAAGACTTTCTAAAGGTCAATTTATTTTGAAAGAATTTATAAGAATGATTATGCTATCTTTTCAAATGAGCATTTCTGTAAATTTTCAAGTTTGAAATTTTAGACTCAAATAATTTCCATTTATAAATAAATATATAGCAATCAAAATATATTTAACATTGCATGGCATCATACAAGTTACTTTATGAAAAAAAAAAAAGGAGCTATTTATAAACCCAAAACAGTAATGCTAGTGTCTATAGAAAACAAACCTGTACTCCTATTACAGAAAGAGCCGGGTCTTTCTCCTTTGATCTCAGAAATTCTTCCGGAATTTACATAACACAGCTTAGACATGATCAATAACCTAAACAGGGTTTAAAATCTAGTGTTCCAAAATATATAGTTAAACTAAATGTCTAGGTATGCTTTTCATAAACTTTCATATACTTTAGATGAATCATCAGGATCAAAACCCAGAAAGCCTTCATTCAACAACCAAGTGCCAGCCACTGATTTGAAGCTTAGCGTGAAAAGGTGCCGAGAGCATGTCTGCTTCCTATCTGAGGAACAGAGAGGGATATACTAGGGTAACTCGAGCTCTAAGGGAAGAGATGCAGTTTGTTTTATTCATGTCTTCACTATAGTCTGCATCATTTGGCTTGCAACTTTAAGAAATGTTTTAAGTTTCTTTCTGTCTGCTTCATTTTAGAACTCACTCAAAAGAAGCCAGTTTTGACCTTCTAGATATCCTAGCAAATGCCATCAGATTGATATAGTACCATGTCATTTTTCACACTACACAGAAACAAAGTATAGACTCATTCTGAACACAGAAGCAAATGTTCCACAGCAAGAAATGAATAAAAAAATTCAGAGATAAGTTAGAATGACAGGTTAATCTGGTTTAGAAGGTGCCTGTGGAAAAGAAGTATGAACTGGGATATAACTTGATTTCTGGAAACTCTAGAATTAGAAGATGTAAAAGATTTAGTGAGTGAAAAACATCCTGGGGCCCAATCCTCTATCAAATATTCATCTTCAATCCTACTTACGAAGAACTCCATACCCATGAGAGAGATTACAGGAAGCAGGAAATGAGACTATTATGATCACTTTGGGTTGATTTACTCTTATTGCATATTCCCATCTAAAGGGTCTGTGCTTCTTTAGAATACGCCATGAAAAATAGGCAGAGAATACAGAAACTGAAAATGTGATCTACAGAAAGAACCGTTTTAAAAGGAAATGTTTGCTTAATCCTTCTCTAAGGAGTCCATAGACCTTCAGTACCACGTGATAAAATTCAAAAGGAAAAACTGCATCCCCCATAGGTATATGACCATGTGTCATCAGCCTATTATGTCACTGTCTGCCACATTGCAAAAGGATCCATTTTCCCATTAGCTCTCTTTCAACAAATATTTGTTCCATGCCTGCTACATTAACAGGAACTGTTCTACTCACTAAGAACACAGCAGCAAGTAGAAGGAGGTAACCATGAAAAGATCACAGACAAGAGCATTCCATACAAAATGGACAGGTAATACAACGCCCTAAAGTGGGAACACGTTTGGTCTGTTCAATGGGGTTGGAGAGTAAGGAACAAGGAAAGAATAGTATAAAATAAAGTAGGAAGAATAGGCAAGGATCAGAACATGCGGTACTTTATAAGTCAGGGCAAGAAATTTGGGTTTCATTTAACTATGATATTTGGTGACTTTAAGAGATCATTCTGGGTACTGTATGAATAATGAATTACGGAGAACAAGAATAGAAATCAGTGAAACCTGTTATTGGAGGTCAATTAAAAATGATGTTTGGTTTATAATAGAGATAGAAATGAGTAGATTAATTTAAAATATATTGGGAGGTAGGAGCTATAAGACTAAAATGAAGTCTTGGGGGAGAAAAGGAATAAGGAATGGAAAGTAAACAAGAATAACTCCTGGATTTTGTCTTGAGTAATTAGGTGGAAAATGGTGTTCTTTTCTGAGAGAAGGAAGTCTGGGAATGAAAGACTGATTGTTCATAGATGAAATAAAATAGTCTGCTAAAAAGCAGCACTTCTTGCATTCTTCTAAGTACCTTATGAGACTAAGTTATGGAGAATAACATTGCAAAATGTTATACACTAAACTTTTTTCATTTTCTTTTTCAGAACTTCAAGACCTCCACCACAAGTTCATAAATTTATTTGCTATAATCCTGTTGATATATATAACAAATAGAGAATGAATCTTCCCTTCTAAGATGGGAGCACCAAAGAGTTCATGCTGAGTTGAATGGAATTTGAAGGAAGGATTATATTGGATTTTACTAACCAGCATATAATAATGTTGTTTCTTTCTAGATTGTTTCCATTTTACTTAATCTATGTATTATATCCAATATAACATTAAAAACATTACAGAACATCTATATGACTTTTGCTAAATAAAATAATAAAATAATATTGGTTGTCTCCAAAAAGCAGCCTCCATTTTATATAAACAGCCATGTTACAGGGCAGACATCACAATACTGAGCATAAATTAATTTTCCTAATAAAAGGGATACTAACACATCAAAGAGTTACCTTTCTTCTTGAGATCTCAAGATAATTTGAAAACAGGTATTTACAGAAAAAATATAGCTCAGAAATAAGTAAAGCTCTTACCCACAGATGCTAAATACTGAACAGGGGTCAATGAAGTCTGAACAACATAGCACTACCAGGACACTTAAGGCATCTCAAGAGCTTGCACTGTTGGTCATTTTGTCAGAGAAACTTGCAAAATAGATTCTCTTTTAATCTATATCAGATGAAGCAGTAGAGAGCCTCATTAATCTATGTCCAATAACTTCAGATATGGTCTTTGCCCAAGTCAACTTCAACTGAATTTTCAATCTAAACACATGTAACTACTATGTGATGGACGTATATGCCAATTGAAGTGCCAAATTTCAAAAAAAAAGAAAAGGTTTGGGCAGAAAGGAGCCAGTTGTTCTTCTGCGAAAAGAAAAAGAAGTCCTTCCGATTGTCATGGAGGTCTTTATAAATCAGGGAGAATCAGAGGCCAAACTTTCATTTTGTCTTAATGCCATTTCTATCTGTATGCTCTTACCTCACCCACCAGCATACACCCTCTAGATTGCAGGGACTCTAGTATTAGCTACTTGTCAATACTAACCCTTGCACTTTTTGTTCTTCCCCCTAGAAACAATCTTTTAGATGCACATATGGCTGCTTTATTTTCTTTTGTCTGATTTCAGCTCAAATATTCTCCCCTCACAGAAACCTTTCTAGATCACCTGTGTTCATTTGATAACCAAAATTGATGAACAAATAAACCCAATATGCAATGGCTCAAACACAATATGATCTTATTCCACTTCCATTGAACAGTCCAGACAAATCTTGTAGGTTGCAGCCAGGGAAGGAGTCTTTGCTCCACACTGTCATTCAGGGACCCAGGCTGACATGAGCTCTGCCATTTTTAATACATGGTTTCCAAGATTGTTCCAGTCACTCTGATAATTGTTGTGACCTTCCAGCTCACAATAAGAAACAAAAATCATTAAACACCATTTGAAGAAGGTTTTATGGCCAGGCCTGGAAGTGGCAGACTTCACTTCTGTTTTTGGACTAATAGAAAGCACTTACTCATATGGCCACTATACCATTTAGTGTAGAGTTTTAAATTTAGAAACTTAGTGTAGCTGGGAAGCCATGGGCCAGCTTTGGTGGAAGAAGGGGAGAATGAACTTCGATGACTAGTTAGTAGTGTCTGACATACCACACTAATTTGAAGTCACATCTATTAATTTTCTGCCTTTCTCATTAATATGTAAGGTCTTCAAAAATTTTGTCTGTTTTGCTCATGTCTCAATACTCAACATTAGAATAGAGCTTGGCACCTAACAGATGCTAAAATAGTATTTATTGACTAATTGATTCACCCAGCCAATGCCTCTAAAGACTCCAGTACAGTGAGTCCCAGATATTTGGTTGCCAAAACTCTCTGATGCCCAAGAGTCTACTTTCAGAAATAACTATGTTCATCTCTTTTTTTTTTTTGTGCCCTTTTATAACTATCTAATGATAGTAAGAACAAGTTCTAGTATGTATTGAGTAGCTGCCATGTGCCATACACTACACTAAATCTTTCACAGGTGTTGTCTCATTTAGTCTTCACAATTACCCCAGAAGGTAGGCAATCTTGTTAGTCCCATTTTACAAATGAAGAAAGTGACGCTTAGAAAAGTTAAGAGATTTGCTCAAGCCCACAGTGGAAAAGGTAACAGAACTGGGACTCGAATCTTGTTCTAGAACTCAGTATTCAGAGCCCAAGCTTTTAACCATTAAACTATACGACCTCTGACAAATTACTTACTCTTTTAAAGCATTGGTTCTCAAATGGGGGCAATTTTGCCAATGTCTGGAAACATTTTCGATTGTCATGACTTGGGTAGGGGAGGTTATCAGTTTCTAATGGGTAGAGATCAAGGATGCTGCTAAACATCCTACAGTCACATGACCCCCACACACAACAAAGAATTATTCAACTCAAAATGTCAGAGCTGATGTTGAGAAACCCTGACTTAGAGGGACATGCTGGTAGCCAGTGCCATGCTGCTTTGAACAAACTGTAAGCAATTACTCTCTTATTCTGATCTTCTCAAAGATTATTTTTACTCCACTGAAAAACCCTTTTCAAGATTGTCCCTGTCTGTGTTGTTACTTACTACCTCTTTTCACACTTCAGCTTCTAATTTCAATTTGTCCCTGGAAATTTCATTTATTATCTTTTTCAAGCTTGAGTTCTTTTGCAACAGCTCAGGAAAGTCTCTACTGTTTTCCATTCTAACATCTTCTAATGTTCTACCTCCTATGACACCTCCCTCTACAGGTTAACAACCTTTTTAATAACCTCCCCAACCCAGATCTAAACCAAATGTTCACATAGCTCCCCCTGCCCTCATTAACTTACCAAACATACTTAACCTCATTTGAGGCCACTGAGTTCTCTTGAATCCAGCCAGGAGTTTAATGGCCTCATTTACCTAATGTAAATTCCTCCTTCTTACTTTTAAAAATTGAAAAGAGCAAACTAATAGCAAAGCCAAGATGAAACACAAGGCCCCCTGACTCCCAGTCGACCATTATTTTTAAGATAACACACTGCCTCAAACCTGACAGAATGCTCATATGCATTTACATCTGCTCATATTAATGCTTTTAACCTAGCTAGAGCTAAGAATAAAGTTAGAGGAACATGCTAATTTCTAAATAAGCTGTTTGGTATAGTTTGCTCTGTATATTTATATATTTACTCAAATGTTAAATATATCCTAAGGTATTACCTACAGAAATTAATACTACTGATTTTTACATGTCAGATTGCCTCTTCACTGTCTTTGCAACCAAGCAGTATGAATCTAGCCTCTATAAATTATAGTTGGAATATTTTATTTTAAAGATAGTAGCAATGAATAAGCTACAGAGAAAATAAAGAAACTCCAGTATCCAAGAGAAAGGACCATGAGAATTCTCATCTCTTCTCTGACCTGCTACCCAGTTTTGATTTTAACTTAAATTGATTCTAGGGGAGAATGACAGGATGGAAACAAGAGATGGGTACTGAGGATGTCTGAGGATGATGGAAGGAGAAAAATTGCAGATAGAAAGACCTATTTAAAGGAAAACAGAGGAGAACCAATGTAAGCAAATGGCCCCAAAATGTGAACTTATCACCACCAAAGCCAGGGTTTCCAGGTGTTTTCTTTTCTTTTCCTACCGAGACAAGATTGTCAGGATGTCAAGCACCTGACTGAACTCTCCGGCACTGAGCTGTGAATTCCAAGGCTACGTGTATCATTCTGTCCATGTGTTTCCAATTTAACATGCTCTTTCTCTCCAGATAGCTTTACAAATAGCTAAGCACACTTAATGTGGTGACCCAACCAGGAAGAATGTGTCAAACTACTAACTCTGGTGCTCCTTTCAAATGACTGTCTGGACAGGCAAAACATGACCAGGAGCTATTCCTTGCCAGGGATTTTCATGGCAGTGAGCCGTCTAATCTGAATATGATCTTTCTTATGACGTTGGCTGCTGTTTCACTGTAATTATCTTAGACATACAGGTAAAATCTAGGCATTCTCATGAATATGGAATTTTTATGGAAATGAGCATGAAATATGGAATGTAAGCTTTTGTAGAACGATGGAGAAGCAACAGATGTGAAGAAGTGAGAAGGGAAAAACAAGAGGAACCAGATGGTTAACACCCTTATGAAAAATGGATATGTGATGCAGCACAATAATGCTCTTGGTAGACATAGAAACACCGTAGTCTTAAAGAGAATTCAGTGCCCAGCTTAATCTTTTCATATTTACCATTATTCTAGCTCCTTGCCACTCTACTGTAATGCCAACTCTGGGAATTTTACAATGCCAGAGTGTCATATTTGTCATGGAACACACAATTAAAGAATAGAACTGACCATGAAGTCACATTAGATCTGAATGATTGTTTGAGTGTGGTAAGACTAGGGACAAAGAAAAAGAGAAAGAAAAACCTCTTAAGATGTTCCCAATAAAAAGAGTGGCAAAAGTAAGAAAAATTAATTCATCGAATGGAAATTAGATACAAAAATATCCCATAGAGGTGAAAACAGTTCAATTTCATCTATAAATTAACATTAAAATGTCCACTTATAATTAAATCCATGTTTCCTCCCCTCAAATGTTTAAGGTACACCTCCACCAATAAATGCAAACACAAATGCATTATGGATATTAAACCATGATATACAAAAATTCCATACATACAGTACATAAGTTAACATATGACTTTTTTGTACTATAAAAACATTCAATGCAGTTTATCATAATCCAGACTAAGAGACATTACATCTTGTTCCTATAGTCAAAGTTCTCAGAAACATCCCACATATGCAACAGTTCCATAGAGACCTAAATAAAGAGTAACTGAGGGCTTCCCTGGTGGCGCAGTGGTTGAGAATCTGCCTGCCAATGCAGGGGACACGGGTTCAAGCCCTGGTCTGGGAAGATCCCACATGCCGCGGAGCAACTAGGCCCGTGAGCCACACCTACTGAGCCTGCGCGTCTGGAGCTTGTGCTCTGCAACAAGAGAGGCCGCGATAGTGAGAGGCCCGCGCACCGCGATGAAGAGTGGCCCCCGCTTGCTGCAACTAGAGAAAGCCCTTGCACAGAAACGAAGACCCAACAAAGCCAAAAATAAATAAATAATAAAAATAAAGGAATTCCTTAAAAAAAAAAAAAGAGTAACTGAAAGGAGGACTAGAAAGAACAAAGGCAAAATAACTTAGCACTTACTTGTGGTTTTTTCCCCAAGCCAGTTTCTTTAATGTAAAGAGAGAATTTATGTTTTTAAAAAGGAAGAGAAATAAATGAAGAGGGGTGAATTGGATTTTACTCCAGTTCTAATTGATCCTAAACTAAAGGACATGATGAGGTATTAACTTGTATGACAGTTCTAGTGAAGAGACGATTTGATGTATTGGTATTTCTAGGTTATCATTTTTGGTAAACTTAAATCTATCTGCAACCAATTTATTGTCTGTAAAATGAATGTAAATAACCTTCATCACTTGTTTTAGTGAATTTTATACTAAGGTTATTAAAACATTTAAAAACTCTCTGAATACAACTATTCCACAGAAATACAAAGGATCATAAAAGACTACTATGAACAACTATATGCCAACAAATTGGACAACCTAGAAGAAATGGATAAATTTCTAGAAACACAATCTTCCAAGACTAAATCATGAAGAAATAGACTGATTACTGACAAGGAGATTGAAACAGAAATCAAAAAGCTGCCAACAAAGAAAAGCCATCTGGCTTCCCTGGCAAATTACACAAAACAAAGACTTAATACCTATATTTTCAAATTCTTCCAAAAAATTGAAGAGGAGGGATACCTTCCCCACACATTTTTGAAGCCAGCATTACTCTGACATCAAAACCAGATAAGGACACCACAAAAGAAAATTACAGTCCAATATCCTTGATAAACACAGATGAAAATTTCCTCAACAAAATACAGTTGACCCTTGAACAACACAGATTTGAACTGCTCAGGTCCATTTTATGCAGATTTTTTTCAATAGTAAATACTACAGTACTACATTATCTGTAGTTGGTTTGATCTGCAAATGCAGAACCATGAATACAGAGGAACCATGTATATAGAGGGCCTACTATAAGTTACATGCAGAAATTCAACTGCATGAAGGATCAGCACCCCTAACCCCTGCATTGTTCAAGGGTCAACTGTATTAGCAAACCAAATCCCTTACATTAGAAGGATCACACATTATGATGAAGTGAAATTTATTCCAGGGATGCAAGGATGGTTCAACATCCACAAAATCAATATGATACATCACATTAACAAAATGAAGCATAAAAATCATACAATTATCTCAGTAGATACAGAAAAGGCATTTAACAAAATTCAACGTCCACTTATGATAAAAACTCTCAACAAAGTGATAACAGAAGAAATGTACTTCAACATAATAAGAGCCACATATGGCAAACCCACAGCTAACATCATGTTCAATGAAGAAAAACTGAAAGCTTTTCCTCTTAGATTGGGAATAAGACAAGGATGCCCACTCTCATTACTTTTATTCAATATAGTATTGGAAGTCCTAGCCACAGCAATTAGGCAAGAAAAAGAAATAAAATGCATTCAAATCGTAAAAAAAGAGGTAAATCGTCACTATTTGCAAATGATACTATATACAGGAAACCTTAAAGAATCCACCAAAAAACTTTTAGAGCTAACAGATGAATTCAGTAAAGTCGCAGAATACAAAATCAATATAAAGGAATCTGTGGCATATCTATACACTAATAACAAACTATCAGAAAGAGAAATTGAGGAAAAACTCATCTATAATTGCATCAAAAAGAATAAAATATCTAGGAATAATTTAACCAAGTAGGTGAAAGACCTGTACACTGAAAACTATAAAACACTGCTCTGCACAGACCTACACAGTGAAGAAAACCATTATCCAAATGAAAAGGCAATCTACTGAATGGAGAAGATATTTGCAAATCATATATCCAACAAGAGGTTAATATCCAAAATATATAAAAAACTCATACAACTCAACAACAGCAAAAACACACAAACAACTAGATTAAAAAATGAGCAGAAGGCCTGAACACACACTTTTCCAAAGAGGACACACAGATGCCAGAAGGCACATGAAAAGATGTGCCTAATTATTAAGTGATGTTTATTAGTGATGTTTTCACTAATTAACTATTAATGAAATGCAAATCAAAACCATGTGAGATATCATCTCACACCTGTTAGAATGAATATCATCAAAAAGACAAGAAATAACAAGTCTTGGAGAGGATGTGGAGAAAAGGGAACTCTTGTACACTGTTGGAAAGAGTGTAAACTGGTATAGCCATGCATGGAAAACAGCACGGCAGTTGCTCAAAAAAATTAAAAATAGGACTACCATATTACCCAGCTATTTCAGTTCTGGGTATTTATCCAAAGAATGCTCACTGCAACATTATTTAAAATAGCCAAAATATGGAAACAACCTAAGTGTCCATTTATGGATGAATGGATAAAGAAGATGTGGTATGTGGGTATGGAAAATTACTCAGCCAAAAAATGAATGAATTCCTGCCATTCACAACAACATCGATGGACCTTGAAGGTATTATGCTGGATGAAATAAGTCAGAGAGAGAAAGACAAATACCATATGATTTCACTCATATGTGAAATCTAAACAACAACAAAACCAACAAACAAAAAAATAAAACAAAAACAAACTTAGATACAGAGAATGGATTAGTGGTTACCAGACGAGAAGAGGCTGGAGGAGTGAGTGAAATGGGTGAAGGGGGTCAACTGGACAATGAATGGTAACTAGATTTGGGGTGGTGATCACTCTGTAGTGTATACATATGCTAAACTATAGTGCTATACACTTGGAACTTATGTAATTTTAAAAACTCTTTGAAAATAAATACAAGAAATTCTATGGGTTTTGTGATACTACTATACCTTTATAAAGCTGATCAGTTCTTTTTGAATGTATAAAGCCAATGGAAGATTTCCAGAATTTTGTCTTTAAACAGAGACCCACATAAAGCACCACAACCTTGGCAATGTGTTAAATTTGCATGTGTAAGTAATTAGAGTATATTTTAAAGCAGTATTCTCTTGGGCAAATCTTTATTCTCCTCTTCCTGCAAATGAAATTAAAGAAAGATATATTGGATTTTGGAGTCTTTTGTTTTCCTTTTAAAAGTACTTTGTAGTAAAGTGTACTTAATTAAAAGGGCAATCACAAAAGACAGGAGGAACTCTGATGATTCTGGAGGTTGACAGCCAATGTGATTAACCCCCAGCAGGCGCATTACAACAAACATAGTTTATCTTCATCAACAAGCACTTACAGAATTTAGCATTAGAAATGGATTTCAAGTTCAAAATGTTCTCTCCAAGATAAAATATATGTATTTCTTTTACACACCCTGAATTCTTACTATATATGTATATATACATATATATATACACATATACAATAGATATATAATTTTATTTAAAATAAATTTTTTAAATGTACGTAAAATGCTACTTTTACACCCTTTGAATTCTAAGTCTATTTTATATACATACATATATGTGTGTGTGTGTATAATTTATGTTTAAAATAAATATTTAAAAAATCAATTTACAATTTATACTGTAGATTCACCTTAGTGGCTAAAAATGATCAAATAGAATATTTAAGGATATGGCGGGAGAGAGCTAGAAGTTACACTATTTTAGCCATGAGAGTCTAAGGAAAAAGTCTCTGTGCATGTTGCCTGGATGTGACTAGAAGCAAAGAACCCTGAGATTCTAGCAAATGATTTAACATCCATATCTTAAGTATCCTATCTATAAAATGGGGAAATTTATTTTCATGTGTCAGTGAAGTAATCAGTATTACACTACTTAAAAATAGTTTTCAAAGAAGTGAAATGAATGTGTGGCATATGTGCCAAGTGCTATGCTTTCCACATATGATTTAGTAATCCTACAAGACAGATATAAAATACAAACTTCATAACCTCACATATCCAGCAATCACTTATCAAAAAATATTTATCCAGATTATACTGTGTGCCAGCAACGAACAAGATAGTATGATCCTGTCTTCATGGGTCTTATATTCTAGAGGGAGACAAACAACAAACAAGTAAATAAAGAAGAGAAATAATCAAATACTGTTAAAAGAACTGTACAGTTCTCTCACACCTTACTCTAATAGAACACTTACCACACAATTATATATGTGCATGTGTGTGTATGTATGTTTCTATTAACTGAAGTACTCTTAAGGAAATGGACCAGGTCTTATATCATCTAAAACTTAGCACAATAATTGAGAGAGTAGCATTTTACAGACCAACTCTTCCACCGAGAACTACTATAAAAGTTCAGGATAACCCAGCTCTTTGACAGCTTGGAAAACAACAATGTTAATCAGGATTTAAAAGGACAAGAGTCCCCCCAAAGAGAAATGTATTGATGTGAACCCACGATTCTGTTTCTGGTTCCCAAAAGGCATTTTCAGATTCCTAAGATGAAAATGGCAAGAAGACAAGAAGTCAGAATGAAGCAGCTAAGAGGTAATAACGATGAGCAGAGGTTACAAATAGTCTTATGATACCAAAGAGGCAAAAATTCTTACCAAAAAGGATGAACCCTGACTAAAAAACAAAGCAAACAAACAAAAAACTCCAGAAAATATAAAACAGGCTTTCCATTGAGACTCTCCAAGGGCTACAATCTAGGAATAAGGGCAAACTGGAAATAATCCAACCTTTAGAAATATTGAAACTCAGACTCAAATTCCATAACCCCTGAGTGGATCAAGATGATGGGTCCACATTCTATGCCTGATAGCTTAACAATGTAAACACTAGAAAAAGAAAACATAATCCAGAGACTCTACATAACTTTTTTTCATTGAATATGCAAAGTATTCAATCAAAACTTACCAGATATGCCAGGAGATAGAACTAAATGACTGAAGTCCAAAAAATAAAATAAAATATAGAAGTAGATTCACAGATGACTCAGATAGCGGTATTATCAGTTTAAAATAACTATATTTAATATGTTTATGAAATTAAATGAAAACATTTACCAGAGAACTGGAGTCTGTAAAAAAATTACCAAATTAAAATTTTGGAACTGATGTATACAATAACCAACATTAAGAAACTCAATAATGCATATTAGATGCCACAGAAAAGAGTATTAGTGAAATGAAATACAAGTCAGTTAAAAAAAAAAAACTGACATGAAAGCAGAGATTGAAAAAAAAAGATATAAAAGACAGAATGTAAGAAATATATGGGACATGGAGAAAATGTCTATCATATATATAATTGAAATCCCAAAAGAAAAAAAGAGAAAGAGATAAGGGAAGAAACCATATTTGAAAGACACTAGCCAAGAATTTCCAAAACAATGAAAGATATCAAGCAACAGAATTAGGAAGTGCTATAAACCCAAAGCAAAATAAATACAAAGAAAACATCTAGATACACTTCCAAAAACCAAAGAAAAAATTCTTAAAAGCAACTAGGGACAAGAACAAAGACAAAAATACGTTCAAATAAGCAACAATAAGATTGACATCTGATTTCCCAACAGGAATGAAATCAGAGGAGAATGAAATGATACCTTCTAAATTAAGACAACTTCTAGTCAGAATTCTTTACCTAGAAAGATACTTCTAAAAAATAAAGGGCAAATAAAGATTATGTCAGACAAACGAAATTAGAGAACATTTATTGGCAGCAGATCCATTTTCCACACCCCATCCAAACACTAGAGGTTCTTCAGACAAAAGAAAGTACTTCTAAATATGCACAAAAGAATGGAGTGCAATAGAATGAGTAAATATGTGGAAAATATAAATGAATTTGATTCTGTAAAACAATACATATTGTGTCTTATGGAAGTTAAAATATATATAGAATTAAAATACATGAATAGAATGGCAACAAGGCATATTTAAAATTGTTTCACTGCCTTGGAAGTGGTAAGATTAATAACCACTATAAAAGCACTAATTTCTAGCGTACTTTACTGAGTAAAAGATTTATGCTCTAATATCTAAAACAGGTAATAGCAAATTATAGCTAAGGGCCAAATCCAACCCACCACGCATTTTTGTATCACCTGAAAGCTAAGAATGGTTTTACATTCTTAAATGGCAGAAAAAAAATCAAAAGAAGAATACAATCTTTATAGAGTACCTTACAATATGTTGCTGTAGATCTTTGCATTTATTAGTTCATTTAATATTTGCAACAACCTTGTGAAGTAAGTACTATTACTCATTGGATAGATAAGGAAATTGTAGCTTCTAGATAGGTTAACTAAATAGTCCATGGTAACACAGCTAATGATCAGTTCCTCTGACGTTCAAACCCAGGGAGTCTTGCCCCAGAGGCTGTGCTCTTAATGTACTTCCCTCATATGCACGTATATCTAGGCCTTCCATCAGGAGACTATCTTACCTACGCAAAGCCATGACTTCACTATGCGAACCATGACACTCCACTTTTCAATCTCTGTTCTCTCCACACTCAGAATCTTTCTGTACACAGTTTCTGCTTGCTTAGAATGTCTGACTTTTTTTTTCTATCAAAAGCTTTGTGAAGACTTAAAACTTCTAAGTTCTTAGAACTTCTAAGTTCTGAAAGCTGCTTTGACAATTACAATCTACAAATGTTTTCCTTGTTCTGTTTCCATGGCACCTAAAAACATAATCTGTTTCCACATCATTACATTCTTTCCTATGTATTACATTAGAAATTCTTTCCAATTCATTACTTTTATGTCTGTCTCCCCAGCAAGAATGTAAGTTCATTTGGGTCCAATAAGTTTCATACAATGCCCGCACGCATCAGTGTCTCAATGCTTGGGTCAATAAAGGAATGAATTAGTGGTGGCCAATGGTACAGATGAAAGAAAAAAAAAATGCTTTAAGGGCAGTGTCTTTCCATTAATTATATAACTTTTCTTTCCTCATCTGTAAAATGAAGATTTGATTTGATCAGAATCACCTAATGGTTACTTTTTATCCATGTAATATATCTCTCTGTTCCTCAAGGTAGATGATAAATGATAGGTAGGTAGGTAGGTAGATAGAACAACAGATAGAACAGAAAACTCTAAAATCGGATTAGCTTATTACAACAAAACTACTTATAGCTTAATCTATTTTAACTTATCTGCCCCAACAACTGGTCACTCTTTAAATAAATCTATTTCTGTCAAAAAATGAAATACAATGCAACCTTTAAAAATAACAGGACAGTACTATAGGTATTTATAAGAAATGATCCCAAAATATGGTAAAGAAAGAGAGAGACATGAAGGATGAAACAAAATGGGTTCTCTTTGTGTTTTAAACAATGTAATATGTGTATATATGTAGAGAAGATTTAAGATGAATATAAAAAGAATTTATTCCAGTGGTTACCTAGGGAGAAAAAAACTGGCTTAAGCATCAGCATAGAAGGAAAATAGCATTTTACACTAGATTGTCTTCTGTATATTTAAAATTGAGTATCAATGCATGTATCACCATAGAAACATAAATTAATAAAATATTTTAAATAAAATCAAAAATTAATAGTAATTCCTATGCTTGCTCTTAGAAAGTATGCAGTCAAGGAATGTAGCTCCTAAATGAGAGCAAAAACCATGAGTTGTAACAACCACAAATTCTCAACCTTGAGAAATGAGAAAATCAAACACAGTAGTAAATGACAGAAAGCAAACGTTTACTTGCACTAAATAGGATTGCCCTTAATTAAACATAAATACATGGTGTCTGGTGCAAAACTAGGCCTGGTAGGTTTCTTTCGAAACTGAATGCAATGGATTTTGTTCAACATTTTCTGTCTCTCCCTCTCCATCCCCTCTCCCCTCTCCCCCTCTCCTTCCTTACTTGCCCTCTAACCTTCTTTGAGTAGTGTTGTAAACACTCAACTGATTTAAAAAATGGCAACAAGGCAGCAAAATTAAATGATAAAAACACCTTTGTGTTTTCCTTACTGCAGACATACAAACATGTATCAATTTCTTCAAAACTAATTTTTTTCTAAGAAACAATCTACAAAGAACAAATGTTTGCTGATGGTGATGACTATAATAAGAAAAGTTTGTCACTATTGCTTAGCATCTGTAACTAGGAAACCCATTTTGACTGTATGTCTTGAAACAGGCTTAATTATTTAGCTACAGGAAGTGGGGGAGAGAACCCTTCTGTTTCCAATATTCATGAAAAAAGTCTTAATTTCAGAGAAAAGATAAATTCGGATACACTGAAATGAGATCCTCTCCCTGCTAAAATGTTCTGGAGACACTCTGCAGACCAGAGCTGCTTCTCTTCTGTTTCCTCCTCTGTCTCTCCCCTTGACACACGGCACTGCTTATTTAGAAGATAAATCTAAACTGCATAATTTGGAAGAAAGCATACATAGAAATATCCCACACCCTGAGAGTTTACAAAAGGAGGAACCTCTCTCCACTGGAGATCTGCTTATTTGCTTGAAGGCTCAGAATTTAATCAGATGCCTCTGATGAGAGAAATAAGTCAGTTTTTCTCAGAAAGCAAAGAAAGCTAAGAATTTATTAGTAATACGGCTGCTTTAAGAAGTCTGACAGTAAGGATTTCTACAAAACTTGCTTGGCAGTAATTGCACCATTAACAGACCCAAAGGCAGAAGGAATCCCAACTGTCGGAACAGAACTCCTTCACATCTACAACTTTTAATACTGGTCAGCCACTTTCATGGGTCAACTGAACAAGACAGCAAAACCTTATTGTAGCCAGGGGCAAGATCTGCAAGCAGTTTCCAATGATTCATTTCCCTCACTGTATTTTCCTTCCATTCATACGCAAATCCGCATGCATCTCAGGCCCCTATCTTCCTGTAGCCCAGCCAGGGACTCCCCCTCTAGCTGTAACCGCCACTTCCAATTCCCTCTGGTTTACTTTTCTTAAGTCTGTAAATATGCCTTTCTTCCTAAAGATCTGGATCCCCTCTAATCCTCTTACTAACCCGTGTATCCATGGTTGAGATTTCCCTCTACTCATCCCTCTTATTTAATTTGCCATTCATGAATGTCATTCATTTGTTCATTCATTCAATAAGTATTCTTTGACCATGATGTGCCAAGCACTGTTTCAAATACTAAGACTCTTAAGAGTAAACAAAACAGACCAAAAAATGAGCAATGAGAGTATAGATGGTAATAGCCATCTTAACAATAATTGTCCTCCACACAGACCCAATGTTAGAGGTAGAAAAACTGTTTTTAAACAATCCTAATAATTAACTCTAGATATTTCAAAATAAGTGAATTCAAGTATTCCTTACATATATATTTGCACATATACATGGGGCTAATTAGTATAAGTAAACAAATAAGTAGTTTTGTTTTTTTTCATTAGTGCTAAAATGCTTTCAGAAAAGGTCTGGCAGTCACTACCATCATTAGGCTTGCTAGATGAATGTTCCTGCAATAAAATGTAATACGACCCTCACCATTCACTTCAGATGAAAGACCAGATATTCATCCAGATATTCATCTCCAGATGAAAATTATACCTAAAAGGAATTTCTCATCAGTAAGGAAAGACCAGGGATAATTTACAGCCCTGATAAATCTCTGAATATAGCAATTAAAATAACAAGGTGATGATGCTTTTATTAATTGAATTAGGACAATCAAAATAGCCATGCCCTTCTACCATGTCCTTAATTCAAGATTTTGAACATAAACTTTATTTAGAAAAATTGGCCAAAGATTGTGTTTACCAAATGTTTATAGTCAGTCTTCTGGAATGATATTAAAGCCAACTGTCTTTGAAAATACTACATCGCATGACTATTCCTGCTTAGCATTAAAGAGGGCAAACAAGGCACAATGGATTTATCTTGTCATTCATCCGTTTGCTGGAATCCCAAGGTGACAGGCTGCACGGGTGAAGGAGGTCCCTCTGTCCAGACCAAAGCTCACGTCCCGCATAGCCAGCAGGCAGTAGGGTTTAGTGAAGAATGGTTGGTGTCTTAGTCCATTTGGGATGCCATAACAAAATACTAGAGACTGGGTAGCTTATAAAGGACAGAAATTTCTCACATTTCTGGAAGCTGGAAGTCTGAAACCATGGTGCCAACATGGTTGGCTGAGGGTTCTCTTCCGGATTGCGGACTTCTCATTGTGTCCTCACATGGTAGAAGGGGTGAGGGATCTCTGTGGAGTCACTTTTATAAGAGTACTAATCCTACTCATAAGGGGTCCACCCTTAAGAACCTCTCAAAGGCCTTACCCTTCTAATGCCATCACGCTGGGCATTAGGATTTCAACATATGAATTTTGGGGGGGACACAAAATTCAGACCATAGTAGTTGTCTCACTTAACATCCACTCCCAACCCCTCTACCTTGCCATTTTCCCCCATAAAGGATTGAAAACTAAATACTCATTTTTCCTTACTTCCCTTAGAGTGGCCATGTAACACAGTCTTACCAATATGTAAGAGAAAAAACCCTGTTAAGGGTACAAAAGAAGGGCTTCTAGGAAAGCCCTTTTCTTTCAAATTAAAGAGGCATTTGTGACTGTTCTCCCTTCTTCCTGCTTTTAAAGTAAAAATGAGTCCCTGAGCTGTGGAAGTCACCAATGCTGTGAAGTTGAGAAGCCAACATGCTAAAGATAGGTTCAAGGGGCCTGAGTCTTCGTTGACGTTACCTAGCCACTGCACCAAGCACAGGACTACGTCCCTCCAGATTTCTTCTTCTGTGAGAATAAAACCCTACTTTCTTCAGCTCTGGTTAGCTGCATTTTTTGATACTTGTAGCTTAAAGCTACTGACACAGTGCATGAGCTTGTAAATAGGGCAAATCCAAGCTCAAACATTTGATACCTGAGTGATCTCAGACAAAGTTCATCCACTTTCCTGGTCTCATTGTCCCCATTGATACCTTTCACATATCTATAGACAGAGATTTCACAATCTCCTCTCTACAGTTATCATTAGACTACGTAAGTACCTTTTCATGAGAAATCAATCTATCTTGTCCCTAAATCATACTGATTTTTCAAATGACAAAACTATTGAGAGAAACTAAGAGAAAACACATGACAGGGGATAGCAGCATAGGGAGAAAGATGCAAAGAATATTTTTTCTAGACTTGAAATGATGTAGATGAGAATGTATAGCGAAAACAAATGTTTACAAAGGAGATAAAAATTAACATTCTTTTGCATGTTGATGTGTTGCCCAACTTGAATCCTTTAACATTTTCCAGGTGGCAGCAGGAGACCATTAAAAGAGCAGTACCCAGAGAAGTGGGGGAGTTTAGGCCAATAAGGGAGAAGCCAGGTGGAGCCAAACTCCAATCTCTGGCAGGGAAAAAACAACAAAAAAGGCTGAAAATGTACTTCAGGATTAAGAGACTTGGAAACCTGGAAGATGGATTATAATAATTGAGAAAGAAAAAGATCCCAAACTGCAAATATATCTGTTGTTTAAATCCTCACAATCTCTGCACAGATTCTGAAAATGTCCTACTGCCTTTCAAGATACATATACATTAGCATTGCATGAGCAGGGAAAACAAAACGAAACAAAGCAAAACAAATAAAAGAGAGACTGAAGTGTTGGCCAAAGAATAAGATTTTACAAAACTAAAGCCAAGAGACTGAAAAATTAAAGAGATTAAATATACATGTCTCTGGTGCAAAAGAGCTAAAATCAATACAGATGCCATTATCAGATTTCAAATGAGCAGAGACAATCTTCCAACTAAACTCTGAAATCAAAAGAGAAAATACTGTCCTCTGGAAAACTCCAACTCCATGAGTGAGAGAAGACCACCAGGAAAATAGTTTTAAATCAACTGGTTTCCTGGTTTTGGAAGGGAATGTTTAATTCATCTCCCTCATTTTACTGGTGGGAGCTCACGGACCAGAGAAGTTACAGAACAAAATAAAGCATAAGCTGTGTTTCCTCTCTGTGACCTGTCTCCCCTGAGACTAACGATATCCTTCCTCTCTGAGAGAAACTAGAAAATCTTCATCTGGAACATAAAGAAAACACTGAAATGAACTTGTATCAAAGATAAAATTCTTACACTGATCAATTTCTTATCAATTTATTTCTTCTTAGCCTATCTCATTGAGATGTAGTTAGAAAACAAGGTGAGAATATTTGTGACATTATAAGGATCTTTGTTAAAAATAATAATAACTAAAAGAAGGAAAAATAGGAGGAAGGGGCAAAATTTGTCCACAGTTCATACTTGCATCCACCTTGACTAACTTCAGATATTCTTAACTCCCTGCACTGCACACCCACACACATCAATGCTCAGCCTAAATATCTGTTTAATCAATGGTAAATGAGACCCTCCTTCTGGCCTCCTCTGGCTGCGCAGGCACCCAGAGTGAACCCAGATGGCAGCGCCCACAGATCTGCAGTTGAAGACACAGAAGAGGGTCTTGAGCACGCAGAGGCTTCTCTTAGAAACCTGAGGGAACTGTGGACAAGAATTCTGAGTGAGGCCCAAATCCTGCAGAAGGGAAGAGGCTCCAGGGGCCTGGGGAGTGGTTTCACAGATTCCTAAGGCCAGCCTGGGTCTTCTTAGACTGGGGTGGAAGGCGAGTGGCTCTTGCAGGGTAGGAGCCTGTGGGGCTGGGTTGAGTTGTCTGTGACCTGTCGCTGACCTGTCCCCTCAATCCGAGCTCCAGAGTGTTTTTTTGCACTTGGAGCCTTCAGGGATTCAGTTCCCTGGTAAGACCTGAAGAAAGTATTTCAAAGGGAGTCCCTTTGGACAGCTCGCCGGAGCTAATAACGCCTCTGGAATTCTACCGCCTCATTTGTTTTGAAAAACTCCAAATCCAACCTGCTTTTTTAGGCCATTTATTGGATCCCATACCTTGAAATGTTGCAGTATCTACTGTTCAGAAAGTCAGACACTCTCATAGCAATGTTCCTTTCAGGACTTTGGCCCTCACCCCCACCCCCTTTTTTGAAGACGGTGTCAGAAAGAGAACTAAGTCCAGTAAAGTTGTTTTCAAGTCAGATTGGTATCAGAAGGAATTGGGTTTCTCCCTTTGTTTAAACAATTGCTTATAAATGTGTTATTACCCAGAAACATCATGCCACCTAAGAGTGGTCAGGATTCACACACCACTACCAACCCAAAGTCATGTTTTTGGGGATAGGAGAGGGAGGACGGGGACTGCAAACAACCCTAGACTTCAGCTAGTTTAAATCTGTACTTCTACAGGAAAGGTAACTGAGTTCCAGCAAAGTCTCAGTCAAAGGTTGGGATCCAGTATTCTCTGTCTTACCCCACACGTTTTGACTGTTAGTTTATGTTTTTCAGAAGAGCAACATATTTCTTCTTAAGATGGCCTTCCGGTCAACCTTTGCACGAGAAAGATGACAGCTAAAACTGCTGTTGCTCTTAGTAAATGAAGCTGTTTGTTATTGCTCTGAGGAAGGAAAAATGATAAATGATACTAAGGAGCCTAGGTTTCACTGTCAGAGGCATCACCTGAGTCCTTGGGGTAACAGACCATCTTCTCTGGCATTGGCCATTTCCCTACTGGCAAATTAAGGGAAATGACTGAACCTTGCTTCTGACAGCAGAGGACTTGGAAGACAGGAATGCCATGATGGTGCTTGTTACAACCGAGAATGTAGAATGATGGTGAGAAGGACCAAGTAGTTAGAGGTACGGATGGAGACCCCGTTGACAAGTGACTACGAGGAGAGTGCTGGCATTAGGGCCAAATAAGGATGACCCCTGGGCTCTCCCCCTGCTCTAATCCACCCACCTCACCCCTCCTGGGAGGCATCTCCTCACATCTAGGACAGAGTCATGGCCCTCAGGACTGATGACTCTAGATAGATCAGCTTCCTGGTCTTGTCAGAACTGTGTATCCATCCAATCACCCATTCATCTATTTATGTATTTATTCTTATCCCTCCTTGTTCTAGAAGGATTGGAGGGAGCTCAAATAAAACATAACAAAACAGTGTAAATTAAAAACAGTAAGAAAAGAAGGAAGAACAAAAGTGAAGAACTAAAAGGGATCCAAGCATGAGACTGAAAGCAAACACCTCAAAATGCATTTTGTGATAATTCCTCCTACTGCACCCATGTGATTTTTGTACTTTCTGTATGGGTATATAATAGATGGCAATTTAAAAATCCATTTTAAAAAAATAATAATAATTACTGAGATAAAAATAGTACTGCATGATCTCACTTATATGTGGAATCCCCCCCAAAACAGAACTCATAGATGCAGAGAACAGATTGACATTTGCCAGAGGCATGGGGTAGGGGGTGAGCAAAATGAGTGAAGGGGGTCAAAAGGTACAAATTTCCAGTTATAAAATAAATAAGTCCTGGGGGATGTAACGTACAGCATGGTGACTATAATTAATAAACTGTATTGCATATTTGAAAGTTGCTAAGAGAGTAGGTCTTAAAAGTTCTCATCACAAGGAAAATAGTTAACTATGTGTGGTGATAGATTAACTAGACTTCTTGTGGTGATCATTTGGCAACATATACAAATGTCAAATCGTTATGTTATACACTTGAAACTAGCTTAATGTTATATATCAGTTATATCTCAGTAATAATAATATTTACATTAGTCATGCTTCTAACCAGTTCACTCACATTATCGCAGTATTTAATACTAACAACAACCCTATGAGAGTGATTACTGTTGTTATCGCTTTCTTAGAATTGAGAAATAGAGGACTAGGAACTTAAAGAATTCGTCGAAGATAAAACTTGGAGTCAGTTAAGGCATGCATTTAGCCAGGCTGTCAACCACAGAGTACATACTCTTAAACTACTCTGCTAAGGATGCCTCCATCTTTATGAATATTCCAGGTATTTTTTTTCACTCTTCACTGAGGACAAATTACATGTAACAATGCTTCACAGTTGGATACTTCTGTAATGAGTTAACTTTTTTAAAAGTTTCTAATTCTAATAAAAAAACAACTTTTGCATAAATATGTGGAACACTGTGCTGACTTGCTCTGAAATTGCCGTATTTTATTATTGAGCTAGGGTCTTAGTCTGCTATTAAGTTCAGAGGTATGATGGCCCTCTCCTGCTAACCTGCCAAAGAAAAGGTGAGCATTTGTAGCAATCAAATCCCCACCTAACATGTAGAGATTAGTACTATGTTTGAGGAGGAGATAAGGAAAACCAAGAATACTTTCTATAGAGTGTCATTTTCTTTTAATCCAAAAAAACTAAAGTTGAGAAGCCCAGATGACAGAACTTTCTATTCCATTATGTCTCATCATAATCTCACTCATTATCTCATTATCATAATGATTATCTCTCCCTTGAACTAGAAAACCAAGTGGATTACCAAGAGTTCAAGTCTGTGATATAATTCTAAATATTCTGCAAGACAGTCACTTGCTATGATACCATAGATTACCAAAAAAAGTTTATTTGCTATAATAAAGCAAATTATTTGCTATAATAAAGCCCTAATATAGGATCAAGGCCATAACACAAGATATCAGTACTTAGAGGAACCCACCAGATGATAATGAAGTACATTTTATTTAGACTGCCTTTTAAAACAACATTTAGCTATAATTTAAAGTAGGCAGAGAGTAAGGCAGAGGTAAGGAAGAGAGAAGACACAAGACTTAAATACAGAAGGGTAGCATGCAAGACATGCTATTTTTGTGTAAGGCACGTGTTGACTTAGAAAGAATTAGTAGTCATGAGCCACTGCAGCTCACTTAAACATGTCTTTGAAAGGGATCTACCAGAGATGATACATAATTTATAATTTGCCACAAAAAATACTTTTGGGGGGGGCCTCATGAGTTGCAAACCACCCTGAAAATTCAGAAACTGAATATAAAATAGCTACATAATTTGACAGCAAGTACAGATACGAAACATGTCTTCAAGCTAGCAAAAGAAGCAACAGATTTAAACAGGACATCCAAAAAAGAATTTACTCCGTGGAGAACAAAAAGAGAGCAGAAAAATAGAAAGATAAGCAATATAATAATTTAAATACGTATAACTTGACTACACATCTTCCTTTTTTGGTAATGTTAAGTTTACAAATGACTTGGCCAAAATATATTGTAGAGCTGCTTCACATAAAGACAAGAATACCTGACATCTGATGTACAGAAATGAAAACCAGAGTGATTATTGTCAAGCCAGAAATTCACTAACCCTACTATGGAAAACTGCTACTTGAAAATCCCAACAGTCCATAAAACATTAATGGTATGCTAAATTAGGTGACTACTTTAAAATTCTCAAATGGGGAATCTCTAAATTAAAACTTCATGTGAAATACTGGCAGATTCTCACATAAAATGGGTATGCAGAGTTGCAGAGAAAGGAAGAACTGTTCCCAAGAAATGTGTGTACATATGAGTGTGAAAGTATGTGTCTCTTATAGGTTTCTTTTTATCTCTTATTAGTCTCACAATCCAATTAAATGAGAATTCGTGTTGTGAAACCTAAAGGTCAACCCAAACTTGACTATTTTTTGTACTCCAGATGGTCTTATTCTCTACCACAATACAAGGAATAATAAAGGGCAGTGTCTTTTTTTTTTTTCATTACTGAGGTATAATTGACATGCAATCATGTAAACATATATAAAGTATACAGTTTGATAAGTTATGACATATACATTTACCTGGACAGCCATTACCACAATCAACATAGTGAACATATCCATCACCCCCAAAAGTTTAGTCCTGCCCCTTTGAAATTTCTCCCTTCCCTTCTCCACTCTTTTTGCCTTTTCCCTTCTCCTCAATCCCCAGACAACCACTGATCTGCTTTCTGTCACTGTAGACTAATTTGCATTTTCTAAACTTTTTTGTAAATGGGATCATGCAGAATGTACTCTTTTTTTGTCTGACTTATTTCACCCAGCATAATTATTTGGAGATTCACCCACGTTGTGTGTGCACCAAAAGTTCAGTCCTCTTCCTTGCTGGGCAGTATTCCATTGCATGGACATTACACAATGCATCTATTCAGTCCCTTGTCACTGGACATTTGAATTTTTTTCAAATTGTTGACTATTACACATAAAGCTGTTATGGGCATTTATGCCCAAGCTTTTGTATTGACCTATACTTTCCATTCTCTTAGATAAATAACTAGGAATATAGTGAATAGACCATAGGTTAACTGTAGGTTTAACCTTTTAGGAAACTGCCAAATCACTTTGTATAGTGGTTTTAATATTTAAATTCCCACCAACAGCGTATGGGAGTTCCAGTTCCTCCTCATCCTTGTCAACACTTGGTATGGTCAATCATCTAATTCGAGCCATTCTAATAGGTGAGTAATACTATCACGCTGTGTTTTTAATTTCAATTTTTATTTTGAGCATCTCTTCATGTGGTTACTTATAGTTAGCCTATCTTCTTTGGAGACATGTCTGTTCAAAGAATTTACACAGATATTATTGGGCTGTTTGTTTCATAATCATTAAATTTTGAGAGTTCTTTATACATTCTGGATACAAGGCCTTCATCAGATATAAAGTTTGCAAATATTTTCTCACAAAATATAAATTGTCTTTTCATTCTCTTAAATTCCTTAAAAGATCATAAGTTTTAAATTTTAATGAAGTTTAATTTATATATATATTTTTATGTAGATTGTGCTTTTTGTATTGTAGTTAATAAATCTTTGCCTAAGGCAAGGTCACAAACATTTCTCCTATGTGTTATGCTGGAATATTTATAGTTTTAGGTTTTACATTTAGATCTTTGATTCATTTTAAGTTAATTAAGGATCGAAGTTGTTTTTGATTTTGCATGTGGATATCTAATTTTTTCAGCACCATTTGTTGGAATGGTCTCAATGAGCTACAATCAAGGTGTCAGCACGACTGTGTTCCTTCTGGAGGATCTAGGGGAGAATCCTTTTTATTTTTTTTTTTCCTGCTTTATCTAGTTTATCTAATTTAGAACTTAGTTCCATCTGCATCCTTAATTTCCTTTGCCATGTAACCTAATATACTGAATGTTCCAGAGGTTAACATGTGGACATCTTTGGGGTGGGGGGCTGGGCATTATTTTGCCTACCACACGTTTACAGAAATTCATGTTTTCCTATTCTAAAAACCTCCCTCCATCCTTTATGATAGGTCTGCTACCATAACCAATTATTTCACCACACTACAGACAGACATTAATTCCCATTTCCTATCAGTTAGCCTTGTCCTAAAGCAGTTCAATGAACAGTGTCCTCCTTTAATATGTGAAAGTCAATGTCAGTTTCATAACATATAATAAATTATACATTTAATCTAGAAACCTGTGTGTCTATTTCTATTTTTTGAGAAGCATCAATGAAACAGCCATGCAACCGCCATGTAAGTACTTGAGCAAAAGTTGTGCAAGTATCTGTTATAGTAATTCCATAAATGTATTTCTTCATTGAGTGGGTTGTCATACGCAATAACCTTTAATGTAATTCTCAATTCTAAGCATATATGATTGTGTGCAACCACAATAATAACTATAGTTACTATTATTCAGTGCTTACTGTGTACCAGGTATCTGTGAAACATTCATTACCTTGCTTAATCCTTACAACAAACTGTGAGGTAGGTTTTTTTCCCCATTACAGAGGAAGCTGGGGTACAGAGTTACAAAAACTTTAAATAATCTGCCAAAGGTCACATCTTTAGTGTGTAGGGGAGCCACTGTTTGATACCTAGTCCATGCTTTTATAACCATGACACCACACTGCTGTGATACTACACTAAAGGGACCCACACATAGACTGGCAGGGATAACATTAGGAAAAACCCAGAGACCAGAAGTTTTGTTCTTGGGTTTGATATCAAATCAGCCCTTGACCTGCCCATAATCTCATAGTTTGCTCTTGTTTCACCTTGTATTAATGAGCTTTGGCTAGATTATGCTGCAAAACAAATGACCCCAGAATCTTTGTGGCTTTCAACAACAAAAATTAACTTCTCAACTCACATTGTGTGTGCACTGCTAACAACTCCCATCTGGAACAGGCAGATCATCTGGCAGAGAGAGAACAAACATGGAAACTCTGCAGTGGCTCTTAAAGCTTTGAAAGGGGCATACAGCAGTTCTGCTCACTTTTCTTTGGTCAAAGTAAGTCACAAGCCCAAGCTTGATGTCTATTAAGCAGAGAAGTATAATCTTAACACAGAAAGCGGCAGTAAATTGGGGGAACAATAGCAAAATCTATTGCAAACCTCTTGATTCATCTTTCCATTTCTCTGGCTCACTCCAAGCCCTCCCATTCAACATCTTTACCCATTGGTTTCTCTAGCTCTCAAACTATCCCTACATCTGTCCTTTGTGGCAACATACTCCTTTTCTCTCCTTCCTTGTCTTACTGCTTGCCAGGTGCACATCTGTTAAATGAACCCCTTCAGTGAGGTCTGGGGATTTTCCCCTATAAATGGCTCTAACAGAGCCCCAGTGTCCAGGGATCCACTTCTCTGGCATTAGTTTACATAGATATTTCCTGAATTTACTGAATGACTTGAGTCTGAGTCTTAAAAAAAAAAAAAAAATTCTTTTAATAAATTTAAAAAAAGCACATTCCATACTTATTCTAGGAAAGAGGTATTATTTTCATTCCTGTTCATTTGACTCACAGTAAATAGTTCCTTGAGGGAAGTAGTGTTCTATCATTCTCATATTACAGATTAAAAAACTGAGGTTCAATTTAAGTAAGAGACTTGCCAAAGTTCACCCAATTAATGGGTTGTGGAACCAAGTCCAAATCACAATTTTCAAACTCTAAATTGGGATCTCTTTTTTACTAAACCAAATTGCTATTGTTAACATTTGGTGCACATTCCAAGCCAGAGAGAGTATGAATTTTGACTTGAGTTGGTGGGGCTGAAACATGGAAATGGATTGAAAAGATCAGACTCGGATTTATATGTGGCTGACACCAAGTCCAGTAATATGAGCTGTGAGGCTACGCTACTCGTACAGCAGACTGGCAGAATCACTGTTAAAGACGGGCACGCCAGCAGTCAATCAATCAATAGGAAGTGACAGCTAACGACCTGATGAATAATGCAAGGCCTCTACCTTTTAGTCTGGTCAAGTAAACTCATCATTGAAACATACTGTGAATTATTTCTGTGAATGGCTTCTCAGAGAAGGTGGCACCTAGATCTGAGAGTTGAGAGACATATGATTCAGGTAAGAAGAGTAGCAGATGCTTATTCCAGGCAGAACAAAAACACTGACAAAAAAGTTCACGTCCTGTTCAAGAGCTACACAGGAGTAGAAAACATTGTGCAAGGAGTGAGAAAGTGAGAGAAAAGGCTGGAGAGATGGGCAAGGTCAAGTCATGGTGGTCCTCACATATTTTTTCCTTTTTTAACATCTTTATTGGAGAATAATTGCTTTACAAAGCTGTGTTACTTTCTTTATAACAAAGTGAATCAGCTATGCATATATATATATCCCCATATCTCCTCCCTCTTGTGTCTCCCTCCCATCCTCCTTATCCCACCCATCTAGGTGGACACAAAGCACCGAACTGATCTCTCTAGGCTATGTGGCTGCTTCCCACTACCTATCTATTTTATATTAGGTAGTGTATATATGTCCATGTTACTCTCTCACTTCGTCCCAGCTTGCCTTTCCCATCCCCGTGTCCTCAAGTCCTTTCTCTATGTATGTGTCTTTATTCCTGTCCTGCCCTTAGGTTCTTCAGAACCACTATTTTTAGATTCCATATATATGTGTTAGCATACGGTATTTTTCTCTCTTTCTGTCTTAATTCACTCTGTATGACAGACCCTAGTCCATCCACCTTACTACAAATAATTCAATTTCATTTCTTTTTATGGCTGAGTAATATTCCATTGTATATTTGTGCCACATCTTCTTTATCCATTCATAATTCAATGGACACTTAGGTTGCTTCCATGTCCTAGCTATTGTAAACAGACCTGCAGTGAACATTGTGGTACATGACTCTTTTTGAATTCTGGTTTTCTCAGAGTATATGCCCAGTAGTGGGATTGCTGGGTCATATGGTAGTTCTATTTTTAGTTTTTTAATGAACCTCCATACTGTTCTCCATAGTGGCTGTATCAATTTACATTCCCACCAACAGTGCAAGAGGGTTCCTTTTTCTCCACACCCTCTCCAGCATTTATTGTTTGTAGATTTTTTAATGATGGCCATTCTGACTTGTGTGAGGAGATACCTCATTACAGTTTTGATTTGCATTTCTCTAATGATTAGTGATGTTGAACATCCTTTCATGTGTTTGTTGGCAATCTGTGTATCTTTGGAGAAACGGCTATTTAGGTCTTCTACTCATTTCTGGATTGGGTTGTTTGGTTTTTATGCTATTGAACTCCATGAGCTGCTTGTAAATTCTGGAGATTAACCTTTTGTCAGGTGCTTCATTTACAAATATTTTCTCCCATTCTGAGGGTTGTCTTTTCATCTTGTTCATGTTTTCCTTTGCTGTGCAAAAGCTTTTACATTTCATTAGGTCCCATTTGTTTATTTTTGTTTTTATTTTCATTTCTCTAGGAGGTGGGTCAAAAAGGATCTTGCTGTGATTCATGTCCTAGAGTGTTCTGCCTATGTTTTCCTCTAAGAGTTTTATAGTGTCTGGCCATACATTTAGATCTTTAATCAATTTTGAGTTTATTTTTCTGCATGGTGTTAGGGAGTGTTCTAATTTCATTCTTTTACATGTAGCTGTCCCGTTTTCCCAGCACCACTTATTGAAGAGGCTGTCTTTTCTCCACTGTATATTCTTGCCTCCTTTACCAAAAATAAGGTGACCATATGTACCTGGGTTTATCTCTGGCTTTCTATCCTGTTCCATTGATCTATATTTCTGTTTTTGTGCCAGTACCATACTGTCTTGATTACTGTAGCTTTGTAGTATAGCCTGAAGTCCGAGAGCCTGATTCCTCCAGCTCCATTTTTCTTTCTCAAGATTGCTTTGGCTATTCAGGGTCTTTTGTGTTTCCATACAAATTGTGGAATTTTTTGTTCTACTTCCATGAAAAATGCCAGTGGTAGTTTGATAGGGATTGCATTGAATATGTAGATTGCTTTGGGTAGTATAGTCATTTTCACAATGTTGATTCTTCCAATCCAAGAACATGGTATATCTCTCCATTTATTTGTATCATCTTTAATTTCTTTCATCAGTGTCTTATAGTTTTCTGCATACAGGTTTTTTTCTCCTTAGGTAGGTTTATTCCTAGGTATTTTATTCTTTTTGTTGCAGTGGTAAATGGGAGTGTTTCCTTAATTTCTCTTTCATATTTTTCATCATTAGTGTATAGGAATGCAAGAGATTTCTGTGCATTAATTTTGTATCCTGCTACTTTACCAAATTCATTGATTAGCTCTAGTAGTTTTCTGGTAGCATCTTTAGGATCCTCTACGTATAGTATCATGTCATCTGCAAAGAGTGACATCAAAGATGACATGTCATCTGCAAAAAGACGACAGCTTTACTTCTTCTTTTCAATTTGGATTTCTTTTACTTCTTTTTCTTCTCTGACTGCTATGGCTAAAACATCCAAAACTATGTTAAATAATAGTGGTGAGAGTGGAAGCTCCTGATCTTAGAGGAAATGGTTTCAGTTTTTCACCATTGAGAACGATGTCGGCTGTGGGTTTGTCATATATGGCCTTTACTTTGTTGAGGTAGGTTCCCTCTATTCCTACTTTCTGCAGGGTTTTTAGTCATAAATCATTGTGAATTTTGTTGAAATATTTTTCTGCATCTATTGAGATGATAATATGGTTTTTCTCCTTCAATTTGTTAATATGGTTTATCACATTGACTGATCTGCGTATACTGAAGAATCCTTGAAATCCTGGGATAAACCCCACTTGATCATGCTGTATGATCCTTTTAATGTGCTGCTGGATTCTGCTTGCTAGTATTTTGTTGAGGATTTTTGCATCTATGTTCATCAGTGATATTGGCCTGTAGTTTTCTTTATGACATCTTTGTCTGGTTTCGGTATCAGGGTGATGGTGGCCTTGTAGAATGAGTTTGGAGTGTTCCTCCCTCTGCTATATTTTGAAAGAGTTTGAGAAGGACAGGGGTTAGCTCTTCTCTAAATGTTTGATAGAACTCGGCTGTGAAGCCATATGGTCCTGGGCTTTTGTTTGTTGGAAGATTTTTAATCACAGTCTCAATTTCAGTGCTTGTGATTGGTCTGTTTATATTTTCTATTTCTTCCTTTTTCAGCCTTGGAAGGTCGTGCTTTTCTAAGAATTTGTCCATTTCTTCCAGGTTTTCCATTTTATTGGCATATAGTTGCTTGTAGTAATCTCTCATGATCCTTTGTATTTCTGCAGTGTTAGTTGTTACTTCTTTTTTGTTTCTAATTCTATTGATTTGAGTCTTTTTTTTCTTGATGAGTCTAGCTAATGCTTTATCAGTTTTATCTTCTCAAAGAACGAGCTTTTAGTTTTATTGATTTTTGCTATCGTGTCTTTCATTTCTTTTTCATTTATTTCTGATCTGATCTTTAAGATTTCTTTCCTTCTGCTAACTTTGGGGGGTTTTTGTTCTTCTTTCTCTAATTGCTTTAGGTGTAAGGTTAGGTTGTTTATTTGAGATGTTTCTTGTTTTTTGAGGTAGGATTGTATTGCTATAAACTTCCCTCTTAGAACTGCTTTTGCTGCATCCCATTGGTTTTCGGTCATCGTGTTTTCACTGTCATTTCTATCTAGGTATTTTTTGATTTCCCCTTTGATTTCTTCAGTGATCTCTTGGTTATTAAGTAGTGCATTGTTTAGCCTCCATGTGTTTGTATTTTTCACAGATTTTTTCCTGTAATTGATATCTAGTCTCACGGTGTTGTGGGGGGAAAAGATACTTGATACGATTTCAATTTTCTTAAATTTACCAAGGCTCGATTTGTGACCCAAGATATGATCTATCCTGGAGAATTTTCCATGAGCACTTGACAAGAAAGTGTATTCTGTTGTCTTTGGATGGAATGTCCTATAAATATCAATTAAGTCCATCTTGTTTAATGTATCATTTAAAGCTTGGAGTTTCCTTATTTATTTTCATTTTTGGATCTGTCCATTGGTGAAAGTGGGGTGTTAAAGTCCCCTACTATGACTGTGTTACTGTCAATTTCCCCTTTTATGGGGAGCATTTGTCTTATGTATTGAGGTGCTCCTTTGTTGGGTGCATAAATATTTACAATTGTTATATCTTCTTCTTGGATTGATCCCTTGATCATTATGTAGTGTCCTTCTTTGTCTCTTGTAATAGTCTTTATTTTAAAGTCTATTTTGTCTAATATGAGAATTGCTACTCCAGCTTTCTTTTGCTTTCTATTTGCATGGATTATCTTTTTCTATCCCCTCACTTTCAGTCTGTATGTGTCCCTAGGGCTGCAGTGGGTCTCTTGTAGACATAATATATATGGGTCTTGTTTTTGTATCCATTCAGCCAGTCTATGTCTTTTGGTGGGAGCATTAAATCCATTTCCATTTAAGGTAATTATCAATATGTATGTTCCTACTACCACTTTGTTTATTGTTTTGAGTTTGTTATTGTAGGTCTTTTCCTTCTCTTCTGTTTCCTGCCTAGAGAAGTTCCTTTATCATTTCTGTAAAGCTGGTTTGGAGATGTTGAATTCTCTTAGCTTTTGCTTGTCTGTAATGGGTTTAATTTCTCCACCGAATCTGAATGAGATCCTTGCTGGGTAGAGTAATCTTGGTTGTAGGTTTTTCCCTTTCATCACGTTAAATATGTCTTGCCACTCCCTTCTGGCTTGCAGAGTTTCTGCTGAAAGATCAGTTGTTAACCTTATGGGGATTCCTTTGTATGTTATTTGTTGTTTATCCCTTGCTGCTTTTAATATTTTTTCTTTGTATTTAATTTTTGATAGTTTGATTAATTTGTGTCCTGGTGTGTTTCTCCTTGGATTTATCCTGTATGGAACTCTCTGTGCTTCCTGGACTTGATTGACTATTTCCTTTCCCATGTTAGGGAAGTTTTCAACTATAATCTCTTCAAATATTTATTCAGTCCCTTTCTTTTTTGCTTCTTCTTCTGGAACCCCTATAATTCGAATGCTGGTGCATTTAATGTTGTACCAGAGGTCTCTGAGACTGTCCTCAATTCTCTTCATTGTTTTTTCTTTCTTCTGCTCGGGTAGTTATTTCCACTATTTTATCTTCCAGGTCACTTATCCGTTCTTCTGGCTTAGTTATTCTGCTATTGATTCCTTCTAAAGAATTTTTAATTTCACTTATTGTGTTGTTCATCATTGTTTGTTTGCTCTTTAGTTCTTCTAGGTCCTTGTTAAACCTCTCTTGTATTTTCTCCATTCTATTTCCAAGGTTTTGGATCATCTTTACTATCATTATTCTGAATTCTTTTTCAGGTAACCTGCCTATTTCCTCTTCATTTGTTTGGTCTGGAGGGTTTTTACCTTGCTCCTTCATCTGCTGTGTGTTTCTCTGTCTTCTCATTTTGTTTAACTTACTGTGTTTGGGGTCTCCTTTTCGCACCTGCAGGTTAGTAGTTCCCATTGTTTTTGGTGTCTGCCCCCACTGGGTAAGGTTGTTTCAGTGAGTTGTGTAGACTTCCTGGTAGAGGGGACTGGTGCCTGTGTTCTGGTGGATGAGGCTGGATCTTGTCGTTCTGATGGGCAGGACTGCGTCCGGTGGTGTGTTTTAGGGTAACTGTGACCTTATTATGAGTTTAGGCAGCCTCTCTGCTAATGGGTGGGGTTGTGTTCCTGTCTTGCTAGTTGTTTGGCATAGGGTGTCCAGCACTGTATCTTGCTGGTCATTGAGTGGAGCTGGGTCTTAGCGTTGAGATGGAGATCTCTGGGAGAGCTTTCGCCATTTGATATTATGTGGAGCCGGGAGGTCTCTGGTGGACCAATGTCCTGAACTCGGCTCTCCCACCTCAGAGACACAGGTCTGACACCAAGCTGGAGCAGCAAGACCCTGTCAGCCACACGGCTCAGAAGAAAAGGGAGAAAAAAAAGACAGAAAGAATGAAAAAAATAAAATAAAAAGAAATAAAGTTATCTAAATAAAAAATTAATAATTAAAATAAATATTAAAGGGGCTTCCCTGGTGGCGCAGTGGTTGAGAATCTGCCTGTTAATGCAGGGGACATGGGTTCGAGCCCTGGTCTGGGAAGATCCCACATGCCGCGGAGCAACTAGGCCCATGAGCCACAACTACTGAGCCTGCGTGTCTGGAGCCTGTGTTCCGCAACAAAAGAGGCCACGATAGTGAGAGGCCCGCGCACCGCGATGAAGAGTGGTTCCTGCTTGCTGCAACTAGAGAAAGCCCTCGCACAGAAACGAACACCCAACACAGCCAAAAATAAATAAATAAATAAATAAATTTTTTAAAAAATAAATAAATATTAAAAATTTTAAAAATTAAAAAGTAAAAAAAAAAAGATAAAAGAAAGAATAGACCAGCCAAACCAAAAAACAAATCCACCAATGATAACAAGTGCTAAGAACTATACTAAAAAAAAAAAAAAAAAAAAATGGACAGACAGAACCCTAGGACAAATGGTAAAAACAAAGCTATACAGACAAAATCACACAAAGAAGCATACACATACACACTCACAAAAAGAGAAAAAGGAAATATATATATACATCTATATATATAAAGAAAAAGGAAGAGAGCAACCAAATCAATAAACAAAGCTACCAGTGATAATAAACTCTAAATACTAAACTAAGATAAACATAAAACCAGAAACCAGTCAGTCACATACAGCAAACCCCAGGTCTACAGTTGTTCCCAAAGTCCACCACCTCAGTTTAGGGATGATTCATTGTCTATTCAGGTATTCCACAGATGCAGGGTACATCAAGTTGACTGTGGAGATTTAACCCGCTGCTCCTGAGGCTGCTGGGAGAGATTTCCCTTTCTCTTCTTTGTTCACAGCTCCTGAGGTTCAGCTTTAAATTTGGCCCCACCTCTGCATGTAGGTCGCCTGAGGGCGTCTGTTCCCGCCCAGACAGGATGGGGTTAAACTAGCAGCTGATTAGGGGGCTCTGGCTCACTCAGGCCGGGGGGAGGGAGAGGTAAAGAAATGGGGTGAGCCTGAGGCGGCAGAGGCCAGCGTGACATTGCAACAGCCTGAGGCGTGCTGTGTGTTCTCCCAGGGAAGTTGTTCCTGGATCACGGGACCCTGGCAGTGGCAGGCTGCACAGGCTCCTATAAGGGAAGGTGTGGATAGTGACCTGTGCTTGCACACAGGCTTAGCATTTCATGCCCATCTCTGGTGTCCGCACTGATAGCTGTGGCTCGCGCCCGTCTCTGGAGCTTCTTTAGGTGGTGCTCTGAATCCCCTCTCCTTGCGCACCCCGAAACAATGGTCTCTTGCCTCTTAGGCAGTTCCAGACGTTCCCGGACTCCTCCCAGCTACCTGTGGCACACTAGCCCCTTCAGGCTGTGTTCACGCAGCCAACCCCAGTCCTCTCCCTGCGATCCGACCTCCGAAGCCAGAGCCTCAGCTCCCAGCCCCAACGTGTCCCAGCAGGTGAGCAGACAAGCCTCTCAGGCTGGTGAGTGCTGGTCCGCACCGATCCTCTGTGCGGGGATCTCTCTGCTTTGCCCTCTGCACCCCTACTGCTGTGCTCTCCTTCATGGCTCCGAAGCGTTTCCCCTACCACCTCCCATCTCCGCCAGTGAAGGGGCTTCCTAGTGTGTGGAAACTTTTCCTCCTTCACAGTTCCCTCCCAGAGGCACAGGTCCGGTCCCTATTCTTTTGTCTCTGTTTTTTCTTTTTTCTTTTGCCCTACCCAGGTACATGGGGAGTTTCTTGCCTTTTGGGAAGTCTGAGGTCTTCTGCCAGCATTCAGTAGGTGTTCTGTAGAAGTTGTAGATGTATTTCTGATATATTTGTGGGAAGGAAGGTGATCTCCACGTCTTACTCCTCCACCATCTTGAAGGTCTCCCACTAGCAGAATTTCAAGGTTTGTGGTGATCTAGATCAGTGTTGGAGACATCTGCCTAGACTTCTAACCTCTTCTGCCAGCCCCCAAAACTAAACGTGTATCTGCAGTCAGGCTGTCTTTCGAAGGAATAGGTCAGCCTGGAAATAAGCCAAAATTATCAACCTTTTAGGCTCTGTGACATGAAAGCCTTCAGATGTTTTCCAACAAAGCCCATTAAAAGGATCTTAAGCCCTTGAGGCTGAAAACAAACGTGACATTCTGCTGCATTCAATAATTATTTGCTTCTGAGCATTTGTTTGCCATTATTTTTTGTGGCCCCTTTGTAGGATTTGTGTTGAGATCTCCCATATTGGCAGACCAAAATGAATTCAATGAATTCATTGCAAATTCCTTTGGTGGATGATTAATACCTTTCTGAATAAAATTCAAAATAGGGGAAGGGTAAAGATAGGCATAGAAAAAAATAGAGAAATTGCATTCAATTAATCCTTTTTTTTTTTTTTGTCCATATGAAATTGGAAGCACAAGATTACTAAAGCAGAGATGTCCCAGTTAGAAAAAAAAGTCAGAAGTATCCTTTTGATTGGACTTGCAAAAGAATATAGATGTGTCTAGCACAATGTTTTAAATGTATGAAGTCTCTGAATTTATCTTATGGGAAGGTGGGTTACAAACAAGTAATTTTGGCTGGGTTTATATTGCAATTAATATTCAGAAGTGTCCTAATTAACAACATTAACCAACTAAGTATTGCAAACTTGAGCTACTTATCTCCATTTTAGAGATAAACTTCCTCTCCCTGTAACTAGTAACAAAAAGTAGTGGATCAGTTAGCTTTTGCTGCATAACAAATCTAAACTTAGTGTCTTAAAATAACAACCATTTACTTAGCTCACGATTCTGTGGGTCATCTGTGTCAACCTTCTGTTCTGATCTTAGACAGTTTGGCTAATCTCTCTTGGGTTTTTTCATAAGTTTATGTTTAGCTTATTGATCTACTGATGGCTGTGTGATCAAGGATCTTTCACTCACATGTCTGGCAACTGGCAGGTTGCCATACAGGATATTGGGATAACTGGGCCACATGCTGTTCATCCTCTGGCAGGCTAGTCTAGACTTCCACATATAGCGGCCATAGAGTTCCAAGAACAGCAAGAAATAACAGACCTCACTGCTCAGGTGCTTTTCATGTCATATTTACAAACATCCCACTGACCAAAGCAAGCACATGGCAAAGCCTAGATTCAAAGGGTAGGGAAATAAATGCTACATTCTTGACAGGAGTTGCAAAGCCACATTGGAAAGAGGTGGGCCTACACACAGGAAAAGAATCTGTGGCAATCTACAACAAAGACAAAGCCTAACACAATATCTTCAAAACCCAGCTACCAGTAAAAGAAACAGAAAATGCTTCAGCAGTGCTCAGCAATTTAACCACAACCACACCTCCCACAACTCATGCTGTTGAAAGATAAAGTCATAAGAATTTTTATTAATGCCCCAGGTCTAGATAGAAGGACATTAGATGTATGTCCTTCTCTTGTTCCTTTTCCTAAGATGTAGTGGGATGTGCAGAAGGCTAAAAAATGGCTTTGACTTTCTCTTACTGAAGTGAGAGTTCTACTACTACTCCCAGGTGAGAAATAATCTGAAAGTTCAAAATATTTCAGCAGAGAGAACAGAGCCCAGGTGTTCTAACAAAGACTAAATGCTCCCTCTCCTCTCTTCCTCTCCTCTTCTGCTTTCCGTCTCTTCCCCCAATAGCCTGTAGTTTGGAAAACACAAATAATGTTGGAAGAGAATCAAAAAGTCACTCTATATAACAGCAAACTGAATATCTAGACAAAGCCATTCAAGCATGAGCAAAACCCTGTGAAACAGCAGAGAAAATACGAGAGAGGGAGGGGGAGAGAGAGAGAGAAAGATAGAGAAAGAGATGACGTAAAAAGACTAAGAGGAGGACTAGAATAACTCAAGAAAATAAAATTTCTTATAATTTAATAAGAACATAAATTCAATATAATAAATGCTTAAAGACCAATGAAAAACCATTAGAATGGCATATGACATTGAAAGGGAAATTCAATCATAAAATATTAAGGGCAAAAACAAAATAATTTTAGAATTTATAAATAGATTTCAAAGAGCAACCGATTCAATAGTTACCACACCTAGAAAGCTAATTATTGTCACAGAGGAAAAGCTTGAGATAATCACAGAGGATGTACATGAAAAAAAAGAGATAATAGCATTTAGAGAGAAATTAATGAATAAGAAAAGCAAAGATGATCTAATTAAGGATAATTGTTATCCACAAAGTGAAAAATCCAATAAATGGAACAAAATTTTTATTTAATGATGTAATAAAAGAAAAATTTTCTGGAATGAATAAAAAACTGAACTTGCCATTGGAAAAATAAGTGCAATATGATCCAGAAATTACAATACTGACATATATATACTAGCTGTGTGTGTATATATATATATATATACACACACACACACACACTAGCTAAGGTTCGATTCTTTAAGAAGGAATAGGGAAAGAATTCTGTAAGCATCCAGGCTTTAAAGTAAATCATTTACAAGGGAAAAAATGAGGTTGGTCTCAAGCTTTTCCACAGTAGTATTCAACGCCAGAAAACAATAGAGTAATATCTACAAAATTTAGAAATAAAGTGTGATCTATGAATATTGTGCTTAATTGAAATGGCATTCAAGTATAAGGCCAATAAGTAGCCAATCATTTTCAAATATGAAAGAATTTAAGGAATATATAATCCATGAGCCTTTCAAAAATCTATTTGACAAATATATCTACTCAAAAGAAAACTCAAAATAAATAACTCAGGAATAACGAAGTCCTGATAGTAGCTTAAAATACAGAATTAATTTTTAAGATACTATGAGAAATATGGTTACTGAAACAAATGGATATTAAGAGCTTGGACAATGAAGTAAAACTAGGAAAACCGACTATGGGATCAGTTAACACTCATCCCTTTTGAAATGGAGCAGGACCCTGTGGGGCCCTCTCAGGTATAGATCCTTTCCGTGTCCCCTGTTTCTTGTTTGTAGGAAATGGGCCTTATTCAGCCTCCTTGACCATCCCTGAATTCCAAAGTGCAGACTCAAACAGTCGCTCATCAGGGAAGGGAGGGAATGCAGAAACAGAGGAGCAGCAGTCAAGAAACAAGGTGGGGGCAGGGTCCTGGTTCCTCCTCAGTGAATATCCGTAACAATGTATCCTTTGTTTTTCTGCATATATCTTTTTTTTTTTTTTTTTTTTTTTTATTCACACACACACACACTGTATTTTATTTTTACAAGACATAAATAGACTGACACCAAGCATTGTACATGGATGACCACAACAAAAGCAACAATGATTGCAATTACCAAACATGGTCTTGAGTTCTTCTGCAGGAACTAAGGCCCCCACCCAGGTGGAGGATGGTGACTTCAGGCTGAGCACAGGATTCCTGGAACACTGCCCTGTTATCTCACCACCAACCAATCAGAAGAAAGTATGCACACAGTGGAAGTTAACAAAGACTCTGACCCCCTTCCAAAATGATTCTCCCTTTAAAAACTTTCTTGGTCAAGCAGAATCTTCAGAGTTGGTTTTGGGACATGAGTCCACCATCTCCTCAGGTTGCCAGACTCCTGAATAAAGCAACCTTTCTGTTCCTACCAGCATTTGGCTTTCAAGCAGTGAGCAGCCAAACCTGACTTTGGTAATACTTTTACTGCAGGGAGTCAGTCACTACTATCTAATATTTAAGCAAATAGTTTAAAAAATTTAACAACAGTGTCTCCAACTTCTTCACATTTTTCCATTATCTGTTTTCTTTACCTTGCAGGATATTTTAGGGAAAATATCTTTTGTGATGAAGATTTAGGTAGATATACATATATATTTGTCTATATATATGTAAAAATATATTGTGTATAGATCTATAATATGAAGTTTTAATTCCTTTTTATTTCAATTCAGCTTGTCTTACATTTAATTCAATTCAAAGTATGTTATCAGTTTTTATCAGAAATAGTATCAATAGCATGATGTAATTTTTGTAAAAGTGTTTATACCTTCTCTATCTTTTTTCTCTATATTACGTGAATATAAAGATGTCTGTAACGATGTTTACTAAATGTTAATGATGTTTGTTTTCAAGTGGTGGAAGTGACCGAAGTTTTTTCAATCTTTTTAATTTTACTTTTTCTGCAGTGTCCGGAATCATAGTATGGGCATATAGCAATATCAATTTTACAAAGATAGTAAAGTGATTTTTCATTAAAACAGAAAATAATGAAAATGGGAAGAAAACGAAGCAGAATGTCAATGGTGGTTCATTCTTGCTGGTGGGAAAATGAATGATTATTATATTACACTTCTTTGGTTGTACTTTCCTGTAAGTTTTTTCAATTTCTAAAACTTAATTTTTGTTTTAATTTGGAGGGAAAATGAATATGAATCACAAAAACTGATGTCTACTGATTTTTTTGGGTGTGTGATAATTTTTTTGGTCCTCTGCTTGTGTTGTACCTCACACCTCCAGAAAGTTCAATTTTCAGAATGCTCCCTCCTCTTTGTTACCAAAAATAAGAAAAGCCTAAGTGGATGCCTTGACTAAGCCTCACCAAGAATTAAACTACTTCCTGGAAAAAAACGTGTTAAACATTTGCAATTCAGCCATTGTATAGTCTGGTTAATATGAAAAAGCAGGAGTTTACCTCTAAACCCTGTGAAGAGATACCTGTGAATGATGAATGCTGTATGGCATATTATAGAGAGAGGAAGATGACAGTGGAAATAAGGAGGAAAACACCAGAGAACTGATTAAGACTTTTGTGAAGTAACCACATGTCTGTATTGTAGTGAAGTCATAAGCACCTTTGGCAAGATGCCAGAAGAGCAGGATTATGTAAAAGAACAATAACCACAAACCCAGCACTAATTGTTCTGCTATTGAAATGCAAGCCATGGGCAATAAGTAAGACTTGGAATGAAATTAAAAACTTGGAGCAATAATGACTAACATCAGGAGAAAAAGAGAAAGTAATCTGGTACGAAGCTGCTATTAAACCTCTTTAATTCTTTCCTCCCTCCTGCCTCTGCCTCAGTGGTAAGAAGTCTTTCTAGAGAATCTTTGTCTCTAGGAGGCAGAAATGCAAATTCAATCAAGCTCAGAGACTGAGTATGTGATGCCAGGAGTGCTCCGTGATATCTTTGAGGAAGTCAGAGATCCCTAAGCAAGTCCTGCATTAGGAGACGATAAAAATACCATCACAGTGAGAACCTAAAAAAGCTAATATACAGGGGCTTCCCTGGTTGGTGCAGTGGTTGAGAATTTGCCTGCCAATGCAGGGGACACGGGTTCGAGCCCTGGTCTGGGAGGATCCCACATGCCACGGAGCAACTAGGCCCGTGAGCCACAGCTACTGAGCCTGCGCGTCTGGAGCCTGTGCTCCGCAACAAGAGAGGCCGCGATAGTGAGAGGCCCACGCATCGCGATGAAGAGTGGCTCCCGCTTGCCGCAACTAGAGAAAGCCCTAACACAGAAACGAAGACCCAACACAGCCAAAAATAAATAAATAATAAATAAATAATAAATAAATTTAAAAAAAAAAAGCTAATATACAAACAACCAAAAACATCTCTGTATCGTCGAGAGAAGCCAAAATAATACAAATTCTATCCTTGGTTTTATGTGATAATAAATAAGAAACTGTGTCCTGATAAATCCTCTCTACCAAGGAACATGCCTTATGTTGGTGGGCTCACATAATCCTTAGAGAGCAGTTATTACTAATCCAATTTTAAAGTGAAATTACAGAATTCACAGAGAAACTAAGCAATTTCCTGAAGGCAATGCAGAGTCAGGATTCACACCCAAGCAGCTCTGACTCCAAAGCTCTTTCTACCACCTAACACTAGAAGTCAGTGTTACTTAATAATGAGCACAGAAATTGAGTTTATTTTATAATGTGATAAAACTGGAAAACCCTAGGGTGGAACCGAAAAGAAATGCCAAGGTTTTTTTTTTTTTTTTTCTGTTATAATTAATCTGGACTTAATTCCATTTTTAAGGTAGGGCTTTTCAATGGATGATTCAAAAATAATTAAATTATGGTTTTGAAAAATATTTAATTCAACCAAAGCAGGGGTAGATCTTGATGATAAAGGAATGATGTTGATGAAATGAATTTCCGTATTTGAAAATAACCTTAGTGAGATCTAGACCAATTTTGACAAAAGACCTTTGAACACATCTAATGTCTGTTAAAATAGAGTTAAGTATCTATTAACACTTTCCCTTTAAACTTCTTCCAGATAGGCTATTAGAAAAGACATATTTTCAAAAGAAAAAAGGTCCATTGTACAGCCAAGCTATAAATGACCACATATTAGTCAAATCTACCATGGAAATACTAGAAATACTTCCGAAAATCACTCTTTTCTGTAGTTGTGAATGCAATTCATCTACAGAAAGACTTTCTAAGGCACCATCATATCCTAAAGCAAATTTTCTCAATTTTCAATATTTCATATTTACAAACAGCATTTTTTAGGTATCTGCACAGTTCACAGTGATTTCCCCCGGTCTAGGTATAGTATCTCATACTGTGATGTCCTTTTTCCTATGCTGTTTAATTGGGAATTCTTTGCTGACCACTTAACTCTAACCTTATCTCATATCCTTTATATTCTGTTCCGCCCACTGAGACTCAGTCACAAGGAACTTGTGAAATGTAGTAGAAAGACTATCAGGTATGGAGTTAAGAGAACTGGGCTTGAATTTTAAGTCAAACTCATCAGTAGTCAAATCAACAGAGCTGTGTACTTCCATGGGGCAAGGACCATTTGCTACCTTGATCCCAGTGCCTAGAAGAGTAAGTAGGCATTCAATCAGTATTTGTTGAAAGTGAAAATAACATGCTTTAACCATACCATAGGATTATTGTTAAGATTAATACAGGAAGTACTTTTTTAAATTAGTAAACATAATTTTTTAGAGCAATTTTAGGTTCACAGAAAAATTAAGCAGAAAGTACATAGTTCCCATATATTTTCTGTTCCTACACATACAACCTGCACCACTACTGACATTCCACACTACAGTGGTATATTTGCTGCAACTGATGAACCCACATTGACACATCATTAAACCATAGTTTAGACTAGGGTTCACTCTTATGTCACATGTCCTATGGGTTTTGACAAATGTATACTGAATGGAGCCACCACTGTAGTATCTTACAGAAGAGTTTCACTGCCCTAAAAATCCTCAGTGCTCCACCTATTCATCCCCCTGCTTCCCTAATCCCAGCAACCACCAATCTTTTTATTGTCTCCATAGTTTTGCCTTTCCCAGGATGTCATATAGTGGGAAATACACAGTATATAACCTTTTTTGATTGGTTTCTTTCATCTAGTAATATGCATTTAAGTTTCCTCCATGTCTCTTCATGGCTTGATAGTTCATTTCTTTTTAGCACTGAATAATACTTCCTTGTCTGGATGTACCACAGTTTACTTAGAAGTACTTTTAAACTATAAAACATAACACTAGTTATCATTACAATCATTGTGATTGTTGAAGCGACATTTCATCATTAGTCGGCTTGAGTATGCCCCAACTCTTGGTTTTTGGGTCACAGAGACCTACTGATTTCTCATTTTTCAGCAACAAAAAGAGGAAGTAAAAAAATGTTCAAGACATTGGCTGCAGCGTATCCAAATATCACACCTATAAAGAAGTCAGCTTATAACTGTTTCTCTATAGAATGCTAAAGTGGCTTGAACTTGATGTCAAATAGTCACATTTCCTTTCACAGAGAGGCTGTGACTAATAATTTATTTCCAGACAAATAAATGCTTCTCTTTTCTCACCTCCAAAGACCAATTCAACATCAAACCCACCAAACCTAGTGCTGCAAATTTGAAAAGGGGAAGATGAAGTTTTAATTTATGTCTTCCCTGGTATGGGCCCAAGCCTAAGACTGAGTATATCCTAAATCAGCACCAACGCAAGATTTTGAGCATAGAGGAACACCAGCTCCCCTATCGTCTGCAGAGCCAAGAATGACTGAACATGAGATACGAGCTGCTCCTTCCTGGATGGTAGAACAGAATTATAGTGCCCCTAGACATTGGAATAAAAGGTGTAATTCACTTTGCTAATTTACCCTTTGAAATTTTTCTCTGACAGGATTCTATTGGGTGCCATTTTTATGAAGTTCTGGGATCCTATTTCATTTTATTTTTCAACATGCTAAAACCATTTGATAAATCAAATTTAACCTCTAGCTGACAAGTAATCAGGGGCCCCTTATTGGTGTAAGTCCACACTAATAAAAAGGGGAGCAGAGTGCCTTCACTGGGAGCATGACTTGTGCCTTTCAAAATTTGATTATTGCCCAGTTCAAGAAAAGATAATGAAATTGAAGAGGTCAAGAAAGAAGAAGAGATCCCATAGAAAACAGAAACATGATACCTCTGTGTTCTCTGGGTCATCTTTTAAGCCAGGCACCAGGACAACTCACTTAACAAAAATTATATCACTCTCTTGTTGGTATTCAGGGTTACAGATACCAAGGTACATGCCACAGCTTTTTTTGGTTATATTTTGTGGGGAAATTATTTAGAAGAGCCATTTCAAGTGTAACAGGGTTTTAGACATTTTAAGAAGATCCTTTGTTTTACGGAACAGTTCTATTCATTCATTTCTTTATCCAGTTTTCTAAATCTACCAGAACTTTAGCAGGCGAAGCAGGAGAATGCAGTAATAGCCTTCAACTTTGGTTCAAAAAGAATTATCCTGGGTTCGTGGGAGAGAATGGCAGAGGTGGATTGTGATTATTTAGTGGCCTTTATCCTTTAATGACGATGATTATGTCAAAACATCTGAGGTATAATCCCCTTTATCTGACTTTACTTCATCAACAGCTTATAGCTTTATATAAGGACTGCCTCAGATAGCCCCAGCTAATTCTGGCACAAAATCATTGTCTTAAAAGAATAAAATTTGATTCACCTTGTTCTTATCATTATTACTTTGAACATCTATTATTAACTAATTTTGAATCTACTTGAGACCTAATGTTCTGGGATTTATGTGTCAAACATTGATTATCTTATTCTAGAGTTAAATTTAATTCCATTAATCTTTTATTTTTATGCATTCCCATATTGTAAACTCAAAACTAAAATTAAAAGGATATTTCTCTAGAACAGATCATCTTAAAATTTGTATGGAGACACAAAAGACCCCAAATAGCCAAAGCAGTCTTGAGGGAAAAAAACAGAGCTGGAGGAATCAGACTCCCTGACTTCAGACTATACTACAAAGCTACAGTAATCAAGACAATATGGTACTGGCACAAAAACAGAAACATAGATAAATGGAACAAGATAGAAAGCCCAGAGATAATCCCATGCACCTATGGTCAACTAATCTATGACAAAGGAGGCAAAGATAGACAACGGAGAAAAGACAGTCTCTTCAATAAGTGGTGCTGGGAAAACTGGACAGCTACATGTAAAAGAATGAAATTAGAACACTCCCTAACACCATACACAAAAATAAACTCAAAATGGATTCGAGACCTAAATGTAAGACCAGATACTATAAAACTCTTAGAAGAAAACACAGGCAGAACACTCTCTGACATAAATCACAGCAAGATCTTTTTTGATCCACCTCCTAGAGTAATGGAAATAAAAACAAAAATAAACAAATGGGACCTAATGAAACTTCAAAGCTTTTGCACAGCAAAGGAAACCATAAACAAGACGAAAAGACAACCCTCAGAATGGGAGGAAATGTTTGCAAACAAAGCAACTGACAAAGGATTAATCTCCAAAATATATAAACAGCTCATTCAGCTCAGTTTAAAGAAACAAACACCCCAATCCAAAAATGGGCAGAAGACCTAAATAGACATTTCTCCAAAGAAGATATACAGATGGCCAAGAAGCACATGAAAAGCTGCTCAACATCACTAATTATCAGAGAAATGCAAATCAAAACTACAATGAGGTATCACCTCACACCAGTTAGAATGGGCATCATCAGAAAATCTACAAACAACAAATGCTGGAGAGGGTGTGGAGAAAGGGAAACCCTCTTGCACTGTTGGTGGGAATGTAAATTGATACAGCCACTATGGAGAACAGTATGGAGGTTCCTTAAAAAACTAAAAATAGAATTACCGTATGATCCAGCAATCCCACTACTGGGCATATACCCAGAGTAAACCATAATTCAAAAAGACACACGCACCCCAATGTTCATTGCAGCACTATTTACAATAGCCAGGTCATGGAAGCAACCTAAATGCCCATCGACAGATGAATGGATAAAGAAGATGTGGTACATATATACAATGGAATATTACTCAGTGATAAAAAGGAACGAAATTGAGTCATTTGTTGAGACGTGGATTGATCTAGAGACTGTCATACAGAGTGAAGTAAGTCAGAAAGAGAAAAACAAATATCGTATATTAACTCATGTATGTGGAACCTAGAAAAATGGTACAGATGAACCAGTTTGCAGGGCAGAAGTTGAGACACAGATGTAGAGAACAGACATATGGACACCAAGGGGGGAAAGCGGCGGGGGTGGGTGGTGGTGGTAGGATGAACTGGGAAATTGGGATTGACATGTATACACTGATGTGTATAAAATTGATGACTGATAAGAACCTGCAGTACAAAAAACAAACAAACAAAAGAACTAATACTAAACTTTCTTTGGGTTATTTGTATGGAAATATGTTAATATAAATATTTCAGACATTACATGACATTTCTAAAAATCTTATATGTTCTGGTATAATGTTATAAGTCATAATTCTACTTATTACTTTAAAATGTATATCTCAGCAATAAAAATTTAAAAAAAAAAAAAAGAAAAAAGGATTTTTCTCTGCTCCATAAATGAAGTTAAAGCAATTTCAATTTTCAGTTCAGGAGCTGTACCACAAAGTTGGAGGCAAAAGTAAGATAAATATAGGAGAGAGGGTTAAATTTACAAAGAATAATCAAAGAACTTCTCTCATTCCCTTTGCCTTAGAAGTGATTTTCCATATACCAACATCTAATTTCCCCACTATGTCAGAACTCCCAGATATTGTCCTAAAAATATTTGGATAATAGAGAACCCTAGAGCAGTAAAAATTTCCTCCATAGTTGGTTATTCCTGGGAAACAAAGCTTATTCTTTTTTTTTTTAATAAATTTATTTATTTTTGGCTGCGTTGGGTCTTTGTTGCTGTGTGTGGGCTTTCTCTAGTTGCAGTGTGCGAGGGCTACTCTTCATTGCAGTGCATGAGCTTCTCATTGCGGTGGCTTCTCCTGTTGCCGAGCATGGGCTCTAGGTGTGCAGGCTTCAGTAGTTGTGTCTCGCAGGCTCTAGAGCACAGGCTCAGTAGTTGTGGCACAGGGGCTTAGTTGCTCCGCGGCATGTGGGATCTTCCCGGATCAGGGCTCAAACCCGTGTCCCCTGCATTGGCAGGTAGATTCTTAACTATTGCACCACCAGGGAAGCCCACAAAGCTTATTCTTTATTCTTGGTATTTTCAATTCTGTTACAGAAACATAAACCCTTTCTACTCCTTACATTGCTCTTAGATACTGCAAAACGCCATTTACATGGCTCTAATTCAGCTAGATGCTGAAAGAAATATTTGTGATACATTCTATTTGGAAATGACTTGTTAAAATTAATACTGTTAAGTCATTAAAACAGTTGCAGTGAAAGTAATTTGATGGGATTTCATTACACAGAAGGAAAAGAATTTCTCGTGATGAAGTTTTTTTTATTTAGGCATTTTTATTCATTTAGGCTTCTTGGAGAAATGTTTCTTACCATCATTTTCACTCCTTAATAACTATGTAGTCAATGCATATTTTGCTTGGTCTAAAATGCACCCTGTCACCAGTTTATCTCCACTACAAAGTAAATGCTGAAAGTTGTAGTTAATAATTAAAAAAAAAAGAAGAGAGAAAAGGATTTGGGGGAAAGACTGTGAATAAATAAAAAGAAAAGTGTTAGATCACTGATGTTTTTTGTTTATATAACAGGGTATTTTTTTTAACAAAAATCAGCATAAAAAAAGAAAAAATCAACATGTACTTACTAATCTCATTTGCATATAACAATTTCTTGCACATATATCTGAGAACTAACAAAAGCTTCAGAAATCGGAATCCCTTTCTACATTACCTTCTCTAGGAAAAGGGGGTGTTAATAGGAAGCAGTCACTTCTATGAAATTGCTAAGCAAAAGCTAAGCGGGATGATAGATAATATTTTCCTGATTAATGTTGCTAGGTCTTATAATCTACTTCTCCTATGTAATTAAGTTTCTCATTTCTAATTTTCTGGTTCAGTGTAATAAAGCAAATTAGCAAAAAGCTAGAGAAGCAAAGAATTTAAAGGGCAGTGGTAGAAAAAAAACATTCTTGAATCAAAGGAGTTGATTTTTGCCAAAAAGAGCCAAGAGGTCAAGAATTGCATCCCTCTGATCTAAGGTGCATAGTTTAGTGTGTTTGTTTTCATTTCTGAAGAACAAGAAAATAAAAAACATCAGTTGTCACCTCAAGAATTTGGAACCATCTAAAACCTGTTCCTTCTCCTCCAAACGCCTGCAGAACTTGGCTCAGAAACCACTCTATCACTGTAAAAATAAATGAGAAGATTGTGCATAATACCACAGAAATCCAAGTTAGTGGTGTATTGAGAGGGATCTGCTTTCCTATTCCCAGATGATTGAATTAAGGCATGAACTGCAGGGAATGCTTTCAAAATAACTCTGTTCATTATAGATGCTTTTGGAGGAAGAATCCAAAGTGTTCCAAATCCCAAGGGCTGCTCTGCTATATTGAGTGGCCTTTGGATTGACTGACATCCATACTAGTCAACTTACAACAAGCTCAAATCCCACAACAGCTCTGCTGGCTAGAACAGTTTTATCAAAGAAAGGATCAAGAAAATGGCTTGAAATAGGCTGGTTTTGTATTAGAGCTACAGTAAAGATGGATATTTAAAATCCATGAATTAAGTTTGCTGCCGTCTATTAGGAGTGCAATCGTGCCTGTTTATTGAGATGTTAAGTGTGGAAAACACGGTGATAAAATGAAGATATGCTCTAGCTCCAAGTTCAGACCCAGTTCATGATAGGTACACAAGAAATTTATGACTATTGAGCCAAAACCAAAAAAATCTCAGCCAAAATTTTGTTTCCATAAAAAAAAAAAATCAATCACAACTTAAATTACTTGTGAATCATTTGATTTTCTGTAGAAGATAAACAGTTTGCTTGCAAAAGAAATTATGTCTTTAATTTCTGCATCAAGAGATAATAAAAAATGTCTTGCTACAAAGAAAATTTGGAAGTAATATGATATTACCTGATGGTCCTGAGTATTTTTTTATCTGAGAAACTCGAAAGAAACTAACAATCTAAAGTTGTGTCAAGTTTTTCAAGATTTGTTCACATTTTTATCCTTATACAGACAACATCTGGGTCATATGAGATTGGAAGAACTTGTGGAGAATTGCCTACATAACTGTCTAAGAAAGCAAAGGAACTTGTTAACAGGAGAGGTAATCCAATTAGAATAATTGGCATTTGCAAGGCATGGTTATATTATGAAGACTCAGTTTGGCTTTTACCCAATCTCATCTCCTACCACATAGGCAAGGAATCTGCACTAATATGAAGAACCGCAAATCTCCAGGGAGCTAAAATGAATTTGGATTCATTTCTGAGGGTTATTTTCTTCTACACATAGAACAAGCCAAATTACTCTAGTTTACACTTTGAGGGTGAGAAGATAGGAGTTAGATGACAAGAAAGGTGTTTTTTTTTCATTAGGCAACTGCTTTTCATCTCTCAAAATTTTTCTGAACTTCAACTTTTTTAATGCTATTAAACCATAATTTCCCTATTGCATGAGAAGAAATTATACCATGAAAGTAAAGCAGCTCGTTCTTGAGATATAATCATCAGAGTATTTCAACCTATCCTATAGTGTCTGACTGACTCAGACCTTGAACACAAAAAGCTGAGTCTGTTTCTTCTCCCTCACTTAACAGAGAGGCAAACACACTGTCAGCACTCAATTAATACACTATGATACAAAATCCTGCGAGGCAACTTGTGGTCCACTCCTGGACATCCTTCACTTTGGCATGGCTCACTCTGCAGTGATTTGGCTGCCGTTCCCACTGAAATGATGGAAAATATCTGACACTTTACCCAAATGGGGGGTAAAATCCTTTATATGAGGAACCACCAACTTACTAAGGAGGTAAGCAGTGAGAAAAACAACTTCTTTTCACTGCTTGACAGAGACAGTAAGATTATACATATTTTTTGATAAAACCTTGAGAGATATATTGAGAAGGATTTATGTCCTCTGCATCCAAGTGGGTTTTTCTTTAAGGGATTAGATGTTCCTTCAAAAGATGAGAGACCTCTTAAAAGTAAGTACGGCACTGCATGGTATCCTATCACTTATTAATACCGAAAGCATAGATTACACTGCATAATTAAACTTTTAAAAATATCCCAGCCACCAAGTACAAAGTATATTGAAACATATAGGCAACATGGACAACTTTTTCTCTCAAGACAAAGACATCATAATGCTTCTGCTGTTGTTTTGCTTAACGAGATTTAAGGGCTCTGGAATTGAAATATTCAAGCTCATTGTCTTTTCTTGTCCACAGTTTCAATTAAGAAGCAACAAAGCAGATTATTATTACCAGAATAACACATGGAAAACACAGCAAATAAAACATTAATTTATTAACATATGAACATTACTTTATTGGCGTAGATACTATTTAGAGGTTTCTCCTTCTTGGCCTAAGTCCTCCCTCCCTTCCCTGAGAACTGTCTCTACAACTATGAGGTTATTTTGGAAGTGCCTCTTGTTGTTCTCTGGCTGTAGGTAGATGGACCAAGGATGAGTACCTGCCTGAAATTTGAAGAAATTTAGATTTCTTCTTTCACGAATAGAAATTGGGATCACGGAACTCCATTCAGTCAATCATTGGCAGTGGAGCATAGGGAAAATGTGACTGCGTGAATGGAATCACCATTTCCTGTCAGAAAGTATGAGAAAGAGTGAGAACAAGAGGAAGAGAGAGAGAGAATGTGCTCAAAAAGGGGACTCAAGAAAGCATGGAACTCCTCAGAGAGAAAGAGTCAGCATGGCTGTGTTATTTTCTGATGGCTTTCTCATTTCTTACTTTTCAGTTTCTTGAGATCTCTCTATTAGGCTCAGAAACATGCCTAATATTTCTATAGAATTATTATGCCTAAACAGATTTCCCCCTTTTGTTTAGGCTAGTCTGAAATGTTGCCTGGCATAAGCAGAAAGAATGTGTGAAACATTCTTATTTATTTCTTATTCATTATTTATTCTTATTCTTATTCATTATTTATTTATTAAATATTGTGATGAAGGGCCTTCTGCAAGGCATTGTGGGACAGTTGGTGAATGAGTAAAATTTCTACTCACAAAGCAAATATTTTCTGAAGTAAAATGCAATATAGTCAGTTATAAGTTCCATAATAAAAGGCACACAAGGTGCTTGCATCATAGATGATAAAAGTATCAGTGCTGGAGTGAGAAACACTGCAACTGAGTCTTGTCACTTACCAGGTGTGGGTCTGTTAACTAAAAAGGAATATAATAATAGTACCTAGCTCTTGGTATGTGAATAGCAAATGCTAGCTGTTATAACTACTGAAGGGCCAGAAGAGGTGATAATTGTGATGTGGAAAAAACTCAGGGTTAGAGTTCACAGAGGGTGACACTGGAGTTGAGTACTGAAAGATGCATATAATTTCAGGAGTAAGAAAAGATAGTCTAGGCAGGGGAAATAGAAGAAACAAAATTACAGAGATAGGAAGATACACAGGCTAGCCATATTGCTTAAAACAGAGAGTTGCAGAAGATGTAGAGGGTGAAAGGAAATAAGCAGTAAAAGCCAAGTGATGAGAATTGAACATTATTCTAAAGGAAACAGAAGACTGTCAAAGACGATGTTTTAAATTAGAAAGAAACAGTCATGTCTCTGTTTCAGAAAAATAAAAATATTAAAATATGATAATATGTGGACAGAATGAAGACAATGAGATCAGTTAGAAGGCTATTGCTGTGGGCTTGGAATTTCCCCCACCTACGTGACGGTTCTTACATCAAGAGGAATAGAAAGTTGATTTCTGCATTTGAGGACCAGATGTTTAAAATACCTAGGCTTACCCAAAGGCCATTTTACTCATGAATTTCTACATCTAAAACATATGTTCCACTCTTTAACACCCAGTTCAAGATACCCAGGGGGGAGGAAACCATCTAAAAATGGGCTTCCTATATCTACGCCCTAATAATAGATAACAGATCTGCCTTAATGCTCCATATCCAGGATTTACCAGAAGTTCCTTAAACCACACCTGGCATATCAAAGACTAGTAACTAGAAGGATATTTTATTTATTTATTATTTATACCATGCTTTTCCCAATTTGGTTTTTGAGGCAATGTACCCTGAAGTTTAAAAGAGTACATCCCACAGTTCTGAGAATCCAAGAACTTACATAAAGAAAAGCACCTCTAAGATACAGGCCCATCCTAGATTCCTATACTCAGAATATCATCCTTTGGGAAATTCATACAGACTTACATTTTTGTTCTTTATAATGAGTAATGGAAAAAGAATAAGGTAAAGGAGGAGCCCCGTCTCCTCAGGACCCACTGGGGCTTTGGCTTCTGGACACACAGGGCTGAGTCCATGCTGACGGCCCAGGCTTCAGGACAACCAGGGGTCGAGTCCACACTAACGAAAGCTGGGTCTCCTCAGGACCCACTGGGGCTTTAGCTTTGGAACACCGTGGGATCCAGTCCTCTCTGACAGGAGCCTGGTCTCCTCAGGACCTGCCAGGAGGTGATGGCGCTGAAGGAAAAAGTAATCCACAGGACCCAAGACATGGTAACTACTAATATACTCCTCCCATGGTGCCTCTTAATACCATGTGGACTCCTACAAGGGAAATAAGTATCACAATTTTGGTTGCACTTGGTCTGGCCGTCGTGTGGCTGACAGGGTCTTGGTGCTCCGGCTTGGTGTCAGGCCTGAGCCTCTGAGGTGGGAGAGCCGAGTTTAGGACACTGAACCACAAGAGACCTCCCAGCTCCACGTAATATCAATTGGTGAGAGATCTCCCAGAGATCTCTATCTCAGCGCTAAGACGCAGCTCCACCCAACAACCAGCAAACTCCAGCGCTGGACGCCCCATGCCAGTCAACTAGCAAGAAGGAACACAAGCCCACCCATTAGCAGAGAGGCTGCCTAAAATCATACTAAGTTCACAAACACCCCAAAACACACCACTGGATGCAGTCCTCCCACCAGAAACACAAGATCCAGCCCCACCCACCGGAAAACAGGCACCAGTCCCCTCCACAAGGAAGCCTACACAACCCACTGAACCAACCTTAGTCACTGGGGGCAGACACCAAAAACAACGGGAACTACAAACCTGTAGCCTGAGAAAAGGAGATCCCAAACACAGTAACTTAAGCAAAATGAGAAGACAGAGAAATATACAGCAGATGAAGGAGCAAGGCAAAAACCCACCAGACCTAACAAATGAAGAGGAAATAGGCAGGGTACCTGAAAAAGAATTCAGAATAATGATAGTAAAGATGATCCAAAATCTTGGAAATAGAATGGAGAAAATACAAGAAACGTTGAATAAGGACCAAGAAGAACTAAACAGCAAACAAACAATGATGAACACAATAAACGAAATTAAAAATTCCCTAGAAGGAATCAATAGCAGAATAACTAAGGCAGAAGAATGGATAAGTGACCTGGAAGATAAAATAGTGGAAATAACTACCGCAGAGCAGAAGAAAGAAAAAACAATGAAAAGAATTGAGGACAGTCTCAGAGACCTCTGGGACAATATTAAATGCACCAACACTCGAATTATATGGGCCCTAGAAGAAGAAGAGAAAAAGAAAGGGACTGAGAAAATACTTGAAGAGATTATACTTGAAAATTTCCCTAATATGGGAAAGGAAATAGTCAATCAAGTCCAGGAAGCACAGAGAGTCCCATACAGGATAAATCCAAGGAGAAACATACCAAGACACATATTAATCAAATTATCAAAACTAAATACAAAGAAAAAATACTAAAAGCAGCAAGGGAAAAGCAACAAATAACATACAAGGGAATCCCCATAAGGTTAACAACTGATCTTTCAGCAGAACCTCTGCAAGGCAGAAGGGAGTGGCAGGACATATTTAAAGTGATGAAAGGGAAAAACCTACATCCAATATTACTCTACCCAGCAAGGATCTCATTCAGATTCAATGGAAAAATTAAAACCTTTACAGAGAAGCAAAAGTTAAGAGAATTCAGCATCACCACACCAGCTTTACAGCAAATGCTAAAGGAACTTCTCTTGGCAGAAAACACAAGAGAAGGAAAAGACCTACCATAGCAAACCCAAAACAATTAAGAAAATGGTAATTGGAACATACATAGTGATAATTACCTTAAATGTAAATGGACTAAATGCTCAAATCAAAAGACACAGACTGGCTGAATGGATACAAAAACAAGACCCATATATATGCTGTCTACAAAAGACCCACTTCAGACCTAACGACACATACAGACTGAAAGTGAGGGCATGGCAAAAGATATTCCATGCAAATGGAAATTAAAAGATAGCTGGAGAACAATTTCTCATATTAGACAAAATAGACTTTAAAATAAAGACTATTACAAGAGACAAAGAAGGACACTACATAATGATCAAGGGATCAATCCAAGAAGAAGATATAACAATTGTAAATATTTATGCACCCAACATAGGAGCACCTCAATAGATAAGGCAAATACTAACAGCCATAAAAGGGGAAATCAACAGTAACACAATAATAGTAGTGGACTTTAAAACCCCACTTTCACCAATGGACAGATCATCCAAAATGAAAATACATAAGGAAACATAACTATTAAATGACACATTAAACAAGATGGACTTAATTGATATTTATAGGGCATTCCATCCAAAAACAATAGAATACACTTTCTTCTCAAGTGCTTACAGAACATTCTCCAGGATAGATCATATCTTGGGTCACAAATCAAGCCTTGGTAAATTTAAGAAAGTTGAAATTGTATCAAGTACCTTTTCCGACCACAACGCTATGAGACTAGATATCAATTACAGGGAAAAAAAAAACTGTAAAAAATACAAACACAAGGAGGCTAAACAATACACTACTAAACAACCAAGAGATCACTGAAGAAATCAAAGAGGAAATCAAAAAATACCTAGAAAAAAAAAAAATACCTAGAAAAAAATGACAATGAAAACACGACGACCCAAAACCTATGGGATGCAGCAAAAGCAGTTCTAAGAAGGAAGTTTATAGCAATAAATCCTACCTCAAGAAACAAGAAACATCTCAAATAAACAACCTAACCTTACATCTAAAGCAATTAGAGAACAAAGAACAAAAAAAACACCAAAGTCAGCAGAAGGAAATAAATCATAAAGATCAGATCAGAAATAAATGAAAAAGAAATGAAGGAAATAGTAACAAAGACTGATAAAATTAAAAGCTGGTTCTTTGAGAAGATAAACAAAATTGATAAACCATTAGCCAGACTTGTCAAGAAAAAAAGGGTGAAGACTCAAATTAACAGAATTAGAAATGAAAAAGGAGAAGAAACAACTGACACTGCAGAAATACAAAGGATCATGAGAGTTTACTACAAGCAACTATATGCCAATAAAATGAACAACCTGGAAGAAATGGACAAATTCTTAGAAAAGCACAAACTTCCAAGACTGAAAAAGGAACAAAGAGAAAATGTAAACAGACCAATCACAAGCACTGAAATTGAGACTGTGATTAAAAATGTTCCAACAAACAAAAGCCCAGGACCAGATGGCTTCACAGGTGAATTCCATCAAACACTTAGAGAAGAGCTAACACCTATCCTGCTCAAACTCTTCCAAAATACAGCAGAAGGAGGAACACTCCCAAACTCATTCTATGAGGCCACCATCACCCTGATACCAAAACCAAAGATGTCGCAAAAACAACCTACAGGCCAATATAACTGATGAACATAGATGCAAAAATCCTCAACAAAATACTACCAAACAGAATTCAACACCACTTTACAAGGATCATATACCATGATCAAGTGGGGTTTATCCCAGGAATGCAAGCATTCTTCAATACACGCAAATCAATCGATGTGGTACACCATAGTAACAAATTGAAGGATAAAAACCATATGATAATTCTTTTTCAGTTTATTTTGTGTATGGTGTTAGGAAGTGTTCTAATTTCATTCTTTTACATGTAGCTGTCCAGTTTTCCCAGCACCATTTATTGAAGAGGCTGTCTTTTCTCCATTGTATATTCTTGCCTCCTTTATCAAAAATAAGGTGTCTATATGTGCGTGGGTTTATCGCTGGACTGTCTATCCTGTTCCATTGATCTATATGTCTGTTTTCGTGCCAGTACCATACTGTCTTGACTACTGTAGCTTTGTAGTATAGTCTGAAGTCTGGGAGCCTGATTCCTCCAGCTCCATTTTTCTTTCTCACGATTGCTTTGGCTATTCAGGGTCTTTTGTGTTTCCATACAAATTGTGGAATTTTTTGTTCTAGTTCTGTGAAAAATGCTGTTGGTAGTTTGATAGGGATTGCACTGAATCTGTAGATCGCCTTGGGTAGTATACTCATTTTCACAATGTTGATTCTTCCAATCCAAGAACATGGTATATCTCTCCATCTGTTTGCATCATCTTTAATTTCTTTCATCAGTGCCTTATAGTTTTTTGCATACAGGTCTTTTGTCTCCTTAGGTAGGTTTATTCCTAGGTATTTTATTCTTTTTGTCACAATGGTAAATGGGAATGTTTCCTTAATTTCTCTTTCAGATTTTCATCATTAGGGTATAGGATTGCAAGAGATTTCTGTGCATTAATTTTGTATCCTGCTACTCTACCAAATTCACTGATTAGCTCTAGTAGTTTTCTGGTAGGATTCTGTTTAGGATTCTCTATGTATAATATTATGTCATCTGCAAACAGTGACAGCTTTACTTCTTCTTTTCTGATTTGGATTCCTTTTATTTCTTTTTCTTCTCTGATAGCTGTGGGTAAAACTTCCAAGACTACGCTGAATAATAGTGGTGAGAGTGGACAAACTTGTCTTGTTCCTGACCTTTGAGGAAATGGTTTCAGTTTTTCACCATTGAGAAACTGCAAACAATGAGAGCTTTACTTCTTCTTTTCCAATTTGGATTCCTTTTATTTTTTTCCTCTCTGATTGCTGTGGCTAAAACTTCCAAAACTATGTTGAATAATAGTGGTGAGAGTGGACAACCTTGTCTTCTTCCTGATCTTACAGGAAATGGTGTCCGTTTTTCACCATTGAAAATGATGTTGGCTGTAGGTTTGCAATATATGGCCTTTATTATGTTGAGGTAAGTTCCCTCTATGCCTACTTTCTGGAGAGTTTTTATCATAAATGGGTGTTGAATTTTGTTGAAAGCTTTTTCTGCATCTACTGAGATGATCATGTGGTTTTTCTCCTTCAATTTGTTAATATGGTTTATTACGTTGACTGATTTGCGTATATTGAAGAATCCTAAATGTAAGGCTGGACAGTATAAAGCTCTAAGAGGAAAACATACCTCAACATAATAAGGCTATATATGACAAACCTACAGCCAACATCATTTTCAATGGTGTAAAATTAAAACCATTTCCTCTAAGATCATGAACAAGACAAGGCTGCTTGTCTCTCACCACTATTACACAACATAGTTTTGGAAGTTTTATCCACAGCACTCAAAGAAGAAAAAGAAATAAAAGGAATCCAAATCAGAAAAGAAGAAGTAAAACTGTCACTGTTTGCAGATGACATGATACTATACATAGAGAATCCCAAAGATGCTACCAGAAGACTACTAGAGCTAATCAATGAATTTGGCAGAGTAGCATGATACAAAATTAATGCACAGAAATCTCTTGCATTCCTATACACTAATGATGAAAAATCTGAAAGAGAAATTAAGGAAACATTCCCATTTACCATTGCGACAAAAAGAATAAAATACCTAGGAATAAAAACCTACCTGAGGAGACAAAAGACCTGTATGAAGAAAACTATGACACTGACGAAAGAAATTAAAGATGATGCAAACGGATGGAGAGATATACTATGTACTTGGATTGGAAGAATCAATATTGTGAAAATGACTATACTACCGAAAGCAATCTACAGATTCAAAGCAATACCTATCAAACTACCAATGGCATTTTTCACAGAACTAGAACAAAAAATTTCACAATTTGTATGGAAACACAAAACACTGAATAGCCAAAGGAATCTTGAGAAAGAAAAATGGAGCTGGAGGAATCAGGCTCCCAGACTTCAGACTATACCTCAAAGCTACAGTAATCAAGACAGTATGGTACTGGCAGAAAAACAGACATATAGGTCAATGGAACAGGATAGAAAGCCCACAGATAACCCCACACATATATGATCACCTTATCTTTGATAAAGGAGGCAAGAATATACAGTGGAGAAAAGACAGCCTCTTCAATAAGTGGTGCTGGGAAAATTGGACAGCTACATGTAAAAGAATGAAATTAGAATACTCCCTAACACCATATACAAAAATAAACTCAAAATGGAATAAAGACCTAAATGTAAGGCCAGACACTATAAAACTCTTAGAGGAAAACACAGGCAGAACACTCTATGACATAAATCACAGCAAGATCATTTTTGACCCACCTCCTAGAGTAATGGAAATAAAAACAAAAAGAAACAAATGGGACCTAATGACACTTCAAAGCTTTTGCACAGCAAAGGAAACCATAAACAAGATGAAAAGACAACCCTCAGAATGGGAGAAAATATTTGCAAATGAAGCAACTGACAAAGGATTAATCTCAAATTTACAAGCAGCTCATGCAGCTCAATATCAAAAAAACAAACAACCCAATCCAAAAATGGGCAGAAGACCTAAAAAGACATTCTCCAAAGAAGATATACAGACTGCCAACAAACACATGAAATGATGCTCAACATCACTTATCATTAGAGAAATGCAAATCAAAACTACAATGAGGTATCACCTCACACTAGTCAGAATGGCCACCATCAAAAAATCTACAAACAATAAATACTGGAGAGGGTGTGGAGAAAAGGGAACCCTCTTGCACTGTTGGTGGGAATGTAAATTGATACAGCCACTATGGAGAACAGTATGGAGGTTCCTTAAAAAATTAAAAATAGAACTACCATATGACCCAGCAATCCCACTACTGGGCATATACCCTAAGAAAACCATAATTCAAAAAGAGTCATGCACCCCAGTGTTCACTGCAGCACTATTTACAATAGCCGGGACATGGAAGCAACCTAAGTATCCATCGAGAGAGGAATGGATAAAGAACATGTGGCACATATATACAATGGGGTATTACTCAGCCATAAAAAGAAATGAAATTGAGTTATTTGTAGTGAGGTGGATGGACCTAGAGTCTGTCATACAGAGCGAAGTAAGTCAGAAAGAGAAAAGCAAATACCGTATGCTAATACATATATATGGAATTCAGAAAACAAAAAACAATCAGTTCTGATGAACCTAGGGCCAGGACAGGAATAAAGACACAGATGTAGAGAATGGACTTGAGGACACGGCAAGGGAAAAGTGTAAGCTGGTACGAAGTGCGAGAGTAGCATTGACATATATACACACTACCAAATGTAAAATAGATAGTTAGTGGGAAGCAGCTGCATAGCATAGGGAGATCAGCTCCGTGCTTTGTGACCACCTAGAGGGGTGGGATAGGGAGGTTGGGAGGGAGATGCAGGAGGGAGGGGATATGGTGATATATGTATACATACAGCTGATTCACTTTGTTATACAGCAGAAACTAACACAACATTGTAAAGCAATTATACTCCAATAAAGATGTTTAAAAAAAAAAGTATAAGCTAAAGGATTAGATTCAGGGAGATGGCAGCTCAGCCAAGGAAAAGATAAAAGAGACTAAGATGGAGCCCAGTGCCCAAAAAAAATCAGGGAAGGAGGGAAAGAGAATTCAGTGATTACAAAGGAAGAGTTCTGGGGCTTCCCTGGTGGCGCAGTGGTTGAGAATCTGCCTGCCAATGCAGGGGACACGGGTTCGAGCCCTGGTCTGGGAGGATCCCACATGCCGTGGAGCGGCTGGGCCCGTGAGCCACAATTACTGAGTCTGCGTGTCTGGAGTCTGTGCTCCACAACAGGAGAGGCCGCGATGGTGAGAGGCCTGTGCACCGCAATGAGGAGTGTCCCCCACTTGCCACAGCTGGAGAAAGCCCTTGCACAGAAACAAAGACCCAACACAGCCATAAATAAATTAATTAATTAATTAATTAAACAAAAAGTTTAAAAAAAAAAAGTAAGCTGAAATATTTAGTTTAAAAATAAAAAAGTAATAGTTTTGCAAAGGAAGAGAGAATGTTTGTGGTATATCTATTCAATGGAATACTACTCAGCAATAAAAAGAATAAATTACTTATACATGTAACAACCTAAATTAATCTCAAAATAGTTATGCTGAGTGAAAGAAGTCAGAAAAGGTAGAGTACATACTGTATGATTCCATTTATATGAAATTCTAGAATATCAAATTAATTCATAGTAATGGAAAGCAGATTAGTGATTTCCTGAGAATGGAAACTAAGTTATTGTGATATAAATCAGAATAATATTTACCTTCAGCAAAAGGAAGGGAATATACTGAGAAAGGGCATGAGGAAAATTTCTGAGATAGTGAAAATATTCTGTATCTTCATACGGTTTGGGTTATATGAATTTGTTAAAATATCATAGAACTAGAACTGTACACTGAAAATATGAGCACTTCATATATGTGATTTATACTTCAATATGTAAAATGTAAAATTAAATGTAATTTTAAAGGTCTTGGAATGAACTCTATGCCATAAAATGAGATAACAAATGAACAAATTTCTAAAAAGACAAACAACTACCAAACCTGACTCAAAAAGAAATAGAAAATTTGAGTACATCTATTACAAATAAAAAGATTGAATCATTAATTTTAAAACATCTTACAATAAAAGGCTAGGCCCAGATTGTTTTACTTTTTAATTTTACCAAGTATTTAAAGAATAATTAATACAAATCCTTTACAAACTCTTTACAAAATATACAAGAAGGAATACTTCCTAACTCATTCGATGAGGCCAGTATTAACCTGATAAGAAAAGGAAGCAAAGACATCACAAGATAAGAAAGTTACAGGCAAATATGTCTCATAAAAGTAGATGCCAAAATCCTCAACAATATACTAGCAAACTAAATCTAGCAATATACAAAAAGGATTATACAGCGTGATCAAGTGGGATTTATCCTAGAAATGCAAGGTTGTTTTCTGAAAATCAATACCATATTAATAGAATAAAGGACAAAACCACATGATCATCTCCATAGATCAAGAAAAAGCACTTGACAAATGTTTTCATAATAGAAACATTCAACAAACTAGGAATAGATGAGAATAGAGAATAGAACTTCTTCAGCCTGATAAGACATCTATGAAAAAACCCAGAGCTAACATCATAGTTAATGATGAATGCTGAATCCTGTCCTTCTAATATCAAAAAAAAGATAGGATGTCCACTCTTACCATTTCTGTTCAACACTGGAAAGAAGGGTCTAGCCAAGTCAAATGAGCAAGGAAAAGAAATAAAAGGCATCCAGATTGGCATGAAAGAAGTAAAACTATTTCAATTTGCAGATAATGTGATCTTATATATTTTTAAAAATCCTACGAAACCCACAGAAAGGGGTTAACTAATCAACAAGGTCCACAAAGTCATAGGATATAAAATCAATATACAAACATCAGTTGCATTTATATATACTAGTAATGAACAATCCCAAAAAGAAACTGAGAAAACAAATTTATTTATCATAGCCTCAAAAAGATGAAGAAATAATTAGAAATAATTTAGAAACTTAGAAATAATTTTAACAAAGAAGTTCAAGTCTAGTCCACTGAAAAGTATACACATCATTGAAGGAAATTAAAGAAAATCTAAATAAATGAAGCAATAGCCCATGTTCATGGATCAGAAGACTTAACATTGTTAAGATCTTAGATTCAACACAATCTGTATCAAAATACCAGCTAGGTTTTTTGCAGAAATTAACAAGGTGATCCTAAAATACACATGGAAATTCAAGGGACTCAGAATAGCCGAAACAATCCTGAGAAAGAACAAAGTTAGAGGACTCACACTTGGTCATTTCAAAACTTACTTTTCGAATTAGTGTTTTTATTTTCTTCACATACTCAAGAATGGAATTGCTGGATCATATGGCAGTTCTATTTTTAATTTTTTGAAGAAACTCCATGATATTTTCCATAGTAGTTCAACCAGTTTACATTCCCACCCAAGCATATAATGTATAACACAGGGAATATAGCCAACATCTTAAATAACTTTATGTGGAGTATAATCTATAAAAATACTGAATTACTATGTTTTACAACTGAAACTAATATAGTATTGTAAATCAACTATACTTCCCTCCCCCCCGACAAAAAGAAAATTTGCAGATGTGATTAAGAATCTTGTAATGAGGAGAGTATCCTGGATTATTAGAGTGGGCCCAGTGAAATCACAGAGTCCTTATATGTGAAAGAGGAGAGAAGAGTAAGAGAGAAGATGCGGTGATGGAAGTGGAGGTCAGAGTAATTCAATTACTGCTTTGAAGGTGGAAGAAGGCCACAAGTGAAGGAATACATGCAGTATCTAGAAGCTAGAAAAGGCAAAGCTCTCCTAGAGTCTCCAGAAAGAACACAGCCCTGCAAACAAATGGGTTTTAGCCCAGTGAGACCATTCCAAATTTATGTCCCCCAGAACTGTAAGATTTTTAGTTTGTGTTATACTAAGTCATTAAGTTTGTGGTAATTTGTTACAGCAACAATAGGAAACTAATATAATAAACATATAGATAAATGGAATAAGTTGAGAGTCCAGAACTAAACTTTATATTATCAGTCTGTTTTCACAAGGTGGCAAGACAACTCAATGGATAAGAATAGTATTTTCAACAAATGGCTTTTGGATAACTGAATAACCACATGGAAAAGAAATGAACTTGGACCCTACCTCACTCAGTCACACAAATTAACTCACAATATATCACAGACCTAAATGTAAGAGCTAAAAGCATAAAGCTCTTAGAATAAAAACAAAGGAGTTAAATGTTTGTGACCCTGAGTTAATCAATAGTTTCTTAGATATGACATCAAAAGCACAAGAAACAAACAAAAAATCAGATTTAAAAAAATTAAACATTTTATTACTTCAGTAAACTCCATCAAGAAAGTAAAAAGGACCACTCACAGATGGCATAAAATACTTCAAATCATATACTGGATGAAGGACTTGTACCCAGAATAGGTAGAGTATTTCTACAGTTAACAAATAAAAATATAACAACCCAATTTTAAAATGGGCAAAGGACCTGAATAGACATTTTTTCAAGATTTATTAATGGCAAAAAGGAAAACCCACATGAAATGGTGCCCAACATCATTCATCATTTAGGAAATGCAAACAAAAATCACAATTGGATTCCACTTGACATACCCATTTAGGAAGACTATAATCAAAAAGACAGACAATAACAACTGTTGGTGTGAATGTGAAGAAATTGGTACCCTCATACGTTCCTGATGGGATTGTAAAATGGTGTAGCCACTTTAGAAAACAGTTTGAGTGGTCCTCAAAATGTTAAACATAGAGTTACAATATAACCCCAAAATTTCACCATTTCCTTATCTGGCAATGTATTTCCTTACTCAGCAATGAAAAGGAATGAAGCATTGATACATGGTACAGTATAGAAGAACCTTGAAAACATTATGCTAACTGAAAGCAAGCCACTCACAAAAGACTACATATTGTATGATTCCATTTGGCAAATCTAGAAGGGCCTGAGAAAGAAAGCTAACCAAAGCTATAGGAAAAAATTACACATGGTGCTAAGTTCATAGAATTGAGCAGACCAAACTGCATGATGTATGACTTAAACTACTAGCCTTCAAACATCCACGTAGAGGTCTCAAGAACAGGATTGTGGTTCTGATTTTGGATTGAGTTACTAAATGCTCCTAGTATGGTGGGAAGTACAGGGATACAAGGGAATCAGGTACTTAGTGGGAAAATAGGTCATATGCTATTCTCTCCATGGAGTAAGGCTGAGTGAAAGGTAAAGTGCCCTGGAGAAGGTAGGTGATGGGAAAAAAATGGGAGAATTTTAGAGACTAGAGTGTTCTAAGAGCAGCTATAGTGGTAGCAAGGGTGAAAGGAAACTTAGCAAATAAGCGATTTTGGTCAGGGTGAGATATGTGAAATTACAATTTTCAAATATCCAACTATTGAAAAAAATTTATGGTGTAGCTATGGGAATGGATGGCTCCAAAGAGGAGATAAAATTAACTGGAGAAACAGAAAGCTAGAATTTTAAAAGCTGACTGTTTTCTACAAGTACACTGAAACGTTCAACTCTGATAGTAGATGAGGTGGAGAAGACAATTGTGAAAGCTGTCTCAAAATTATCGAAGACTTCAGTGAGTGAAGGGAAAAGATTAAGAAATCAGCAAATGACATGAGTAAGGAAAGGGAGGAGAATGGTACAGCCCGATGGCATGAGACTCAAAAGAGATGTGTTTTTATCAAAAGGCTGGAAGGGTGATGCTCAGACAGCTGTAGTGGGAAGGCAAGTGGTTTTCAGAGGGGTAGCAAGAGCTCTGTTCTGGGGCGTGGCACTCTCAGAGCATCCTGAACCTTTACAGAGTCTTATTACGAAGAGAGACATCTCAAAATTTTTTAAATGTTTACTTGAAGAGTTTGTAGAATTTTGATAGGGAAAAAATGTTGGTGAGTATAACCCAAAACATTCAGACTTCGAAATGAGAAGAAGTTTTTTGTTGTTTTGTTTAGGAAATAGTGAGGGGTAAAACGAAGTCTGAGTGAATTTATTATTAGTGATAAACTTGATTGAATAAATTGGGTGAAGCCAGATTTTGGTGTTCTTTGCTTTGAAGGCTAGTAAGTTTTATTTTATCCTGAGGCCAATACATTCATCGAAGATTTTTATCAGGGAGGTAATATGTTGAAAATAGTGTTTAAACTTGTGGTTCGAATGGAAAGAAGGAGGTATGAAAAAACCACTTGACAGTTTCCCAATCTGTTGAACCAGAAGAAACCCTAAAACATCAAGATAGTCACTAAAATAAACCAATATGTTTTTGACTCATTCATTCATCTGGTTACCATCTACTGAGCACCTACTGTGTGCAATCTAACTGCTTAATAATTTTTCTTTTCGCAGGCAACTTACTGGTAAGCTATAATTTCAACTGTTCCTTAACCACTAGTTATCAAATCCTAATCTCAAAACCCCAGCTGAGGACTGTGATAGAACCTTTCTATATTTATGACAGTCTAATAAAAAAAAAATTGAGAGTACTAAGGGGTAACTGTTAATGGGCATCAATTGCCTTTGTTCATAGAAAAAACTGAAGATAACAGTAGCATCTCATTATAGGTAATCTTTTTCAGCCCATCTGTTTTCCTCATTCAATTTTCATCCCTTGATCAATTATTTACTTGATCAAGAATTTACTCTAAGGGCTTCCCTGGTGGCGCAGTGGTTGAGAATCTGCCTGCCAATGCAGGGGACACGGGTTCGAGCCCTGGTCTGGGAAGATCCCACATGCCACGGAGCAACTGGGCCCGTGAGCCACAACTACTGAGCCTGCGCATCTGGAGCCTGTGCTCCGCAACAAGAGAGGCCATGATAGTGAGAGGCCCGCGCACCGCGATGAAGAGTGGCCCCCACTTGCCGCAACTAGAGGAAGCCCTTGCGCAGAAACGAAGACCCAACACAACCAAAAGTTAATAATAATAAATAAATAAATAAAATTTATAAAAAAAAAAAAAAGAATTTACTCTAAGAAATGATGATCTCTAAAACCAAATCAAAAATGCAAGTTCAGGAATGTTCTTCAAAGCTCTTCTTACTCAAAAACTAGCAGATTTATTTTATCAAATAATTTTGCCCCTAGGGGAAAAGTCACCATTGCTGTGTTCTCTTCATTAATATTTTTTCAGTAAATAAAAGTAGAATCAAATTGTTTTTGTAATCAAACAAGAAAAAGACATAATCAATATGATAAAGAATTTATATTTTAGAACGAAAACTAATAAATGATTTAGAATTCTTAGGTACTCTAATCATCAAATACAAAAGATTCATAAGTTTACAGACTCAAATGGATTCAGTTAGAATTCAAAGATCTGGCCTCCAGCCAGACAACTAGAGCGTTAAAAAGAATTCTGATGACTCTACAAACTGTAAATAAATCTGCCTTCCATAATTCCCATTTCCATTCTCATGAGGCTTTAAATAAATGTTTTAGTGTAGCAAAACACACTAGAAAAAAAAAAATAAGCTAAGATTCAATTAGTAAGATGAGTTTTTGCTTCAAAGCGCATTTTCCATCCAAAAATAGAGAAGCTTTCCTTTCAGGGGTTCTCTCCCACCTGGACAGGAGTTGGTATTCTAGTGAAAATCTCTTGCTACAGAAACCTCAAATCCTATTTTATTCTCCTTTACCTCATCCTCAAGCAGGAAAACCTACTCTGAATCCAAAAACTAAGAAACAGAGAGTACTACATTGGACTCAGTCAACTTTAACTTCATGACTGCATCTGTTTTTTTAATAGCCAGTGTTGACGTCATCATCATCCACTGTAGCTCCCGACCAAGAATGGCTCTCTAGATACTCACAATTCTGTTTCTAGTATAATAAATGTTTTAGAATACAAATGAAAATGACAATGAGCACTCTATTATATGATATGGTTAAGAAGTGGGATGCTCCACTTAATTAAATGATTTAGCTAACATAGTCTTGCAATACATACTAATAAATGTATTGACATAAAATCTACACTAAAAATTCATATTTTTCTAAAGATTTGAAGGGCATTTAAAAATCTTTCAGTACATAATATCATTATTTTACAAATCATTAATCAGTTAAAGATAGACAGCAAGATCAAAATAAAAAGAAAAACTTTGGGACTTCCCTGGTGGTGCAGTGGTTAAGAATCTGCCTGCCAGTGCAGGGGACATTGATTCGAGCCCTGGTCAGGGAAGATCTCACATGCAGTGGAGCAACTAAGCCTGTGCGCCACAACTACTGAGCCTGTGCTCTAGGGCCCGCGAGCCACAACTACTGAAGTCCTCGTGCCTAGAGCCTGTGCTGCGCAACAAGAGAAGCCACCACAATGAGAAGCCTGCACACCGCAGTGAAGAGTAGCCCCTGCTCACCGCAACTAGAGAAAGCCCGCGCACAGTAACGAAGACCCAATGCAGCCAAAAATAAATAAATAAATTTATAAAAAGAAAACCTTTCGCTTTAGTGTTTGCCTACTAGGACAAGGCAAATTTCTGAGCAACAATCAGAACTTGTGAGAGTAGAGGACAAGCAAGTATATCAGCGTGATTGGAGTAAAGGCCAGAGGACTGGGTGTAATTGTAGATAAATGACCAAAGTGTAGCCAAAAGTTTATTTTCTGGCCTTGCCTCTGTTTACTTCAAGAAAGAGCCTAACTCCTTCCTTCCAGGAAGGTTCCTGAGCCAGGTTGTGCACCCAAGCAATATAGGTTGATATTCAATGTCATGACTTCTCTGGTTATGAGGGTAGTCATGTCCCTTCCTTTAAGCCTAAGGTTTTTTCCTCCCAACATTTTTCTAGGCTAAGGTGAAGCATGGTGTAGTAACTTCTTGATTCCTTTGCCAGTTTTCTCTAAGCCTCTAAAAGACTTCCTCATTTTGTGGTGTCAGATGGTTGTGAATGATCTCCAAATCAAACAATCGCCATAGCTGTGTAATAATTGGGGTATGGCCCTCTCCTGCGTGGCTGAGTTGGAGCCGTGTCTTGTAATGCCTTCTCTAAGACCTGTACAGTGAGTTACACTGACCTGCTAGGTTTCTCTTCACAAGAGAACAAATGCCTTATGTACTTGGAAACCATGGTAATCGAGTTCTGGAGTAGGGTCACACTTAAGAAATCTTAGTCCTAACTCTAAGAATTTAGAAAAAACTCAAAAATTTTTAAATTAGACTACATACAAACATACAGTATACTTATTAAAATTCTTTTCACTCTCCTCAATTCTCTGCCCTAAATTTTCCAAGGGCTAAAAATGCCCCAAATATGGAAAGTTATCTACCCCATTTCTTCTCCACTATCATGATATCCATTGTTCATGCCCATATTCAGCCTTTATCCATGATGTACCTACTAAATATGGCACTCCCCTCTCACACAGACCCTTAAAGGCATATGTGGGCCTCCATTTAGCTCTGTTCTCTTGAGAATCGGTCATAGTTTCAACCCCAGTCAACCCTTTCCTCTATTCTAGGAACTGAACAGAGATTAATATTTTTCAATAATTGGATGTATTAGTAATGCACTCAATAGTGTCAGTCTTTGGCCACACTGATGAACATAACCCTTTATACCCATTACTAGGGCTCCAAATATTTTCCAGATGATTGAATCAATAATTGGTGGTCACCAACGTTGTGTGCCTATATCCACTTTACCACAACTGCTGTTTTTAATGCTAACACAGAGGCCATGGGAAAAGGAATTTATTTGAAACCTGCTTCATTTAAAACATCTTTTTAAAAATCTTTAAAATGTCCCTTTTCAAGTTGTATGGAAAAAGGGAGTCATTTAATCTGTGGCATGAGGACTCTGTCCTGCTGAGAAGATGAAAACAATCTCTGCTTTTCTCAGTATCATCCATGCATGCTGCTGACTGGCCATCTCCCTGAAAGTAATTGATTTGCATGATGAAGTACTTACTTGGCTTTGGTGGGGTTTTTTGAAACTCAAAGGACTTCTTATGTTGAAAAGCTATTTTGTTTGCTTTTGAGTGGAATGCATTTATTTGAGGGATGTAAACTTCTGGGATTTGTGGTAAGTTTGAAATCTTAATTCTGCTGCATGCTTCTCAATGTGTTGTTTGGTTGGAAGATTATATTTAGTTTGAGTTTTAATCACCTCAATTGTAACAATTTTTTGAGCCCTAATTTCAAATCTAAACTGTTGATGCATAGTCCAGATATTTGGATACCTCAGGGACTACATGTAGGGTAACTGGTACAGATTCCTTTTTAGGGATGGGAAAGTTTCATTTCTTGCTTGAAGCTATTCACTGGCAGTCATATAAGATCCATGGTAATGACGTCTGTGTGCATTTTCATTTCTGTCAAATGGTTTTAAATCATTTATTTTTAGATAATTCATTTACATTGCCAACAATGTAATACTTCAATATAATTGTACAACATTTTATGATACCCAAATAGATTGCAGATTCTTTACTATGTTACTCAGCAAGAGCAGTTTTATTAATGAGCTGGTTTAAGATTTCAGAGATCATTCTGATGAGCTCAACTTTATCATTTAATATTTATTTCAAGAGAGTGAATAATAACAAAATATCTTATTTGCCTTTGGAACTCTTTACTATGATATTTGTTTCACCAGGTTCACTTTTTAAAGAACATCTGATTTTCACTAATAAAAGTGAACCTCCACATAGTCATGTGCTGAAGGAGAGGGATGTGCTGTCATGTGATGGGCACAGGATATTCTGAGCTGAATCCTGAACTAAGTTTGTTTAACCAGAGGTTACTGATTTCTTGAGAGTCTATCAAAACTTTTTCATGTGTCTTGCCACCTGGATGTATCTCTACCTTCTTAGGGCCTGCAGCCCATAAACAAGAAGTCTAGAAAAGAGAGTTCAGGAATAAGGATAAATAATTTACGTGGACCTGGACCAGACTTGGACACTAAAGGATGGCTTCTGTGTCATGGGGTAGGCAGATCCTAAACACTGAAACTCATTTGCATCTTTTACATCAATTGCCGTGAAAGATCTTCTATAATTTCCTTAGATCAGCATTTCTTCTTGCTTTAGAAGAACTTAGTACTGTCTGCAGATTTGAGATCTCATTAATTAGCACATTTGGGGGTTGTTCAAGTACCATTTATTAAACAGTCTACCATTGCTCAGGGATCTGTGATAAAACCTGTTCCATACAGGCATAGGATTCTTTGGGAGCTCTCTATTCCATCCTGTTGGTTAACTGTCTCTTCCTGGGACAGTGCTATCCTATCTTAATTACTGTCACTGGATAATAACTTATGACACCTGACAGAGGAAGTCCTCTTGCCTTTTTATACTTCTTCAGCATTGTTTTGACTATTCTTTGGCCTTTGCTCTTCCATATAAATTATAGAATCAACTTGTCAAATTCCTATAAAAATCCCTATTTATATTTGAATTACAATTGCACTTATATATTAGTTTAAACCTTTGACATTGACATTAAACTGTTTTTGACCTACAAAGAGGACAATTCCATATGGTTCTACCTAACAGATTGAAGGTGAAAGAAGTAACATCCTTCTGATATTGACTCTACATTCATGAACATGATATATTCTATGCTCTGAAAGTTTGTGCCCCTTCCCCCAATTTCATACGTTTAAATCCTAACCCCCGAAGGTGATGGTATTAGGAAGTGGGGCGTTTGGTTTGACAAGGTTGGAACCCTCAGAAATGGGATTAGTGCCTTATAAAAAGGCCCCCCAGAGATCCTTAGCCACTTTCACCACGTGAGGACACAGTGAGAAGGCGACCAGGTAGAGTATCCTCACCAGAACACAACCATTCTGACACCGTGATCTTGGACTCCCAGCTTCCAGAACTGTGAGAAATAAATTTTTGTTGTTTATAAGTTAGTCTGTGGATAAGCTACACAGTCTACTCTCTTATAGCTGCCCAAACAGACTAAGAGAATGTATCTCTCCATTTACTTAGTTCTTCTTCAGTATCTTTTTAAGAAATCCTTATAATTTTTTCTTGCAGGTCTTGAACATATAAGATTTACTCCTAGGTATCTCACTTTTGTTTCTTTTTTTTCTTTCTTTTTGCTATTGTAAATGATATCTTTTTCTTCTTACCCTTCCAGTTTATGCATATGTATAAAAATGTAAGTTGATATTTGAACGCTGACCTTCTAATCACTTCCTAACCACTTAATGTTTATAATAATTAATCTTCAAATTATTTGTGGCTTTCTCTGTAGATAATCCTATCATCTATGAAAAAGTGTGTCATCTACCTTTGATGTTAAAATCAATACATGATTTTTGGGGGAGAAGGGGAAATTACTCTTCCTGGTAAAATGATATCACATTTTATCTCAAATTGGGAGCCCTGAGGTTTGAGGGTTGTTTTTGATTAGAATTTACAATCAACCTCTTTAACAGAACTGCCCAATTTTACAAATCAAAGACTTTATGATTCATTTTTAACTCAATCTGATCATCTTTGCTTATTATCAGGCAGGTTTAATTGTCTACACTTATATCTCTTTGGACTTAATTTTGACCATCTATTTTGTTTTAACTATTTAACTTTTGTCTTTCTCCATTTATTACTTCTATTGGTTTCATCCAATTTTCTTCATTCCATTTTTTCCACTCTATGTTTAGACTTACATATTTTATTTCTGTTAAATCAGCATTTCTACTGGATTCATCCAATTTTCTTTCATGTACCTTTTTCCTATTGGTTTTGAATTACATAATCTACTTTTGTTTCACATACTTCTTCCATTCAGCACAAGGTTCTTGGAATGCTTTATTTTAATCACTGCCTCCAAAATTTCATATTATTGACATTTAGTATTTTAGTTCCATTTTTAAAATCTCTCACTGGTTAGACATTATTATATTCTTAACAATGTTTATTTGGATTATAAATTTCTTCTTTTTTAACATCTTTATTGGGGTATAATTGCTTTACAATGGTGTGTTAGTTTCTGCTTTATAACAAAGTGAATCAGCTATACATATACATATATCCCCATATCTTCTCCCTCTTGCGTCTCCCTCCCATCCTCCCTACCACCCCTCTAGGTGGTCACAAAGCACTGAGCTGGTCTCCCTGTGCTATGCAGCTGCTTCCCACTAGCTATCTATTTTACCTTTGGTAGTGTATATATGTCCATGCCACTCTCTCACTTCATCCCAGCTTACCCTTCGCCCTCCCCATGTCCTCAAGTCCAGTCTCTACATCTGCGTCTTTATTCCTGTCCTGCCCCTAGGTTCTTCAGAACCTTTTTTTTTTTTAATTCCATATATATGTGTTAGCATATGGTATTTGTTTTTCTCCTTCTGACTTACTTCACTCTGTATGACAGACTCTACACTACAAATAACCTCACCTCACTACAAATAACTCAGTTTCGTTTCTTTTTGGATTATAAATTTCTTTACGTGGGATGGTCCTTTGCATTCTACTTCTTTATTGATTTCATTCTGAATGAAGACACATCAGTAGTTTTTCAGAAGGTCCATAAAAAACCTTCTCATAAACAAAACTAAATGTGTTTATTTTGGTCTCAGTTTTGAATGATAGCTTAGGTGGTTTATAATTCTAGATTGATGGTTGCTTTTCCTCAGAACTTTAAACATACTATTGTATTCTCATCTAATGACCATTGTTAATATTGTTAATGAGAAATCTATTGTTAGACTAATTGTATTCCTTTCTAAAAGAAATCTCTCTTTCTCTCTGGATTTTGTTTTCAGTTTTTTGGGGTTTTTTGGTGTTGGTTTTTTTTTTTTATTTAAATGCATCCTAGTGTGGATTTGTATTTTTGTTTGTTTATATTTGGAGTTTTTTGTTTTTGCTGCTGAGTACCCATTACAGTTTTTGAATTTGAGGGTTCATGCCTTTCTTCAATTGTAAAAACTCCCCAGCCACTGTCTCTTAGAATACTTTTTCTCCCCTATATCCTTTATTTTTTTCATTTTGAAATACCCCATTCTGGGAATTCTAGTGGTTAGGAATGCATGCTTTCACTGCCGAGCCCTGTGGCATGGCCACAAAAGAAAAGAAGAAAAAGAAAGAAAAAGAAATACCTCATTCTACCTCTTTATTCTATATTCTTTGTATCTTATCATATCTCATAATTTTAAAAATCATTTTATTTCTTTGTAGTGCATTCTGGACAGTTTACTCAGCTCCATTTTTCAGTTCTCTAATTCCCATTTTGACATTAATTTGCTACTGACCCTATCCATTGAACTTATTTTTTTATGATTACATTTGCTATATCCAGAGGTTCAATTTGGTTCTTCTTCAAGACAGCTTGAACTTTTCAAGCAGCCCTGATGTTTTATTATTTTTATGTTTTTGTTTACCTCTTTAATCTTTCTAAATATATTTACTTTCCAGTCTTTTTCAGATTTGTTTTGGTCTTTAATTTGAGGATGGCTAATTCCCTTGAGAATAGTGTCTGCTAACTCTCCTTCATAGTGTATCTTTTCTCAAGTTCTTCAAAACAATCTTACTATGAGCTTATCATTAGTGGAGCTTGTTCATCTTGTGGTAGTTGCATTTTTCATATCTTTTCACAACCATATTGTAAGCTCCTTAAATACAAATATTTTATCTCATAGAGCCTTCTCATTTCTATGCATCTAATAGGTAGTCAATAAATATTTAAATGGATTAATGCTCTGAATTTTACCTCTCAAATCATATTTTGAATTTATTAAGGAAAGATTATTTATTTTTTTGTTCCTTTTATTCTTTCTCACATCTTTCCCACGTCTCAACCTTTTCACTGGGTACTATCAGCTAGTTATTGTCAATATTTACAAAATGTATAGATCAATAAATCAATGAGTTTGTTAAATTATCAAATGCAGAACAAGAATAAGTCTTGGGGATACAAATCTTTCCTCAGAAGCCAACTAAAAAGTGCTAAAGGGGATTTGATAAAATTGACTGCAACAAAGTGTGATTGCCACCTGTTTTCAATTACACATTATCTTACAACACTGTCCCAACTGGATCTTTTACAGCTTCAACCTCTTTATAATAGAAACTGTATGTAAACATAACTGTGGGTTTTGAGGTTCTTTTTTTTTTTTTTTTTTGAACATTAGTGCATAGTTGCTGTGTCAGAATTTGAAAATACTGTTAACAAATAAGTGGACCAGTGTTGGAGGGAAACCCTTTCTCCCAAGGAAAATAATAAAGAAAGTGTGAAAAAACACATTTTTTTCTAGTTTAAAACCATCACCTCATTTGGTCTCCATATTTCTGAATATAAAGGATTTATAAGCTCTTAAGAATCAAAGTCTTATCCACTCAATAACTTGTATTATGTCTTGGAGCCACAAAGATGAATAATCATAATTCATCTTCAAGATTCACTGTCTCTTGGGAAAGGCAGACACACCCACAAATAGCTTGTACTGACAGCTCTCTGAGAGGGATATGCACAAGGTGCTAGGAGAATACAGTGGAGTTAAAACAAAGAAAAGACTCAATGTAGGTAGAATAAGCATCAGGCTGGGAAGGTCTGAAAAATGAACAACATTTGATCTCTAGTTCAGTTTTGACAGGTAGTTTCAGGTTTATGAATACAGTTAAGTCCCCTACATATGAACCTTCAAATTGTGAACTTTCAAAGATGAGAATGTACATCTGGTTCCAGCAAGGAGCCAGAACCTGTGCCATCAATGTCAGGCATGAGTGAGATTGCAGCTTGCCCTCCATCTCCTATTGCTCATGATCCTTCAGCTCTACCACCTCCCACATCCTCTCCCACCTCCAGTCAGTAACTCTTCTTGGCTGTTCACTCAATGCCAGCCCCTGAATGCCAGCTGTTGTACTCTACTACTGTACTTTTCAAGATACTATACTGTAAGATTAAAAATGCTTTATTTTTTGTGTTTGTTTTTTATGTATCAGTTGTGTGAAAACTATTATAAACCTATCATAGTACTGTACTATATAGCTGATTGTGTTAGTTGGGTACCTAGGCTAACTTTGTTGGACTCATGAACAAACTGGACTTACGAATGCACTCTTGGAACAGAACTCATTTGTATGTAGGGGGACTTATTGTAAGTTGTTTTCGGATAAGATAGAGGGAAATTTCTATGTCACTTATTCTCTATATTGTATGGCCTTCCTAGTTGACTTATGAAAGCTGTATAAAGTGTCTACACCCATTGCTAAAGCTGAATTATGTGTATATTGAAGCAGGGATTCACTGAGATACAGCCAATCTCATCCAGTTGAAGTGAAAAGAAGACCTCAGCCTTCCAAAACATCTAGTAGTTGATCCCTCCTTTCCAGCAGAGTTGCTCTAAAGTTTCCTTCTGCCAAGATAAAGGAAAAAGTGTTTGATGTTTGAAGATGGCAGAATAGAAGGACCTTGAGCTCACCTCCTCTCATGAACACACCAACATCACAACTAACTGCTGAACTACAATTGATAAAAAAGACTGGAACCTACCAAAAAAAGATATTCTACATCCAAAGACATAAAGAAGAAGCCACAACGAGATGGCAGGAGGGGCACACTTGCAATATAATCAAATCCCATACCACCCAGGTGGGTGACTCACAAACTAGAGGATAATTATGTCACATAAGTTCTCCCACAGGAGCAAGAGCTATGAGCCCATCAGGCTACCCCACCTTGGGGTGCAGCATCGGGAGGAGGAGCCCCCAGATAATTTGGCTTTGAAGGCCAGTGGGGCTTGACTGCAGGAACTCCACAGGATTGGGAAAAACACACTCTAGCCTTGGAGGGCACACCAAGACCAGGGCAAAAGCAGTGACTTCATAGGAGCCTGGGCTTGACCTATCTGCAGTCTTGGAGGGTCTCCTGGGGAGGTGGGGTTGGCAATGGCTCTCTCTGGGGTCATAAAATCTGATGGCAGGCATATCAGGGACTATTCACCTACATGAATTCTTGCTGGAGGCAGACAGCAAGACCCTTGCTTGGGGCATTAGCACCAAGACCTGGCCCCACCCAACAGCCTGTAGGCTCCAGTGCTGGGATGCCTCAGGCCAAACAACAAACAGGGCCGGAACACAGCCACACCCATCAGCAGACAGGCTGGCTAAAGACTTCCTGAACCCACAGCCACCTCTGGACATGTCCCTTGACACAGCCCTGTCCACCAGAGGGCCAAGACCCAACTCTACCCACCAGTGGGTAGGTACCAGTCTCTCCCACCAGGAAACGTGCACAAGCCTCCAGATCAGCCTCACCCACCAGGAGGCAGACAACAGAAGCAAGAAAACTATGATACAGCAGCGTGCAAAACAGAGTTCGCAAACACAGGTCAGAACCTACCCTGTGGCCAGCTGGCCCCTGGCCCTTGGGTGACAAGAGGGGGGTGTACTGCTGAGATACATAGGACATACCTACAGAGGGCCACTCCTCCAAGGTCAAGAAATGTAACCAACCTACTGCACACATTTAAAACAAAAATAGAAATTTAAACAAAATGAAACAGCAAAGGAATATGTTCCAGATAAAGGAGCAAGATAAAACCACAGAAGAACAACCAAGTGAAGTGGAGATAGGCAATCTGCCCAAGAAAGGGTTCAGAGTAATGATTGTAAAGATGATCAAAGAACTCAAGAAAAGAATGGAGGTACAGAGTAAGAAGTTATAAGAAGTTTTTAACAAAGAGTTAGAAAATATAAAAAACAACAAACAGAATTGAAGAATACAATACCTGAAAAGAAAAATATAATAGAAGGAATCAATAGCCGAATACAGAAGGCAGAAGAACAGACCAGCAAGCTGGAAGACAGAGTTGTGGAAATCACTGCCATGGCATAAAGAAAAAAAAAAAAAATGAAAAGAAATGAGGACAGTTTAAGAGACCTTGGGGACAAGTCAAATACACCAACATTTGCATTACAGGGGTCCAAAAAGGAGTAGAGAAAGAGAAAGGTCCTGGGAAAATATTTGAAGAGATAATAGCTGAAACTTTCCCTAACATAGGAAACAAGTCTAGGAGTGCACAGCCCCATACAGGATTATCACAAGGAGGAACATGCTGAGACAAATAGTAATCAAATCGACAAAAATTAAAGACAAAGAGAAAATATTAAAAGCAACAAGGGAAAAGCAACAAACAACCTACAATGGAATCCACATGAGACTATCAGCTGAATTTTCAACAGAAACTCTGCAGGCCAGAGAGGAGTGGCACAATATATTTAAAGTGATGAAAGGGAAAAACCTACAACCAAGAATACTCTACCCACCAAGGTTCTCGTTCAGATTTGATGGAGAAATCAAAATGTTTACAGACAAGCAAAAGCAAAAAGAATTCAGCACCACCAAACCAGCATTACAACAAATGCTAAAGGAACTTCTCTCGGCAGAAAAGGCCACAAGTAGAAACAAGAAAATTATAAAATGGGAAAGCTCACCAGTAAAGGCAACACACAGTAAAGGAAGAAAACCATCCACACACAAATATTATATCAAAACCAGCAACTGTGAGAGGAGGAGACTACAAATGCAGGATATTTAAAATGCATTTGAAATTAAGAGATCAGCAACCTAAAACAATTACGTATGTATATATAGACTGCTATACCAAAACTGCATGGTAACAGCAAACCAAAAATCTACAATAGATATACACACAAAAAAGAAAAAGGAATCCAAACACAACACTAAAGATAGTCATCAAATCACAAGAGAAGAGAACAAAAGAGGAAGAAAAAAGACCTGCAAAAACAAATCCAAAACAATCAACAAAATGGTAAGAAGAACATACATATCGATAATTACCTTAAATGTAACTGGATTAAATGCTCCAACCAAAGGACATGGACTGGCTGAATGGATACAAAAACAAGACTTAAATATATGCTATCTACAAGAGACACACTTCAGATCTAGGGACACATATAAACTGAAAGTGGGGGGATGGAAAAAGTATTCCATGCAAATGGAAATCAAAAGAAAGCTAGAGTATCAATACTTATACCAGACAAAATGGGCTTTATAATAAAGACTTTTACAAGAGACCAAAAAAAGGACACTACATAATGATCAAGGGATCAATCAAAGAAGAAGATATAACAATGGTAAATATATATGCACCCAACATAGGAGCACCTCAATATATAAGGCAAATAGTTCTGTTAACAGACAAAAAAGGAGAAATCAACAGTAACACGATAATAGTGGAGACTTTAACACCCCACTTAAATCAATGGACAGATCAACCAGACAGAAAATCAATAAGGAAACACAGGCCTTAAATGACACATTAGACCAGATGGACTTAATTGATATTTATAGAGCATTCCATCCGAAAGTAGCAGAATACACATTCTTCTCAAGTGCACATGGAACATTCTCCAGGCAGATCACATGCTGGACCACAAAGCAAGCCTCAGTAAATTTGAAAAAACTGAAATCATATCAAGCATCTTTTCCACCACAACGCTATGAAATTAGAAATCAACTATAAGAAAAAAAACTGCAAAGAGTCAAACACGTGGAGGCTAAACAATATGCTACTAAACAACCAGTAGGTCACTGAGAAATCAACACGGAAATTAAAAAATACCTAGAGCAAATGAAAAAAACGTGATGATCCAAAACCTATGGGACACAGCAAAAGCAGTTCTAAGAGGGAAGTTTATAGCAATACGAAATACGAAAAATCTCAAATAAACAACCTAACCTTACACCTAAAGCAACTAGAGAAAGAAGAATAAACAAAACCCAAAGTTAGTAGAAGAAAAGAAATCCTGAAGATCAGAGCAGAAATAAATGAAATAGAGACAAAGAAAACAATAGAAAAGACCAATGAAGCTAAAAGTAGGTTCTTTGAAAAGATAAACAAAATTGATAAACCTTCAGCCAAACTCATCAAGAAAAAAAAGGGAGAGGGCCAAAATCAATAAAATTAGAAATGAAAAAGGAGAAGTTACAACTGACACCACAGAAATAGAAAGGATCATTAAAGACTACTACAAGCAACTATATGCAAATAAAATGGACAACCCAGAAGAAATGGACACATTCTTAAAAAGGTACAATCTCCCAAGAGTGAACCAGGGAGAAAAATAAAATATGAACAGACCAATTACAAGTACTGAAATTGAATCTGTGATTTGAAAACTCCCAACAAACAGAAGTCCAGGACCAGATGGCTTCACCGGTGAGTTCAACCAAACATTTAGAGAAAAGTTAACACCTATCCTTCCGAAACTATTCCAAAAAATTACAGAGAAAGAAACACTTCTAAATTCATTTCATGAGGCCACCATCACCCTACTACCAAAACCAAAGATATCACACACAAAAAAGAAAATTACAGGCCAATATCACTGATGAACACAAACACAAAAATCCTCAGCAAAATATTATAGTAGGAAACCAAATCCAACAATACATTAAAAGGATCATACAGCACAATCAATTGGGATTTATCCCAGGGATGCAAGGATTCTTCCATATCTGCAAATCAACCAGTGTGATACACCACATTAAAAAACTGAAGAATAAAAACCGTATGATTGTCTCGATAGATGCAGAAAAAGCTTTTGACAAAATTCAACATCCATTTATGATTAGGAAAAAAACTCTCCAGAAAGTGAGCATAGAGGGAACCTACCTCAACATAATAAAGGCCATATATGATAAACCCACAGCTAACATCATACCCAACGGTGAAAAGCTGAAAGCATTTCCTCTAAGATCAGGAACAAGACAAGAATGCCCACTCTCACCACTTTTATTCAACATAGTATTGGAAGCCCTAGCCACAGCAATCAAAGAAGAAAAATAAAAGGAATACAAATTGGAAAAGAAATAAAACTGTCACTGTTTGCAGACAATATGACACTATACATATGAAATCCTAATGATGCTACCAGAAAACTACCAAAAGCTCACCAATGAATTTAGTAAAGTTGCAGGATACAAAATTAATACCCAGAAATCTGTTGCATTTCTATATACTAACACAGATCAGAAAGAGAAATTAAGCAAACAATCCCATTTACCATTGCATCTAAAAGAATAAAATACCTAGGAATAAACCTACCTAAGGAGGCAAAACCCTGTACTCCAAAAATTATAAGATGCTAATGAAGAAACTGAGGACAACACAAACAGATGGAAAGATATACTGTGCTCTTGGAATGGAAGGATAAATACTGTTAAATTGACTATACTACTCAAGGCAATCTACAGATTCAATGCAATCCCTATCAAATTACCAATGGCATTTTTCACAGAACTAAAATGAATAATCTTAAAATTTGTATGGAAACACAAAAGGTCCAGAATAGCCAAAACAATCTTGAGAAAGAAGAATGGAGCTGGAGAAACCATGCTCCCTGGCTTCAAACTATACTATAAAGCTACAGTAATCAAAACAGCATGGACTGGCATAAAAACAGATACATAGATCAATAGAATAGGATAGAAAGTGCAGAAATAAACCCATGAACCTATGGTAAATTAATCTATGACAAAAGAGGCAAGAATATACAATGGAGAAAGAACAGTCTCTTTAATAAGTGGTGGTGGGGAACTGGACAGCTACATGCAAAAGAATGAAATTAGAACATTCTCTAACACTATACACAAAAATAAACTGAAAATGAATTAAAGACCTAAATGTAAAACCAGATAGTAAAAATTCATAGAGGAAAACATAGGCAGAGCACTCTTTGACATAAATCACAGCAATATCTTTTTGGATCCATCTCCTAGAGTAATGGAAATAAAAAAGAAAAATAATCAAATGGGACCTAATTAAATTTAAAAGTTTTGCACAGCAAAGGAAACCATAAACAAAACTACAAGACAACATACAGAATGAGAGAAAATATTTACAAACAATAGGACTGACAAGGGATTAATTTCCAAAATATACAAACAGCTCATACAGCTCAGTATCAAAAAAACAAACAACCCAATCAAAAAATAGGCAGAAGATCTAAACAGACGTTTCTCCAAAGATGACATACAAATGGCCAACAGACACATGAAAAGATGCTCAACATTGCTAATTATTAGAGAAATGCAAATCAAAACTACAATGAGGTATCACCTCACTCCAGGCAGAACGGCCATCATCAAAATGTCTACTAATAAATACTGAAGAGGGTGTGGAGAAAAGGGAACACTCCTGCACTGTTGGTGGGAATGTAAATTGGTACAGACACTGTGGAGAATAGTCTGGAGGTTCCTTAACATACTAAAAGTAGAGTTACCATATGTTCCTGCAATCCCACTCCTGGGCATATGTCCACAGAAAACTATAATTCTAAAATATACATGCACCCCAGTGTCCTTTGCAGCACTATTTACAATAGCCAAGACATGGAAGCAACCTAAATGTCCATCGACAGATGAGCGCATAAAATAGTTTACATATATATATATATACACACACACACACACACACACAATGGAATATACTCAGCCATAAAAAAGAATGAAATAATGCCATTAGTAGCAACATGGATGGACCTAGAGATTATCATACCAAGTGAAGCCAGACAGAGAAAGACAAATATCCTATTATATAGCTTATATGTGGAATCTAAAAAAAAATGATACAAATGAACTTATATACAAAACAGAAATAGACCCACAGACATAGAAAACAAGTTTATGGTTACCAAAGGGGAAGCAGGGGAGGGATTCTGAAAAAGAATAGATGCATATACCTGTGTGTATAACTGAATCATTGTGCTGTACATCTGAAACTAACACAACATTGTAAATCAACTATACTTCAATTAAAATAAATAAAAATAGTTTTTTTTAAAAAGTGTTTGATGTTTGAATGAGGGGCCTTCTGCCTAAGGTAAGACAAACAGCTCATGATGGCACCATAATCCTGATATTGACACTGGAAGAATTCTTCCATCACCGATCCTCTGGCCGTAGGATCCTATTTCTTTGTTTTGGTTTTCTGGGTGTTTCACTGTTTTGGTTTTTAATATATAAGAACTACTTGTGTGGAAGAGGTGAAATAGGGAAAAATAAGGAGATTAAAAAGTCACTCCAATCAGAAAAGCCATAAATGCAAAAGGTCTGATATTGTGAGAGACAAGGCTAGAGCTCAAAGTAATAAGAGTGCTCTAAGCAGCCAGTAAGGGGGAGCCTGTAAATCAAGAAAGGTCCTGATGGCCTTGTGAGCCACACAAGGAGATTTGAATTAATCCAACAGACAGTGTAGAGCCATTGAAAGATTTTGAGCCAAAGGGTAATAGTGACAGTTTAGATGTTGGATTGAGGTAGGAGAAAGGCAGAACATGAGTGAATTCAATTAGAAATTGTCAGAGTAATACAGAGATGAAATTACACTAGACTTATGGTAGTGATAGCAGGTATCGAGAGAAGTGGATTATTTCAGAAGATGTTGGGGAAATACACTCAATGGGACTTGGAATTTCAAAAGTTTTTATTTTAGTCTTGTATCTCATTTCTTCTTTACCAATTAATGATGTTGTTCTATGTACTTTCATACCTTCCAACTCTCTTTTGGTTTCTTAGGAATCTGTTTTTGAGAAGTACTGACTACATTTATTATGAGAGCTTTCTGGGTTTTTTTATCCATGTGACAGGCAGAGAAGTAGATAGAAATGTACATGAGAAAATAAATAAATGTGGTGGTGTCAATGCACATTTATTTAAGCAGGTTGAATTATCTATAGGCATCTGATCTCTGGAAACTCTATTAGGCATTCTATCTGTTCTCCTATCTTTAGGAAAAATTGCACCCAGAAGATTCCTCCAGAGTTTCAGCGAAAGAAACCTCCATTCACATGAGACACTAGAAACCTTATAGATATATGCCAGATATCTCACCTTATTAATACCACCTTCCAGAATGATCCTGAGGGATTCTGTGTCCCTTTATTCCCTAAAGATAACTCCAGGTTCCTCAACTTAGGAATGAAGGATCCAACACAATTTATTTCTAAAACTCAGAATTAGGGATTATTCAGTTTCACCACTAAAACTTGTACCTTGCCATTAAAATATTTTCACACTGCCTTAAACCCTTATTTTATTATTTTGATTAAAAATTGAAAACTTTTTGGAGAAAAGGGAACCCTCTTGCACTGTTGGTGGGAATGTAAATTGATACAGCCACTATGGAGAACAAACAGTATGGAGGTTCCTTAAAAAACTAAGAATAGAATTACCATATGATCCAGCAATCCCACTACTGGGCATATACCCAGAGAAAACCATAATTCAAAAAGACACATGCACCCCAGTGTTCACTGCAGCACTATTTACAATAGCCAGGTCATGGAAGCAACCTAAATGCCCATCAACAGATGAATGGATAAAGAAGATGTGGTACATATATACAATGGAATATTTATTATTCAGCCATAAAAAGGAAAGAAATTGGGTCATTTGTTGAGACGTGGATGGATCTAGAGACTGTCATACAGAGTGAAGTAAGTCAGAAAGAGAAAAACAAATATCGTATATTAACGCCTGTATGTGGAACCTAGAAAAATGGTACAGATGAACCGGTTTGCAGGGCAGAAGTTCAGACACAGATGTAGAGAACAAACGTATGGACACCAAGGGGGGAAAGCCACGGGGGGTGGGGATGGCGGTGTGATGAATTGGGCGATTGGGATTGACGTGTATACACTGATGTGCGTAAAACTGATGACTAATAAGAACCTGCTGTATGGCACAGGGAACTCCACTTCCCTGTACAGTAGAAACTAACACAATGTTGTAAAAAAAACTATACCCCAATTAAAAAAAAAAAAAAGAAAGGCTTGATTAAAAAAAAATTGAAAACTTTTGATGAACCATTTTTCACAAGGTTATTTTTCTCTTTTTCTCTTCTCTTGCTTTCCCCTTAACTTAGTATAACTCAGAAGAGCGCTCTGATTTCTTTTAACTCCCCGTTACAACACTTCCTCCTCTCTCTGGGCTCCGTTAGGATCCCAGGGAAATGGGAGTGTCTGAGTTTTTTTATTTTACACTAGTACCAATATTTCCTCCATATAAAACAAGTGGCCAAAAGTTGTAACCTGATTAAAACACTGAAATGATGTCATCAAACTTGGTAAACTGAAATAATCTGTTGAATATTTTAGGAATAAAAAAAGAGAAAAAAAAAATCCTTTCTCCAAAGATGATGATCCATACTTTCCAAAGAAAGCTTCTGAGACATTTGTCACATCACCAACCCCCACTTTGGTCATGCAATAAACCTCACGAAAGCTCTGCTCATGTGGTTTTGTAGTTAAGTTATTGGAAACAAAAGTTCCAAAGCCAACTGGCCACAAAGAGAAGAAAATAAGACTAGCCACTAATGCCTGAAGTGCCAACTTCTACCATATGTAGTCCCACAAAAACCAAGAGCAAAAAATAAAGTAAACCACAACAGAGTTAGAATCACAGAATCAGGGAGATGGGATTTGCTAAAGAGGTTCACCCAAACCTATGAAAATGAAAAGTGCTCTATTTTACACAGCTGTCTCGCAGACTCTTTAAAGGAATGTATTATTATGATTTGCATTGATTTGATTAGTGTATTTACATACTGCATCTTCCCTTCTGCACCACTCCCAGTCAGCAAGGCATCCAGTACATTAACGGGAACACAGTTCTGGAGTTAGAATAAACAATCGCAAAAGTCTTCTGTCTTCTCCTACGCGATTAAAACAACTTGCAAAATAGATTACAGCATCAAAATGGGTTGGATTTGTTTACAAAGTTATAGATTTTGTTTTTTGTCCCCCAAATTTTGAGTCTGTATAATAGATTAGTCCTTAAGTAAACACACACACACACACACACACACGTATAGAAGGGAAATTGTAAAGCAATTAGCACACTATTTAGAAACAGTGCAAAATTATAGAGCATAATTGCCTCACAACCATCAATTAAATCTAATTTGGGTTCCAAAGGATGTATATTAAAAAGAAGTGAGAAATAATAGGGCAGACATGTAAATTAGAACATGCTCGTGTGCACAAGATCTAATGAAAATCAGCCCAAGTCTAAAGAAATCCAGCAGAAGACCTACAAGGAATCAATTAAGTGTGGCCTTTCAACTATCGTTTTGGTAGACTATCAAGTAGCTTGTTTTTCTTAGGAAACCCTAAATGTCTAGACATGGCTGGCTTGGGTGTGAGGTGAGCTGGAACCTACAGTGTGTGCTGGCAGGGAAAAGTAAGAAGTCTTCCACAACTAGAAAGGATGGGGAACCAACAGAGCTGCAGAAGTATTGTTGTATGGTAGAAATTAACAACAGCTATAACTTATTTACTTAGTACCTATTTCACAAATTAGAAAAATGAATCTTAAAGAGATCAAAAAATTTGCCCCAAAATCACAAGCTAGTAAATGGCAGTCTGGAATACAAACCAGGTCTGTATGACTCCAAAGTCCATGTTCTTTCTACTCTACAATACTGTTACTCATCCTGAAGAGTCTGTCCACGTATTTTACAAACTCCTCTGTTCCCCTGCTAAGTGTTGAGGGCTGGGAATAGGATCCATCCTTAAAAACAAAGAATCATCAGGAGCTAGGTAGGAAACTGGTACTCCAACCATCAACTAGGGTTTAGTAGGAGGATTGCCCAGTCCAGGAGAGTGAAAGGGAACAGACCAGAGAGTGTGAGACTAAGGCAGAAGCCTGGTTCTATGGGACAGCTGCAACTTGACAATGACATGGGTGCCTGGGACCCAACTGAAGTACCTAGGTTCCAGGCTGATTGTCTGCAGACACTGGCAGTAATGGGAAGAGAGGTGAGGCATACAATGGCTGAGCACTTATGACTGAGGATTATGGTCATGTAAGGAATCCTCATGTACTTCTATCTTAGTGCAGGAACTGGGAAGTAAGTGGGTCAGTCTATAAACTAAAGACATTTCAAGGCAGGAAAGAGTAAATGTACATGGTCAACATACAGTTTTTGTAAACTAGTTTATTTTTTGCTGTATAACATATCACCTCAAGACTTAGTGGCCTAAAACACAAAGATGTGTTATTTACCATGACTCTGTGAGCTAAGTTCACGGAATAATGGAGCAGTTATTCTGCACAACATGGTGTAGCTGACTTACTTGACTATATCCAGTAGGGAGCTCAGTCAAGTCTGGGGCAGCAAGAGGACATCTCCTCCTCCAAGGCCTCACTCATCACTTAGTAGTGAAGCCTGGTCTTAAGACTATCTGGAGTTAATGGAGCTATATAATTAGCTGCACTTCCTGTCAATCAAGCTAACTTCTCCCATTTTCCCTCCCACCTGGTAATTTCATCAACACATCTGCTGTACGATATACCTGTCTTCACTCCTGCCATTTATTATAATTAAGGGGAAGGGATTTGAGAAGGGAATGGAGGAACTCTCCAGTCTTGTCACAGCTCCCAAGTAATGCCTCCCAAACAGAAAATGTCTTCCATAGGCTTAACAGCAGGATCATGATGACTTTTCAGGAGCAACTTTGCACCCTGTTACTTCTCCATCTAAGCAAAAGATTAGAACACTGATGTGCACATTCTTTCAACATCAGGGGATGGGATAAAAAATTAGACATTCACTGACAGTGTGTTCCCACTGTAAGTTTGAAGGGGAAATTCAAAGTATAATAAAACACTCAAAAGATAGGACTCTTGGGTCTACTTTAGCCATTAACTTGCTGTGTGACCTTAAACCCATCATTTGACCTCTCTGATCCTCAGGATCCTTGCTATATACTGAATGTTTGTGCCCCCCCCCACCTCCTTGCCCCCAACCAAAATTCATATGTTGAAGCCCTAACCCCCATTGTGATGGTGTTTGGAGATCAGTCCTTTCGGATGAAATTAGGGTTAGATGAGGTCATGAGGGTGGGGCTCTTATCATGGGATTAGTGGCTTTATAAGAAGAGGAAGAGAGAGAAGGATCTTGCTCTCTCCACCATGTGGGGACACAGCAAGGCAGCAGTCTTAAAACCAGGAAGAGGGTTCTCACCAGAAACTGAGTTGGCTGGCACCTTCATCTTACACTTCTCAGCCTCTGGAACTGTGAGAAATAAATGTCTGTTGTTTAAGCTACCCAGTCTGTGGCATATTGTTATAGCAGTCTACGCTAAGACAATCTTCTTCCATAAAATGAGGTACTGGAATAGAAGATCTCTAAAATCCTTTCTAGCTAAAATTATATTTGATTGTGTTATTTCCTCCATAAAGTTACATTGTCAAGTAAACATTGCCTGATCACTGTTAAAGGCGACACTCAAAGAAAATTAATGGAAATCAACTGAAGAGTAAATATAACTTCCATTCCAAAGCAAGAATTTGGAAATCATTTCAGAAGATGCAGATATGCTTCTGCTTACTAAACTTCATGGTATATCTGAGTCCATCACTAGCCCAGTGTTGTGACTTCGAAAGGAAGTCCAAATCTACCTGTTTTAGAGAAATCAGAAATCATTCACCCAGAAAACTAGACAGAGACGTGAGGAATAGTCTTTGCATTGATAGTTACTGTTACCTTGCCTTAGCAATGTAGTGTAAAAAACGTTTAAATGAAAAAGAAAAGGGGTAACTTAAATGCAGACATTTACTAATTAAACCCATGATTGTCACAACCTGATAATCCTTTGATACATCTCTTTCCCCTCTCTCTTACACACACACACACACACAAAAGGGTTTCTAGGCAAAAGGTTGACAAGTCTAAGAATAAAATACATCTTTTTTACGGTTTCATTAATAAATGAAAGTCTGTTTTTTGGTTCCAGAAACTAGAAAGATAACAGTAGCTTTAAACCATTTTTATCATCCAGTTTCCTCTTTAGGCACTAATACCCCCATAAGACTACACTAAGAATCAAAATACATGTTTAAGTTCAAGTCAGTGACTTAAGAGTTAATTCAGAAGTTACTTTTGACTCTGAAACCCTTTGTGACTCCCAAATTGTGGGATGGAATCAGAAAGAAAGGAACTGGTGATGACCTTTTTCTTTTTGCTATTTCAATGTAAAGACAGTGTTTCTGGTGCAAAAAAAAAAAAACATTTCAGGTTTTCCAAATAACCACATCAGCAGCAAATCCCACAGAGGTCATTAAAAAACAGGCTCTTTTCTAAGTCTGTCCAAATTTATCCCCATAGTGTCAATATAATATGGGGTCCTAAGGGGATATTACACTATAAAACACACAAAAAAATTAACTTGATTTATCAACATAGAAGGACCATGTGTTTACACATCAGGAGAGATTGGCAGTTAAAGACTCATAAATCATAAGACAAAGAGGAACCCGGAAAGTCAGCTTTTCAATCCCTCTCCCCCAGCTTTGCAGAGGCATGCCCTTTAATGATTTTCCACTTGGGTATAAAGTAGTTAGCAAGCTTAGCCTGCCCCCAAATAAGACAATTGTAGAAACACAGCATTGGGATAATTGGGACAATTTTAACCCTCCTCATCTTTGATTGAGCACACACAGCACATAACACAGTGGTTTACCTAAACCACTCCAGACTGATTTATGTGGAGGTTTTCATATAGACAGTGAACAAAGAAAACAATTCAGATAAGAGTCCACTATTTATTCACTAAATATTTGTGCCAAACATTTAGCAAGAACTAAAAGCACAGAAATGAACAAATAAAGTCTCTGCCCTTCATGAAGATTTGAGGAGAGAAAATTAAAAGTAATTTTAATATTAACTTAAAGAGAATATGTGAAAATTTATTACAATTTATTGATCTGCTCTATATTGTGAGCTCCTCAAAGGCATGAACAAAAGTCTTTCTGTCTTCTTCATGGACTATGAAAAAATAGAGTAGGTGCTCAATATATCTTTATACATATGTATGTATATATGTATATAAAATTTCAAGATGTCTTTTTGCAATAAAACATTTCTGGAAATAGATACAGATTTAGATGAAACAATAAACAAACAGGTCAACATTTAAAAGGATATTCTCTGCATTTTTCATTTCTAATATGATATACAATCTTCACAGGTAAAGGAGGTAAAAAGACTTGAATATTTTTTTTGTAATCTGCCTTAAAATATACCCAAATGCAGCTGGTCCACTAGTTTGCCATGGATAGCGCACATAGGAACACCCAGTGAAGTGCTATGAACTCACCAACACTCAAATGTAAGTTGAATAAACTAAAGTATGAATCAATAAAGCAATAAGTAAACATGGGCATGGAATTCCAAAGCATCCATTTCACAACTTTGGTACCATTAAGATGAACTCTAGGAAATATGTATCATCAGACTTTTGTCTTCCCCTGGTCATTAGTGTATTGGAAAACTCACTCTCTTTATAGTATGTACGTGTAAGCTATAAGTTTATGTATGCTATGTTGCATAAATGGTATATATTGTCTCGTGAGATTCCCGATTCATAATCCTTCTTTGTGCTCCACTTGTGACAATCATTTCATCACGTTATGACTTAAAAGACTTCTATGATCCTCTCAACCAGTCTACTAAACCACAAATGACCTCCTTCAGGTCTTTGCTTCTCAATAAGGTTTACCTTAATGACTTCATTCAAAATTATACCTTCCTCACCACATCACTCTCTCTCTCTCCTCTCTCCCTTTCCTTGCTTTATTTTTCTTCAAAGCACTTATTATCTTCTCTTGATCTATAAGTTCTCATTTATTATGTAAGTTCCATGTAAGACATGGATTTCATCCGTGTTATTCATTACTGTATTCCCAGCACCTAGAACAGAGCTTGGTTCATAGTAGGTTTTCAAAAACAATTTGCTGACTGAATGACTGCCTGACAAAGAAAAGTCTCCAAGTCACTACAAAGTGATTATAGGACTGGCTCTCCTATTAATTGTGATAGTATAATCATTACTCAGTGAACTTGAGTGACTCTAACCTTAATTTTGCTTTTATGCACCAGAAATATTTAACTATTTGGTTTTCCATAGACACCAGGCTATTTCTCTCCTTTCTACCTTTCCTTATGTCCCCTCTTCCAGAAATGCCCTTCTATCACCCAAACTCTACCTAGATAATTCCTGCTGATTCTTTAAGGTATGTGCTCAGGCTCTCCTTATCCAAACATCCAGGACATGGCCTGTACGTAACATGGCCCTAAATCCTAAGGTATTGTGGTCCTTAGAACATTGCATTCAACCAAACTGCAGTCTTTTGTGGAACAGGAATTGTTTTATTCATCTTTGAATGAATTCAACACAGTAGGAACTGAATGAATAATTGAAATGAACTGAGTTCAGTGCTCTGAGGAGGCAACATCAAGTGATTCCAGTCAAGGCACTTGGTGCAGGGGAAATGCAGAAAATCCAAAGACCTGGATTCTAGTACTGACTCTGACCACTGTTTTTAAATCTGTGATGAGAGGATTAAACCAGTGCTAAGGCCCCTTTCAAAGCGATAAGACAGTATTACATGTAACCCAATAAAAGCAGTTATTAATATGTCAGGTGTTCATGCTCCATCTGCTGGTTAAATTGTAGAAAAATCTTGAGGGCTTTTTGAAATGGAAGAGTGAAAGAATTAGAAATTCTTGTTTGTGACCAATGAAGAATTAAACAACAACAAAAAAAAACTGTACTATTTGTAAAAGATTAATGACCTAGAAAAAACTGTTGATAAAGGAAAATAAACAATGAAAATTGCATGGCTGGAGTGAAAACACCAAAGAATACCCTGCTACTTTGGGTTCTCATACGAGAACCCCAATAAGTCCCCCAATGAGTCCCACCTGCTGATGTTCACACCCTGTGCAGTCCCTCCCACATTGTACCAAGATCAGTCACTATGAACAATAGCTTCCGGCAGAAGTGATGGCATGTCACTCCCTAGATTAGGGTATAAAAAACTGAGATTTTCATCTTAGGCTGGCAAGCTCACCACACTCTCACGCTCTCTCTCTCTCTTCATTTCTCTTTCTCTCTTTCAGATCATTTCCTCAGGAGAAGCCAGCTGTCATGCCATGAGGACACTCGGGCAGCCCATGGAGAGGCCAAAAGAGTAAAGCATCCAAATCAGAAAGGAAGAAGTAAAATTGTCTTTGCAGATGATATGATCTTATATATAGAAAATCCTAAAGACTCTAACAAAAAACTGCTAGAACTAATCAATGAATTCAGTATAGTTGCAGGATACAAAATTAACATACAGGTATCAGGTGCATTTCTATACTCTAACAATGAAATATCTGAAAAAGAAAGAAAACAATCACATTCAGAATAGCGCCAAAAGCAGTAAAATACTTATGGAAAAAATTTAGCCAAGGAAGTGAAAGATCTATATACTGAAAAATATAAGACATTGATGAAAGAAATTGAAGACACAAATGAATGGAAAGATATCTCATGTTCACGGATCAGAATAATTAATGCTGTTAAAACGTCCATACTACCCAAAGCCATCTATAGATTCAATGCAATCCCTATCAAAATTTCAATGGCAATATTTTTCACAGAAATAGAAAAAAACAATCCTAAAATTCGCAAGAAACCACAAAAGACCCTGAAAAGGCAAAGCAGGCCTAAGAAGAAAGAACAAAGCTGGAAGCATCACACTTCCTAGTTTCAAACCGTACTACAAAACTACAGTAATTGAAACAGTATGCTACTGAGATAAAAATAGACATATAGACCAATGGAACAGAATTGAGAGCCCAGAAATAAACCTGTGTATACACGATCAGTTAATCTATGACAAATTAGTCAAGAATATACAATGGGGAAAGGATACTCTCCTCAAAAAATGGTACTGGGAAAACTGGATAATCACATGCAGAAGAATGAAATAGGATCCCTATCTTACATCACTCACAAAAATTAATTTGAAATGGATTAAAGGACTGAAACCATAAAACTCCAAGAAAACATAAGGAAAAAGCTCCTTGACATCAGTATTGGCAACTAATTTTTAGATATGATACCAAAAGCAAAAGCAACAAAAGCAAAAATAAACAAGTGACAAGTGGGACTATATCAAACAAAAAACCTTCTGCACAGTAAAAATAAATAAAAATAAGGGATTACTATCAAAAATATAAAGAAACTCATACAACTCAATAGCAAAAAACAATCCAATCAAAAGGTGAACAGAGGATGTGAACAGACATTTTCCTAAAGAAGACACCCATATGGCCAACAGATACATAAATAGGTGCTTAGCATCACCAATCATCGGGGAAATGCAAATCAAAACCCCCAAGAGATATCACCTCACACCTTTAGAATGGCTATTTTATCAAAAAGACAGGAGATAGTTAAGTGTTGGCAAGGATGTAGAGAAAAGGGAACCCTTTTGCACTCTTGGTGGGAATGTAAATTGGTGCAGCCACTATGAAGAACAGTATAGAGATTACTCAAAAATTTTTAAATAGAATTACCATATGATCCAGCAATCCCACTTCTGTGTATATGTCCAAACAAAATGAAATCAGGATTTTGAAAAAAACAAAAAACAAAAAACCTGCATTCCCATGTTCATTGTAGCATTATTCATACTAGTCAAGTTATGGAATCAACCTAAGTGTCCACCTATGGATGATAAATGGATAAAGCAGATGTGAGATTACATATATATGTATATACACACACACCTATATATACATAGAGATAGATAGATAGATAGATAGATAGATAGATAGATAGATAGATAGATAGATAGATAGATAGATAGACGAATATTATTTAAGCATGATAAAGAAGGAAATCCTGCCATTTGTGACAACATGGGTGGACCCTGAGGGCATCATGCTAAGTGAAATAAGTCAAACAGATTGACAACTACTGTATGATATCACTTATATGTGGAATCTAAAAAAAGCGGAATTCATAGAAACGAAGAGTAGAATAGTGGTTGTCAGAGTCTGGGGGATGGGGGAAATTGGGAGACGTTGGTCGAAGGTACATATTTCCAGTTATAAAATGATTAAGCTCTGGGGACCTAATCTACAGCATGGTGATTATAGTTAACAATATTATATACTTGAAAGTTGCTAACAGATTAGATTTTAAATGTTCTCACCGCAAAAAAGAAGTGGTAATTATGTGAGGTGATGGAAATGTTAACATTACTGTGGTAATCCTCTTGAAATATATAAGTACATCAAATCATCACACTGGACACCTTAAATTTACAAAATGTTATATGTCAATTTTATCTCAATAAAGCTGGAAAAATGAAATGAAAATGAAAAAAAAAGACGTATAGTTTCTGGCCGCCAAGAGCCAGGGCTAGGATCCTTGAATCTTCAGAGTACGCTGAAGGCAGTTCAGGCTCATAGCTCGATCTCATGATCAAGCCAGAACCACTCAGCTTAACCACACCCAATTCCTGCTCCACAGATACTGTGAGATAATCAGTGACTGTTGTTTTAAGTGATTAGGTTTTGGTGTTATTTGCTACACAGCAATAGATAACTGATACACACACATACATCTAGGATTCATTCAAATCTTTATTGAACACCTACATGTTCAATGAATCTGGCTTGAGTTTTTAATATGAAATTGCACACATCCACCTTCCTCAGGAATGTTAACTGTTTGTCACATATATTTGGAGTTTCGCATACATTATCTATTTTCGGATACACACGTTTCACTAGACTAAGAACTCAGATTTAAACACCATGGGACATACTCTGGAGACTTTTTACTAATATCAATATCTGAGAGAAGACTAAAGGTCTTAAGAAAAACATAGTTTGTCACCACTTAATAGTATGTAAGTGATGGATGTAAAACCTCTGTGGAGGTCACAATAGACAGCGTTGTGCGTGTGTGTGTGTGTGTGTGTGTGTGTGTGTTTTAACTCCAATTTAGCAATTGGAAAAATTCGTCAACTCTGTAGTCATTTTTTCAAGTCTACTATCTTGCCAAAGAACAGATAAATATTCATAGACTCATTTTTTCTTTTCTTTTCTTTTTTGCCATAAAGGGATGTGCCTACTAATGCCATGTAGATGAATGAGATGCAAAAGTGAGGAGAGATGCATACAGGTGATTATATGAGATATTGCCAAGGTATTGGTTGCTATGTTATCTAGAAACTTTTGATAAACTTTTCTAGTGAGATTTGGATTTAATGTTTAAAGCCTTAAAAACCTTAAAACATAGATAAAAATTAACTCATCTTGGCTTAACTGAAAGTTTGAGAAGCATATAATAGATACAGACTCCAAATCTAGTTGGTGACTTTTAATGAATTAAAACAGAGGGAGACCACAAAAGCAAACAAAACATCTTAGAGAGTCATGGAAATGAAGTTCTTCTGAGACAGGGAAAGGGGAAGCAAATGATTTTTCAAGAATCTATCTCTCCATTAAAGTGATTGGCAGTACCTTTCACATATTGCAAAATTTGAATAGACTGTTAAGCAAAGAGATATTTGTTCAATGGCAACCATCTGTTTAAAATAGAAGAAAAAAGCAAAGACTGAGATATAGGTATAGATGGTAGGACTGCCAGGTCCTTTGAGAAGTTCCCTTTGACATTTTCACAGGATCTTGATGTCCTCTTGTTCTGAAAGTTTTGACTGCATGCCTGCTCACCCACCAAGTTCAAGGAGCCCATTCTGGTGTGCTTACAGTAAGACTAAGTAGATCAAAGGTCAGTTTTCAGGCTTCATACCCCAGTGGACTCAGGCTTTAAACCTGACTGAATTTTATTTCTACAGGCCTAATAAACTTGGAGACTTGTAAGATCCCTTCCCCAAAACCTCAAAAAATGAATCTTTGCACTTCCAGGTTTGGCCTTTGTTTCTAGACTCCATGTATACAATAGTGAAGGGCAGAAAAGTAGACTCAACTGTTTATGTCATGATAAATCTCCCTTAATTTGGAAGAATAGACTGCCTATAAATATCTTGCCTATTATGAGCTACATATAGTCTCTTATTTCTTTAACTTGCTGATACACGTCACTTTTTAAAAGGTATAATTCCAATGAACCCTGGTAACAGGGAACTGGGCGGTGGTGTGGGGGGGCGGTGGAGGCAGCAGGTTGCTATAAGTAGAGAGTTTTAAAAGCCAAGCTCCAAGGAGAGGTTAGGGCAAGGCCATGTGTTGTCCATTGTGACATCACCCTGAGATGGCTGGCTTCCTGTCTGCAGAGCCACATTTAGAACACCATTCTAGTACGTAGAATCAGACCATCCATTTATGAGTGAATTACATTTGTTTATTCTACTATAGAATCAGTATCAAAGAGGCATAGCTGCCAGAAACACCACATATAATAGATGCCGATTTGACGAATAACAAGAGAACAAATAATGGGTTATTCATAATCACCTCAAATGCCTGAAAGAGAAATGAAACCTCAAAACATTCAACCTGGCACTTATCTACTACACGTTTATACTAAGGTTGTCGCCAGCCAGAAATACCTCAAGATCAAATCTTCAGCTCCTGGCAGTATTTAGAACATTGTCTTGTACATCATAGGTGTTCAATAGATATGTGTGGAAGAGGGAAGGAGTAAGGAAGGAGTGAGTTTGCAGCAAGGCACAATGCAGCTAACAATTGCACAATACAGCTACAAGGCAGATAATTCTTTTAAGTTATTCAGTCAATTTGACTCAGTAAGGATTTATTAACTTGGCCTCTGCAGAGTTCAGTACTATGTGAATTCGCTCAGCTCTGAAACACACTGTTCCAAAACTATATCACTCTTTTCGGTGAGAAATTATTCATCCCCCCTATGTAGTGGGAGATATGGTAAAGATGGAGGAATAGAGAGATAAGGCAAGGTTAATTTCCCGACAAAGAAATACAAAACCTACATCCTCTCACCTCAAAAGCCCTCCAACTTCAGGCTGATGTTAGAGGCAAAGGAGAGGGAAAGTAGATGAGTGAGTCCAGTCACTTTTGGCACTTGTCAAAAAAAACTAAATATTTTCCCCAAATGTTTTATGTTCAGTAATACCCAACCACAATGTGCTAAGCCTGTTTTCTCTTAATTTTTCAAACCCATGTGTATTCCAAGGGAAATGTAATCCATGTGTCTCTGATATGCTTACACTTAAATCATTATAAAATGTTAAAATTTTTAAAAGGATGTCCAAGATATCTTTTGTTTCTCTTCATGATCCTCCTTCAGGATTCTCCTTAAGAATGTGGCATTTTGAAGAGCCAATGCTGTGGATAAATTAATCAGATCTCACGACTTACAATCTCTGCATAGATTTTGTCTCTGTATGCAGAAAAGCATGAGTTTGTCCAATCATTAAGAATAAAAGAATGAGTAGAATTCTTGTGGTAAAATTTGCTAAGTCGATTTATTTCTTTAGAATACCCTTAGGATCTTTACAATTAGGCCTGGCTAACTTGGACTCTTCTTCAGGAACCTTCTTCAGACTACTCAAATAAGATACCAAAATAGTGCATGTAAGATAAAACTCTTGAGGATATGTAGGAGAATATAAAAGATGGGTGAGCAATTCAGGCACTAGAAGAATTAAGTTCATTATTTCCTCAGATAATGTCTTCTAATAATTGTAAAAGTTAAGCACTTATTTCATCTGATAGTTTACCCATCACAACAATCCAGTGAACTAAAGGTTCTAAGGCATAGAGAATTAGGCAAGCAGACTGTGGAAGCTAAATCAATTACGTTTCAGGGTGTGAACGGGGTGCCTCTAAACCAGGACAGTCCTAAGGTAATGAGAAATGGCTATAGCCCACTTTCTGCCATTTCTTTTACTGCAGCCTCTCTCTCAGCGGTGGGGTTGCAGTCAGAAAAACGTTCACAGTCAGTCTGCAGCTTTAAAATAAATACGAAAAAAAGCACTTAAAAGAAACATTTTGCCTTTCTTATTCCAAATGGAGAATAACAAAGCAATAAAGCAAAACCCTGTTGACTAAATCTGTAATTTAAGAAATAAAAGTAAAGAGCTTAAAAGCCATTACCTTAAAGGCACCCAGAAAGGAGGCTAGCTCCTTCAAAGTGGTAAGAGACAAAGTGAACCTGATGTTTGAGGAGTGAACACAAAAAGAAAAAAAGAGTAGGGGCAATATGCTTGATTAGTGCCTGTTTGCTCTAGTTTGTCATTTCACACTCCCAACAAATTATAAATGTATTCCATCAGTTTAACCTCAAGTTGGGGCAGTTTCAACTATATAGAGTAATGCCTCCATCTTTCTTTTTTCTCCCTGGTCTATGAGGATGCAGTGCATGGTTTGCAAACATTCTTGGAGACCTCATAAAGGCTCAGTACAACTCAACTGATGGCTGTCCAGGGGGAGAAGCTGTGGGAGGAGCAGCTGCACCGATTGGCAACCATCTGGACCAAGTTGACTAGATTCTGGCGTCTGATGCAAAGAGGAAACTGCAGAGACATCCGGACGCCCTGTCATAAACCTAGTTTCCGACCCAGACTTGTGACACTGAATTTATTTCACTGAGAAAAAGAACATCTTAATTTGTTCTCAATTGTGTTTATCCTTATCAGGAAAACCTCAGATACCCTGTTGCTTCTTTGGCGTAGCCCACAGTCGTGAATCATAAAAGTTAGGCAAATTATTTGTGATAAAGCAAGAGAGTACCACATCTATCAGGATTATTTAACATTGCTGGACATGGTCCAGCTAAGGTCCGGCCACATGTTCAGCAGAGTCTAGGTAGAATCTAAAAAAATAAGGATATTTCATTTGAATTTGACTCTCATTTTGTACTTGAAGTCAGAGAAACTCAAATTCTGTAGGCAGGAAATTGATTTTAACAAGGCAAAATTTGTTTCCTTTAAGAAATAAAAAAGAACTAACAAAAGCTCTATTCATGATTACTTGCACTAGTATCCTTTTTGTTTTTTATAACACTGATGACTCTTCTCCTTGGAAGTCTTGCCTCCAGGGACACACTGTTCAGCTTCTCTTGTTTCTCTTCTCAAGCTCTTCATTCTCATAACATCCCCTTTGCCTCTCCCTGTTCTACAGAGACGGCATGCTGATTGACAGGAAATATTTCAACGGACTCACACTTGAATGCTTTCTATCCACACCTTAAGAAATTCATTTGTTCTCTTAGTTCTGATAGTTTGGGGATATTATACCAGATCTACATTTCTAGCATCACTATTTTCTCTCCCGTTTTCTGGTTATCACTGATTCCTGAAGACTGACACTGCATTCTTATGCATGCCTAACAGTTTAATTAAATAGGCTGGACTCAGTGAGGTGCAGTTGGAAAGCAGTTTTCTTTCTCTCCACTACTATCTTTGATTGCTCTCTGCAGAGGCAGTTCAGCTGAAGGAAGCAATACTTAGTAGTAGAAAGCTCAGACCCAGGAGAACTAGACCATCAGAGTCTCAATCCCAGCTCCTAGCTCCCACAATTAATTATAATTAATATACATGTTAGTTAATGTAACATATTAAACTAATATGCATATTTGAACTAATATAAATATTAGAACAGCATTTGAGATGTATTAGAAAGTACTATAATGTATAAATAATCATGTATAAAAAGTTCTACATAAACGCTATCTGTTATTACTGCTATTATTTCAAGTAGATCCTATAATTTCTTCAGCTACTTTAAGAAGAAAAAGACCCTCATTTTCTGATCTTTAAAAGTCCAGTTATTCATCCAATTCAAAGTATGGAACTGATCTGGGCTTTTGCAAACCAGCAATGGGGAAATCAGACATGATTAATGCTTTTTAATGTTTTTCTAACTTCCTCTTCAATATTCTTTTCCTACTCAATACTTTGCTTCTAGAATCTCCAGGGTCAGGGTCAGGAGGGAGAATTAGAGATAAAGGGGGAAAGCCATTTTTCTTAGCTAGTCCTGTCTGAAGCTCCTCCTGGTAGTGAAATGCCCTTTGTCAGGGCAGACATTCAACTGCTGCCTCTTTCTCTTGTCCAGTTCTTTCCCAGGAACTCTTTAGCCTCACCTAGCCCACACCCAAGACGCCTACATTACACAGAACAATCATACATCAAATTAGCCCTGGGCAGTCATGGAATATGCCTGTCTCAGCACAATTACTAACAGCACCCCCTTTTACTCCTAAAACTGCTCTGGTTTGGAAAGTAAATTATATAATCACCTTAATACTGTAAAACTGCTCCACTTGAATAACATACTCTTGAGCTGACCTCTTCCACCATGTGGATCCACTATCCCCCAGAGTCTTCTTGGAATCCACCACTTCACCCATCCAATCAGCAAATTTAAGAGACAAGATGCTGTGGCAGATTGCACAAGAGATTTTTAGAAGCCAAGCCTGGAATTGGCAAAAACCATTTCCACCCATATTCCATTGTTTATACGATACCTAGTCACATGACTCATGCCTCCAACTTCTAAGTACAAGGGAAACTGAAAAATCTACTTTTCTTGTCTGTCTAAGAAGCTGAAAGCAAGTTGGTATCTTTCCAGGCTCTTCAATACTCCACCCTCTGGTCACCAAATATCCATTTTGATCTTCCTCCCACACATAGACCATATCTATCCACTCCCCAGAAGTACAACCCCAAATCCTCTCCAGTCATAGATTTCAGGTCATGCTCAATCCACTACATCAGTCTGTGAAAGATTCCTTCTTTCCACTAAAATGATGTGTTTTCTGCTCCCCCTTTCCCCACATATACTCAACACTCAATATATTCAATGGTGAAACAGGGACAGGATAACTTCAATAAACACCCCATCCAGAAAGAGGAAGAATGGGATACATATGGTTGTCAATGGGCAGACATTGTACTGATCCCCTGTTCTGGGGTGGGGAAGAGTTCCTTTATTTAATACCAGTTCTGTTCTCTGTGAGGAACTCCCTCACCCACAGTCCTCCTTGGCCCTTGGCTCTGCCCTCTGGGAGGATTCCCATATAAAGTGGGTATTGAGGAGCATGCCCTCTGTGAAGGCTCTTAAATAATTGAAGCTATATTCCACTCATGAAAATTTTGGGTTCCAGTGTTTACATTGTCATGATCAGTCAAAGGCTTTCTAAACTAGTGTTGAATTTTTCTTGGGAGTTAATTCCCTCAAATATTCAGTAGACTTCTGATCACTTTGCTTCCAGTAATTTCTATGTTCTGTATACCAGTAGCCACACTCCAAGTTATTCCCTAGACACAGTAGATGTGGCATTTAAAAGAGACTTTGAAGAAAAAATCCCAGTAAAATTTCTTTGCTGAATGAAATGACTCAGGGGAAAGATCAAATTAAGGGTGTGGTCCTCCTATTCAAGCCAGTCAACTTCAAGATAGCCAACATTGAGCTGAGAGAGGGAGAGGCATGCAGACAAGAAAGCAAATAAATAAGGCCAACACGAGATTTAATTAACTCAAGCTGCTTTAACAAATCCTCTTTCACCTAAAATAGCCTCCTTTCCTTCTTTCAGTTTTGTTTTGTGGGAACACCCTTCTCTTCAATACCCTTAATGAACATACAAGTTAGGTTTTTTTCTCACATGGCAAAAGTTATGAAATACACAGCTGCTATTCTTGGTTTGAGCGATTCAGGTATGTCAAGGGTAGCACCTCTGTGAGTCTTTTGCTTTGTCCTGTGAAGAACATCCACACTCATGGAAGGAATGGGGAGAAGGTGTGATGTCAGCAATATGTCTCTTTTATCAGGAAATCATTTAACACTGACATCCGGTATTTATCATTCTGCCTGTGCTCTACACAGTTTGAGTCGGGCAGTACTTTTAAACGTCTAAGTTTAAATTAAGTAAAATCGACCTATTAATTAAAATATAGTATTTAATATTAAATCGAAATCTTATAACTTGGAAAATTGGTAATGTTAAATTGCCTTATGTTACAATATGAAATAAAGGAAATAATTTGTAGTTTAGAAAACTTGTACAAACTAATTTTTTTTAATCCTCTATGAGTTACTGAAGTAGACTTAAAATATTTTAAATACCAAAACTAAAGTCACTTATAATGACTTTAATAAACAATACTGCTTTTGTTCAATCCGCCATGGGTAAGACAAATGTGGGTGACTGAATTAATTCCTGATATATAAGGGAAGAAACGGAGGGAGGGTCTCAAAATGGAAGATGGTTTCCTTGATAACTGCATATGGTTAACCAGATTCAAACCAGATTAAAGCAGGATTTATGGAATTAGCATTTATGGAAAGCAATTATATGGGACTCTATCAGTTGTTCAGGAACAGCTTGACTGTGATTCCTGTGGATCTGAATTTACAGTTGCTTGGTGGGGGAGAAAATGCTAACCGCAGTGAGGGGAAGGCATGGTGAATACCAGACACTATTCTAGGTACTATTAATTAATAGGGTCACTATACTTTATTTAAACTTAGACATTTAACGATACTGCTCAACTCAAATTCTGCAGAACGCTGGCAGAAGAGGAATAATGGGGATTCAAATGTTAAGCCAATTAATTACAAAAGTACTATCAGAACATGAATGAGGAAATACCTTTTTATTTCCTCATTAAAATAGTGATAGGTTAGTGGTGGGAGCTCTCAAATGGTTTCAAGAGTCCATTATAAGGCTACTGAGATAAGTTTTATGGGATGAATTGGGTATACCAGGCAGATATGATAAAGAAAGGGATCCCATGCAGTTGAAACAACATATATTGAGGCATGGACACATGAAAGCCTTACGTTTTCTGGAATTACAAGGATTAAATGAGATAGTGAATAGCAGTGGCAAGAGTTGGAAACTGAAAAGTAAAAGATTGGTAAGGTTACAAACTACCTTGGGTGACTTGTAAACTACCAAGATATGTTGGTTCTCTAACCAGTGGGCAACAGAGATTCATGAGGGATTTTAAGCAGATAACCAGCTTTTCTAAAAGTAATTCTGACAAAACCGTATAAGATAATCTAGAAGAAAGTGAGACTGGAGGCAAGGAGACCACTTTATTGCTATTTTGTGGGCAAGAGAAGATGAATGCCTTAATTAAATCAGTGGTGGTGGGAGTAGAGAAGAAGAAAAATATTCAAGACATATTCAGGAGGTTTAATGAAACTGATTTTATTAAATTTAAATAAAAACTGAATATGAGTAGAAGAAGCAAGGAAGACTCAATATTTCTGACTTTGATGACTGGTGGATGATAGTGGCATTAATTGAGGTGTAGAATATTGAAAGGAAACAGGCTTTAAGGTGGCAAATAAAAAGATTCATTTGGAACAAGTTAAGGTGATTATATGGCATGCCAGTAGAGGTGTCTCTTAGATATTTGGAAATGAGCACCCAGGACTCAACAGATGTGGCAGGAGCAAAAGATTTGGGATCCAGCAGTACAGTGGAATTCAAGGAAGAATATGAGACCCTTCTGGAGACTGGATAAAAGCAGGTATCAAAGAAGTAGATAAAACTTTTCTGGGACATTAGATAAGAGCTGGTAGTTTGATACTTTGGGCTGCAAGGACTTACTTACCTGGGCCCCTGGCCCCTCTCCTTTCTCCTGCTATCTGCCTACCTGTCCTCACACTGTGCCTTTGCACCTATACCAAATAATAGGCAGGAACAGGCGAAAAACTGAATCAGTCCTCTTGGGAATACTTAGCAGCTCTAATAAAGGATTTAATAAGAGAGAAAAACTGAAGTTGTTGATTAAAATCATGTGAATCAGTGAACTGCAGGGATGCAATTATTCTTACATGGATAATTTAGACTTGCTTATACAGAAAATTTGTTTAAAGATTCATTAAAATCCTATAAAGATACCCAAATTACATGGATAATTTAGATAATTTAGACTTGCTTATATAGAAAATGGATGGATAATTTAGACTTGCTTATATAGAAAATTTGTTTAAAGATTCATTAAAATCCTATAAAGATACCCAAATTCCTAATTTCCCAGAATGGAAGAAGGGATTATTCTCATTTTCATAACATACTACATGATCACTGTAGACTGAAGCAGACTAGATACCAATTCCTTTCGGCCAAGAAATGCAAAGTAGGAGATAAACTTCTCAGTAACTGTCAAGCCTCAAGAAACACACTGGCCATCAATGAAAGACCAAGTCTCTTTACTTCAAACCCTGAGTTACATACTACACCTCCCCACAGACTGGGAATCTCTTCTATTCCCAGTGTCTAGCATGCTGCAGTGAATATGCAAGAAAACATTACTTTTTATTTATTTTCTGTTAGGAAAACACCACCTTTGAGGTGAAGTACAGATGGCTCCACCTTCCCTGCCACTCTTCTCACCTATTTCTCCCCCTCTTGAATCTAGGTTCGCTCTATGACTGCTCTGATCAATAGGATGTAGCAGGAGAAATGCTATGCTTTAACAGATCTCAGTGTATGCTTTGGTCTGCTTGGATTGCCCTCTCTTAGAAGGGAGCCATTATGTAAGAAGTCCAATTCTCAGACAGAAAGAGAAGGCAACATGAGGCCATGCCTGAAGCTAGCCTGCATGCTCCAGCTCTACCCACTCCAAGGTCCCAGCAGAAGAACCACTAAATTTTAGCGTGGTCTGTGACCAAATAAAAGATAACTAAGACAACCTTTGATCTAAAAGCTGGGTTAAAAATAAAATGCTTTCACAAAAGAAGAATAAGCATAATTGCATTGAGAGTCACTGACTTGCATGCTGGTTTAAAATTTAATGTTATTTTCTTTTTTAAATGGAGATACTGGTATTCATTAATTCACCCATTCTACAAGAATAATGAAGTGGGGCTTCCCTGGTGGCGCAGTGGTTGAGAGTCTGCCTGCTAATGCGGGGGACACGGGTTCGAGCCCTGGTCTGGGAGGATCCCACATGCCGCGGAGCGGCTGGGCCCGTGAGCCACAGCTACTGAGCCTGCGCGTCTGGAGCCTGTGCTCCGCAACAGGGGAGGCCACGATGGTGAGAGGCCCGCGCACCGCGATGAAGAGTGGCCCCCGCTTGCCGCAGCTAGAGAAAGGCCTCGCACAGAAACAAAGACCCAACACAGCCAAATAAATAAATAAATAATAATTAAAGGTGCTAATAATTTAAAAAAAAAAAAGAATAATGAAGTGTTACAATACATTAGACACCCTTCTAAGATGCCTGGGTACCCAGATTGGAACAATACAAGAGAGGTCCCTGCCCTCATAACGCAGCTTACATTCCAGTGAATGGCAGGAAAAGCAGATAATAACTAAGTGAACAGATAAATGAACAAAAGAATTTTAGGTACTGAAAAATAAAGCAGGGTCATGTGAAAGAGAGTCAGGTAAGGGACCTTCTTGAGACTGGAGCCTTAAAAATATTTGTCTGAGAATAGGGTTATTTGAGCTGAGACCAGAATAACAAGAAGTAACCATCTATGAGAAGATGTGCAGGGGAGGAAGAAGAGAGGAAAGCTGTCTAAGCAGAGGAAACCATCAGTGCCAATGCACTGGACGGGAATGCATTAGGCTTATTCGAGAACTAGAAAAGCCAGTGTGGCCAGAGCAAAAAGAGCAAGAGGGAGAGTGGTACAAGATGACCAGAACAGCAGGCAGAGGCCAGGGACCTTGTGGGCCACAGAAGGTAGTTTGGGCTTCACCCTATATGAAATGGAAGACAGTGGGGAACATCACTATAGCTGTCTTTAAATGGCTTAAAGAGTGGACCCCAAAAAAAAAAAAAAAAAAAAGTGGACCCCTGGAAAAACTTTTCAACTCAGAGGCTAAGGACCTATTTCAAGGATTACCTCAATTCACATGAAGGAAAGGTTACACTGATACCAACTAAGACAAAGAACATGCCATGAAGGAGGTCTGGAACCTATAAAAAAACTCAGCTCCTCCAATCAAAGCAGCCACTGTAACAACAGCAGAGCAGACAGAATGCTAAGGTAAATAAAAGGAAATCAAAGAAAGAAGCCAAGCTTGCAATTTTATATTACCAATAACAGCAGCTTACATTTTAGTATGGCAGAGCCTATAAAGAACTCACAGTATTTCACCTGATCCTTACAGCCACTCTGTGAGGAAGGTTAAGAAGGTATTATCCCCCTCTTAGAGATGGGAATCAAGATTCAAGGAGGTTAGACCACTCTGCCAAAACCACACAACCCAGGATAAAATGCAGATCCTATGTCCTAGTCCCTTGTTCCTCTTACTAAATCATAGTACCTAACCAAATCCTAAGACAACACACTAAAGGAAGCCTTCCACTCATCTGCTTAGGGCACCAGGCAGGGTCGTGGTGTTTGGTGATTCAAGTACGGACATGCCCTTGAGAAAATGATACGGTAAACCTTGCCCACCTGACTTGATGAGGTCTATGACCTCAACAAACATGAAAAAGGAAATTCCACATCACTTTAGTGGCATAAATTTGAAACTTAGAACTGTAACTTAAATTCAAAAGTAGTCTTAACTCATCCAGCAAAGTCTTTGATTGTCCTGCAACTCTTAGGAAACTTCGGAAATAACTGTTGAGAAAGGCTGCTGACAATAACTCTCTCTCTTGTTCCTGTTTGTTCTCCATTTTCTTTTACATTTTCCTCAAAAAGAATAGAACTCTGTGAGTAACGAGCCTGAAATTATCAGAATAATGGATCTGTAGCAAATAAGTCTACTAAGTTTATTATTAACTTAATATTATATATAAAAGGAAATACCAGAAACCATATAGTAAACAGTTTTCAATGAATCAAAAGAGCCTTTATTTATCATCGAGTATTGTGACTCCTTTCCTAGAGTGTTCTTGGATGATTTCTTTAAAAAAAATTTTTTTGAAGTATAGTTGATTTACAATATTATATTAGTTTCAGGTGCACAGCACAGTGTAGTATTTTTACAGCTTATCCTCCATTAAAAGGTATTACAAGATAATGACCATAATTCCCTGTGCTATGCAATATATCCTTGTTGCTTATCTACTTTATACAAGGTAGTTTGTTTCTCTTGATCCCATACTTCTAACATGACCCTCTCTCTTTCTCGTTCCGTACTGGTAACCACTAATTTGTTTTCTGTATCTGTGAGTCTGTTTCTGTTTTACTATATACATTCATTTGTTTTATTTTTTTAGATGCCACATCTAAATGATATATGTGTATATGTATCAAATCATGCAGTATTTGATTTTCTCTGACTTATTTCACTAAGCATAATATTCCCTAGGTCCATTCCTGTTGTTGCAAATGGCAGAATTTCATTCTTTTTTTCTGGTTGAGTAATATTCCATTGTATATATATACACCACATCTTCTTTATCCATTCAGCTGTGGATGAGCCCTTGGGTGGTTTCCATGTCTTGCCTATTATAAATGGTGCTGCTATGAACATTGGGGTGCATGTATCTTTTTGATTAGTGTTGTTTTTTCTGGATATCCACCCAGGAGTGAGACTGCTGGATCATGTGATAGTTCCATTTTTAGTTTTTTGAGGAACCTCCATACTGTTTTCCACATTGGCTGCACCAATTTACTTTCTACCAACAGTGTATGAGGGTTCCCTTTTCTCACACTCCTGCCTACTTTTGTTATTTTTTGACTTTAATGATAGCCATTCTGATGAGTGTAAGGTATACCTCATTGTTTTGATTTTCATTTCTCTAATAATTAGTGACGTTGAGCTTCTTTTCACATGCCTCTTAGCCATCTGTTTGTCTTCTTTGGGAAACTGTCTATTCCAGTCTTCTACCTATTTTTTTGATTGGATGGTTTCTGACATTGAGTTGTATGAGCTGTTTATATATTTTGGATATTAACCCCCTGTCAGTCATATCACTTGCAAATATTTTTCCCATATCATAGATTCTCTTTTCATTTTGTCGATTGTTTCCTTTGCTGTGCAAAAGCTTTTAAGTTTAATTAGATCCCATTTATGTATTTTTGGTTTTATTTATTTTGCCTTAGGAAACAGATCCAAAAAAATATTGCTATGACTTATGTCAAAAAGTGTTCTGCCTATGTTCACTTCTAGGAGTTTTATGGTTTCTGGTCTTAGGTTTAGGTCTTTAATCCATTTTGACTTTATTTTTTTATATGGTGTGAGGAAATGTGCTAATCTCATTGTTTTACATGCAGCTATCCAGTTTTCCCAGCACCATTTATTGAAGAAAGAGACTGTCTTTTTTTAATTGTATATTCTTACCTATTTTGTCATAGATTAATTGACCATTGATGCGTGGGTTTATTTCTGTGCTCTCTATGTGTCTGTTTTTGTGCCAGTACAATGATGCTGTTTTGATTACTGTAGCTTTGTAGTATAGTCTGAAGCTAGGAGCATGATACCTCCAGCTTTGTTCTTTTTTTCTCAAGACTGCTTTGGCAATTGTGGGTCTTTCATGGTTCCATGTGAATTTTAGGATTATTTGTTCTAGTTCTGTGAAAAATGTCATGGATATTTTAATAAGGATTGCATTAAATCTGTAGATTGCTTTGGGTAGCAAGGCCATTTTAACAACACTAATTCTTCCAGTCCAAGAGCATGGGATATCTTTCCATTTCTCTGTATCATCTTCAAATTCCTTCATCAATGTTTTATAGTTTTCAGAGTATAGGTCTTTCACCTCCTCCTAAATTTCTTCCTAGGTACGTTATTCTTTTGATGCAGTTTTAAACAGGATTGTTTTTTACTTTCTCTTCTGATAGTTCATTATTAGTGTATAGAGAAGCAACAGATTTCTGTATATTAATCTTGTATCCTACAACTTTGCTGAATTCATTTATTAGTTCTAATAGTTTTTGACTGGAGACTTCAGGGTTTTCTATATAAAGTATCATGTCATCTGCAAATAGTGAGTTTTACTTCTTCCCTTCCAATTTGGATGCCTTTTTCTTCTTGTCTGATTGTCGTGGCTAGGACTTCCAATGCCATGTTAAATAGAAGTAATGAGAGTGGGCATCCTTGTCTTGCTCTTGAATTTAGAGGAAAGGCTTTCAGCTTTTCACCATTAGTATGATGTAGGTTTATCATAAACGGCCTTTATTATATTGATATTTCCCTCTATACCCACTTTGATGAGAGTTTTTATCATGAATCACTGTTCAGTTTTATCAAATGATTTTTCTGTATCTATTGAGATGATCATGTGATTTTTTTTTTTTAATGTGGTGTATCACATTGTGAATATTGACTCATCCTTGGGTCCCTGGAATAAATCCAACTTGATCATGGTGTATAATCCTCTTTATATGTTTTTGGATTTGGTTTGCTGATATTTTTTTGAGGATTTTTGCATCTATATTCATTAGATATTGGCATGTAATTTTCTTTCTTTTTTTGTAGTGTCTTTGGTTTTGGTATCAGGGTAATGGTGGCTGCATAGAATGAATATGGGAGTGTTCTGAACTCTTCAATATTTTGGCATAGTTTGAGAAGGATAGGTATTAGTTTTTCTTGATATGTTTGGTAGAATTCCCCTTTGAAGCCATCTAGTCCTGGACTTCTGTTTGCTGGGAGTTTTTTGACTACAAATTCAATTTCACTACTAGTTACTGGTGTCTTCAAATTGTCTGTTTCTTCTTGATTCAGCCTTGGCATGTTGTATGTTTCTAGAAATTTGTCCATTTCTTCTAGATTGTCCAATTGGGTGGCATAAAACTATTCATAGTATTCTCTTATGATTTTTTTAAATCTCTGTGGTATCACTTGTTATTTCTCTGCTTTCATTTCTTATTTTATTTGGGTCTTGTCTCTTTTCTTTTCAAAAAATCAGCTTTTGGTTTTATTGATCTTTTCTATTGTTTATTTTTTAATAAATTTATTTTTTTATTTTTTGGCTGTGTTGGGTCTTCGTTTCTGTGCGAGGGCTTTCTCTAGTTGCGGCGAGCGGGGGCCACTCTTCATCGCATTGCGCGGGCCTCTCACTGTCGCAGCCTCTCATTTCAGAGCACAGGCTCCAGACGCCCAGGCTCAGTAGTTGTGGCTCACAGGCCCAGTTGCTCTGCGCCATGTGGGATCCTCCCAGACCAGAGCTCGAACCCGTGTCCCCTGCATTGGCAGGCAGACTCTCAACCACTGCGCCACCAGGGAAGCCCTCTATTGTTTTTTTAATCTCTATTTCATGTATTTCCTTTCTGACCTTTATTATTTTCTTCCTTCTGCTGACTTTGGGCTTTGTTTGTTCTCCTTTCTCTAATTCATTAGGTGGTATGTTAAGTTATTTTCTTGAGATTTTTCTTGTTTCTTGAGGAATGCCTGTATGGCTATAAACTTCCCTCTTAGAACTGCTTTTACTGAATCCCATAGATTTTTGTAGTGTTTCCATTTTCATTTGTCTCAGGGTATTTTCAGATTTCCCCTTTGTGATTTCTTTATTGATCCACTGGTTTTCAGTAGCATGTTGTTTACTGTCCATGTGTTAGTTCTTTTCCCAGTTTTTTTTTTTTTCTGTACACTGTAATTGATTTCTAGTTTTATACTACTGCCGTCAGAAAAAAATGTTTGATATAATTTCTATCCTCTTAAATTTGTTGAGACTTATCTCGCGACCTAGTGCGTGATCTATCCTGGAGGACTTCCCATTTGCACTTGAAAAGAATGTGTATTCTGCCATTTTGGGATAGAATGTCCTATAGATATCTAAGTCCAACTGGTCTACTGTGTCATTTAAGACCACTGTTGCCTTACTGATTTTTCTCTGGATGATCTGTCCACTGATGTAAGTGGGGTGTTAAAGTTCCCTACTATTATTATATTATTGTATTATTGTCAATTTCTCCCTTTATGTTTGTTAGTATTTGCTTTATATATGTAGGTGCTCCTGTATCTGGTGCATATATGTTAATGAGCATAATATCTTCTACTTATATTGATCCCTTTTTCATTATATAATGCCCTTCTTTGTCTTCTGTTACAGCCCTTGTTCTGAAGTCTATTTTATCTGATATGAATATTGCTACCCCTGCTTTCTTATTATTTGTTTGCAAGAAATATTTTTTCCAGCCCCTCACTTACAGTCTGTAAGTGTCTTTTGCTCTGAAGTCTCTAGTAGGCAGCATACAGAAGGGTATTGTTATTTTATCCAATCAGCCACCCTATGTCTTTTGGTTGGGGCATTTAATCCATTGACATTTAAAGTAATTATTGATAGGTATGTACTTACTGCCATTTTATTACTTGTTTTCCAGTTGTTTTTGTAGTTTTTCTCTGTTCATTTCTTCTGTTTGTTTCTTCCCTTGTGGTTTGATTATTTTTTTCAGTAATGTGCTTGTGTTCCTTTCTTGTTAGTTTTTGTGCATCTATTGTAGGTTTTTGATTTGTGGTTACCATGGGGTTCATACATGTTGACTTATAACTATATCTACTTGTTTTAAACTGGTAGTCGTTTAAGTTCAAACACATTCTGAAAGACCTACATTTTTAATCCCCTCCCCCACATTGTGGTTTTTGATGTCATATTTCACGTCTTCATGTTTATCCCTTTACTGTTTATTGTAATTATAGTTGTTTTACAATTTTTTATCTTTTAACCTTTGTACTGGCTTATTTAAGTGGTTGATCCTCAGTGCTTACTATATATTTGCCTTTCCTAGTGGTATTTTTTTCCCTTCTCTATAGGTTCTCACTTCTTTTCCACTTAGAGAAGACCCTTTAACATTTATTTTAGGGTAGGTTTAGTATTGATGAACTCAGTTTTTGCTTGTCTGAGTTCTTTATCTCTCATTCTTTGCTGGGTAGAGCATCCTAGGTTGCTGGGTAGAGCATCCTAGGTTGCAGGGTTTCCCATTCAGCACTTTGAACATATCATGTCACTCCCCTTGGCCTGCAGAGTTTCTGCAGAGAAATCAGCTGATAGCTTTATGGAGATTTCCTTGTATATGACTCTTTGTTTTTCTCTTGCTGCCTTTAGAAGTCTCTCTTTATCTTACCTTTTGCCATTTTAATTACGATATGTCTTGCTGTGGGTCTCTTGGGTCCCTCTGTGATTTCTGTACCTGGATATTTGTTTTCTTTTTTAGGTTTGGGAAGTTTTCAGCTATAATTTCTTCAAATACATTTTCAATACCCTTCTCTCTCTTCGTCTTCCGGAACCCCTGTAACATGAACACTGGCACATTTCATGTTATCTCAGAGAGCTTGTAGGTTGCTCTATTTTTTTTCTTTCATTTGTCTTTCTGTCTGCTGTTCCAATTGAGTGATTTTCATTATTCTATCTTCCAGATCACTTATGCATTCCTCTGTATAACTTAGTCTGCTATTCATTCCTTCTACTGTGTTATTTCAGCTACTGAATTCTTTATTTCTGATTGAGTCCTTTTTATGTTTTCTAAATTCCTTGTTAAAGTGTTCACTATGTACATCAATTATTTTCCCTAATTCAGTTAACATTTTTATTACAGATGCTTTGAATTCTTTATCTGGTAAACTGTTTATTTTTGCTTCATTATTTTTTTTCAGGTTTCCTCTAGCTCTTTCAATTGAGAATAGTTCCTTTGCCTTTTCATTTTGCTTAACATTCTCTGCCTTTATGAATTCAGGTGAAACAGTCACCTATTGCAGTCTTGAACAGTTGATTTCATGTGGGAGCATCCCTATACAGACTGCGTGTGCCCATGCGTTGGTGGGAGAGCTAGATTTGATGTTGATTCAAGTTACATCTTTCCTCAGGGTGTGCTGGCAGCTATCACCTTGGAGGGGATGGAGCTGAAAATGGAAGGGCTAGAGCTGGCACTGGGTGAGGCAGGACTTCCTCTCTGCTTGGTGGCCATCACAGTTCTATCAGGTGTGTGGTCTGATCCCAAGTTGCTGGAGCCAAAAGCCCTGAGGGCCAGCCTGAGCTGGCTCTGTTCTCTTTAACTGTGTGTTTTTCCCTCTCTCTGCACTGGGACTCTTGCCCCAGAGGTGAGGAGTGCTGAAGCAAGGGGGACCATTGTGGGCTTTCAGGTTGTGCTGGCCACAGACAGAGGTTCGATGTGCTGCCTGTGCAGGTGCTGGTGGCTCCACTCAGTCGCAGCCTTGCGTGCAAGTCCCCTTTGCTCCTCACAGCTGACCACTGCCTCCAGCCTCTGTCACCCCGCCCTGTTGTGGAATCACTCTTCAGGGCAGGCGGGGCCCCATGGTCTCTCAGCACGTGCCAGGGGTGAGCCGTGGTGGGGCAGCTGCTGTCAGAGATCTGGGCTGCTTCTGATACTGTTTGATTAAGTTGTTGGTAAATGGCCATCACCCCCTCACCCAGGCTCTGCCCCAGGACCAGGTAATCCCTGCATCCCATGGTTTTTTTTTTCCCCCAGTTATATGTCTGCCTCAGATCCAGTGCCTTGCTGTGACATGGAGTGAGTGGGGCCGGAGCCTTGGCTTGGCTTGGGCTTATGGTGAGGCCATTGTGGGAAACCCAGAAACCACTAGAGCAGACCTCACTCTGCCCTACTTCGGGGGCAAGCCAGTGCACACGTGCTCCTCACAAGTGGAGTCCAGGCTTCCCACGGCCCTTTTGTTAGTCTTAGCAGTCCTGCAAAGGGGCCTGTCTCCTCTGGGCAGGACCCCAGGACTGGGGCACCCAATCTGTGACTTGAACCTGTCACTCCCCAGGGCTGGTGTCTGCCCAAGTATTCTCCCTTTTCCTCTGAGTCCCCTCCCTGGGGCACAGGTCTTAACCCAATTGATTTTCTTCCCTTCTGAGCCAATTATTTGTGTATCTTTCTTACAGCCTTGGTTATACAGGAGTCTTTCTGCCAGTTTCCAGTTAGTTTTCCATGACAATTGTTCCACATGTAGATGTATTTTAGATGTGTTCGTGGGGGAAGGTAAGCCCCACACCCTCTCACTCTACCATCTTGAATGATTTCTGAGGCAATTCCTAGACAATTATTTGTCCCTCAAGCAATGCTTAATTAACAGCTACATCTGGACCATGAGGTATCTTGAAATACTGAGGTTACAAACATTCCACACACCAAAATATGTTTAATTATTTAGCAATAATATATGTTGTGAGGGAATCCGTGTCATATATTGGTACAAGTTTATTATGTATTTTAAAAGCAATAAATCTTAAAATATTTTTGTATTATATAATGGGGTATATATAACATGTCATAACATGACAACCTAGTATAAAATTTCCAGTCTATGGATCACTGGGTCACTTTCATAATAAATTCTTCAAAGCTGAGGGATTCAAAGCTATAAAAAATGTATTTGCTTTTCTATATAACAAACTTTGCTTCCCTAGTGGTATTTAATCAGCCCCTATAGAATTCACAAAATGATATGGCCCTCAAATTTTTAAATTGTATCCAGAAAGAATATTATGCTTATATTATCCCTGTGGACTACTTGCTTTTGACATGATTCAACTTGTTTTGTTTTCTAGTGTTGAAAGGGGTGGAAAAATTTATCCATTTAATGAACATTTCTGAAAAATATTAACACAAAACAAGTGAAAAGGAACATGCTTTTAAAAGTTTAGGACTTAGAAGAAACAAAGCCAGCTGTTGGGGGCGGGGTGGGGGAGGAATGGGTCTACTGAAAAAATGAACACAGTTTTATTTCAAGCATTAACGTTTTCAGTCTAAGTAAGCAATGTTTGACACTGATTTGAAAAATTAAGAAAATAAGTTCTGGTAAAAGGTAATATAAAGAGAGTAACCAACCATAGTAATAGTAATTATCAATGCCACCTAGAAGCCTGATGTGTAAGGCACCATGTGCACACTGCAAAATGTGTTTGTGTGCACACAAACAACAGTAGGTCACCTGCAGGAAGCACACTTAAGAGAACTGATGGGATAGACAAAAGATCTCTGATCTCAACACATCTGCGTTCTCCCAGGTCTATCACTAATTAACAGACTGGGGCCTCCATTTCTCAATCCCAAAATGGAGGAAGCAACACTAGGTGACCCATATGGTGCTTTATAACCCATTCTGCAATATCATGAGAAAATACACAGAAGAAGTAATTATGAGGATGAAAGAATGATATACCAATCACCACAGGTTGGAGAACTTTTTAGTTGAAAGTTGGTAAATTCTCCAGCAATAACATAGCCCCACATTATGTCTCAACCCATAATTCTTGGGGAATTGTTAGCATTTGAGTCCCTATTTATTTCTAGCCATTACTATTTTGTCACCAGAAGATTTATTCCCCATCACTAGAGTATCCAAAAGTGTGTTATATCACCACCAAGTTGAGATGTAGCAAAGAAGATTCCTACATCTGCAGGCAGGTGCTGGCACTTCACACACACACACACACACACTCTCTCTCTCTCTCTCAACGATCCTGCGCAAAAGCTTTATCATCCCATTAATGCAGATGAAGAAGCTGAAGCTCAAAAATTCACTCTGCTCATGAGCAGAGATGTAAGCCCAGCTTTAAAGCTGGTACAGTTTCCCCGTATCATCATTTAGTGCCATCACAAAAACTAGATTAATGGAAAATACATGCATGCTACATGCATGTAAATCACTGCATCTTCAAAAACATGTAAGAAATCTAATTTCAAAATTGTTCAATTCATAGTCATTTGTTTATGATTCATCTGCTACTGCTCCCCAACAAAATGAAATTATCTGTGTGTCTGTTCCATTGGACTGGAGGATCATTAAGGACAGGATACGTGTATCATTCACATACATATTTCCAACCTAGCACGCTGCCTACCAAATAGCAGTGTTTAATAAATGTGGAGTTAATTAGAAACATTTAGGATAAATTTATGGGGTAAAACAGTAATATTGAGAAGATTCTTGCCATGACATCAGTTTGTTTCACATATTTTCCTTTTGTTACTTTTTTTTGTTAATTTGTGAATTAAAGAAAAGCACCTTTCTGAACTTTTAGTGATAAACCATATTGAGTGATCCACCAGCATTCTCAGTGAGCACAGCTTGAGAAATAATGGTCAAAGACAGAAACAGAATCTAGGTTGGCATCCCCCCTCAAGATCTAGTAAGTCCTACCTCTGGATGACAAACCAGAGTTAAGGCTGTTGATCTCTACTTTTTGTTGTTGTTTGTTTTGTTTTGTTTTACACGTCATGGTGTGAGCAACTCAAATACATCTCCAGAAATGGCTTTTCATATTCCCTCTTCTTCCCCACTTTCATCCCCACCCCCATTCCAAGACAGGAGGAAATTAGCTCTTTGGCTGACTATCCAATCTCATGTCCACTGAGACACATTAGGGATTCTCAATGGGGCAACAGTAGTGAATCTGGCTGATGATAGCTGGGATGAGTAGTTAGTTGACCTACCCGCTGATGAGCTCATCCCCAAAGCCATTCATGACTGTAGCAGATGTTCAGACTTCACAGAGTTGTATCCTTCTTCTTCAGTCTCCAAAGCCAACCAGGATCCCATGGAAATCTGTTAAGGAATGTGGCACACATACAGCTTTAACACAGAGAACAAGGAGAAAGACATCCAGAGGACCTGCTACTGTACTACTTCCTCACACCCAAAATCATACTACTGTAGTTGCAAATGACTTTGCTATGGAGATACAGTGCACAGCTGTATGAACTGTCTGCTAGAAGAAGAATGAAGAAAGAGAGAAAGATTTATACTGAGATCAAAATTTGCCTGCTTACATGAAGGGAAAATTTCATTACAGCAAATGAATCATAGTGATTCTGAAAGAGCTAAATTGACAGTTGTAAAGACCAGCACCCAATCTTTATCTACAAGAAAAGCATTATCTATGAAGCTACTTGTCAAAACAATTGTTAAAACTTCACTGGAACAATTCTTTCTTTCTCCAAAGATAAGTAGATGGCTCACACATTCTGGTGCACAGACTCTAAATGTTTCATAGAAATTAAGGTACAGTTATCAGGTTGTGGTGGCACTGGATTGGAGACACTTTGACAAGATGGACTACTGACATATTTTAATCACTTAATGATAATTTAATATTATTGCTGAATTTTGAGTGTGTGCACATATACAAATATATATGCATGCACACATACATATCCATTTTAAGTTAAATTTGGAGATCAAAACTAAAAAAACTCTGTGTTCAAATCCTAATTGCCCCCTCACCCTAGTTAATGATTTTCTAGGTACTTTGCTCTGGCTCAACTAAAATGAAAGTCATATATTCCTAGATTTTATTTTTATCTTCTAAGAATATTTTTCAAACACGCATTATCAGGGTTTTCAAACCAAAAAGTAATTGTTACACTATTGTAACGTGTGACTTAGACTATATACAACTGTGAAAATTCTATAATTCTAGCTGAATATTTCAGTTTTGATAGATACCATAAATGAGATACAGATCAACTGCGTACATCCAGCCAGACATGTTTAATAACATAAGAAACTCTTCTCCAACAAAAATGTTTAGGTAGTCTCTTGATTGGGGTTAAAGCTCCAATGATTTCCATTCTTATTTTTGTCACATCACAGTGAGTTTCCAGATTTTTTAATTATGTTACAATTTTTTTCAAATAAAAAATGAAATCAAATTTGGAAAACCACTCATGCTTTTTAGTGTTCAAATGGAATATGTACACTATAGATTTTAGAGGGGGAAAGTTTTATAAGTCAGACAATTCATAAAGCTTTAGAAAAACTGGACTGGAGTCTGAGGGCATGTACCCTTTAAGTCTTCACAACTAAAACAGTGATGAAAAAAAAACACACGCACACAAATCCATCAGTGGGATTGCTGCTTAAGCCAAACAAAAGCTTATTCTTTTAGGTATAAAATACTTTCCACTTTGATTATTACTCCTAATCCATTCTCCATTTTTCTTTAAGTAGAGCAATTTCCTTTCAAGTGGAAGTAGTTGCATCTTCACATCTATTTGAAAATGCAATTAGATGGAAATATGATACACTACAGCTGGAAAATGAACAATCCATTTTTCCTCTTCCCAGACAAGGTCACACTGCTGAGCACACTCAAGTTAAGCGTGATACAGAAGTTAAGCCATAAATCCAATGAGATGGGAGACTTTGGCACCCAAGCCACAGCAAGGCCCTGTGTCAAAGGGCTCACACTCAGTACTGTCAGACTCATTTAAAAACTCTCAGTTGTTATTAACAAATAACCCCTCTCTTAGAAAAAAAAGATATAGCATTTTACAGACCAGATAAACAAAAGACACTGTCATTTTTAAACCAAAACATATTTCGGGAAAAAAATGTAAGTGAAACTAATTTGCTACATATGTTTTATACATACAGTACATAAGGGGGTTTCTCCAACGCCATATGGAAAGCATCTGAACTTGTAAGACAATGACCTTCATAAATCACTCTAGGCTCCAACTCCAAATTATGTCTTGTTCCCTCACTCATGGGATAGTCACTATATCTCATATAAATTCATTATGTTATATGTGCACAATAATCTATCTCTACCTTTATAAGGAATGATGTCATAACACACAGGCATGGTTTTTTACAAAAGGGAACAAGTTCTCCCACCAGATGGGCCAACCTATAGTACTGCTTCTCCAAACACAATATGTTTCACAACACAGAGTTATCCATGTTGCTCAAAGGAAATACAAATTAATGGAGAAAGAAATGACCACTCTAAGAACAAAATTTTTCTGAGCCTTCCTGGTTTCTTCCCATTCCAAGGTAAATGTAAAATAAAATAGCTTTATATCTTTTCACATACTTTCCTTTTACATATTTCCCGTATATATACATTAAAAGGGAATCTATGTTCTACGTAGTAATTTTCATACACATTGAATCACCAGCTATGGTACTAGCAGGTTTTTCTCTAAGCAAATGTCTTGCCATGACAAAGGTTTAAATTAAGGGAGCAGAAAGTTTTTGCCTCTGACTGATGGAAGAGAAAAAGGAAATAGGTATTCTCTACCCTCCAGCCTTTTTCCATAGAAAGTTGCCTTTTACTAACTTCTGTTTTGATCCAATCTTTCTTCCATTTTCTGTAGTTGAAGAATGCAGGTTTATCTGTCCCCTTATTCACTTCCAATCACTTGGGGAAATGAGCACTGAGTTAAGATGAATACAACTGCTTGGTTCTTCTTCTTTAAGAATTAAGGACCCTAAATTCATAATCTGAAATGAAAACTATATAAACCATGTTTAAACCTATAAAAGGACTACTTTTCAGTCCTTTGAAATAGTCTCACTCTCCCTACTTCTATCTCTCTCTCTCTCACTCTAGACCAGGGATCAAGCATGTAACATAAAGGCATGAAGAGGCCAGGTCTAAGGCCACAAATAAATAACTGCTGAGTGAATTAAGTGAACATTAATGGCTAGAATGGGGAGTTATTATGAGAATGACAATGTGGAGAAACTATGTCCCATCTGAAGTGGGTAGCTCTAAAACATTGTTGCAAGTCAGGATTGCCCTGGGAGTGGAAAAAACACTGTATGTGCCAACCATGCACAGGTTGAAAAATTATGTCTATGGGCTTGTTCAGGTCCATAAAACAAAAGTATGCCCTGAGTTAGAAACCTAAATTCGTTGAAGGAAGAAAGTATAGCTGGAAACACAAGATCCCAATTAACTAATGGTTAAATAATTCTAGATGTTTTTATAAATATCCGATGAGATTAATAAAGAATGACAAAGCAGTGGACTATAATAACATCAAAATATGAGTAACTCTACTTTTAATATTCAAATTTTGCATGAGACTATCAGGAGTAAGATATTCGATAGTAAATTTATAGTTGGATTTATCATCTACTATTTTTAAATATTAGGTTAAGAGATTAAGACCTTTAGAACCCCTAATTACAGAAAGGATCCTGAAAAGCCTGCAAACTCATATGATTACACAGACACAGACACACACACACACACAGAGTACAAAATGTAAAGAAATGCCACAAAATCTGTTTTTTTCACTACTGTAATTTTGATGCTTCCCTTGAAAAATCAAATTTCTGAAAAATAAATGTCCTTAATGCCCTTGTTTTGTTCAATTATTTGCTAGAAATTCAGCACTATTAGGAAGAAACAAGTCTGTACACAAATGCTCTACTAAATATTACCTTATAAAGATTCTAGTCCTATTATGAGGAATTTAAAATATTATAATTACATTGTATTATAAAATATCACCATTTCTTTATAATTTTATTTTAATCACTGGGTATACATTTATAAGATCAGGCCATTCAATGCATATAGCTACACATATATTTTCATAAGTAATCCCATATTTAATTTTACTTTCACAAATTGCCACCACTTTTAATCACTTGATAAAATCACTGCATCTTTCTCCATTTATAGTCTTTAGGGAGTAACAGGGTCAAGAATTACACCCTAATCATAAATAACTAGAAAGCTAGACAAAATAGTGAAGCAACTGTTTTCAAACATGGACAACAATGCAGGACTCTGATCCCTTAGAAAAGGAAACAAATGAGGTGATCTTACAATTGTCCCAGATTTTGACTGAGGACAGTTTTCAGACCACAGACTAGGAAGGCAGAATGCAAATAGTGCCTTGAAGCCTAGCTGAATTAAGGAGACAAATCAGAGTCCAGAGAAGCTAAAATGTCTAAACTGTAGGGGGCAGAGTAGAGAAGAGAAATTTAAAAGTTCTAGAGATCTAATTAAGGGTTCCCTAAGACTTTAGCTGAGTAACACATTTTCATGCATAGAATAAAATACCATGAGTCTGGGAAGAGAATAATTACCAGAGAGCTGTAAGCTAAACAATTCTCAGAGCACACAGGACTGATAGTCATCATGAAGAATTCCACAATTCAGAGTGAAGAGACCTCATTACCTACATTGGAATTGAGTAGATACCCCCAGAAGGTTATACCTCAGTAGAAGGGCTTAACTAGCCATAGAGTAAGGGTTACTCTATACCTGCCCTAAAGATTTTTAAAACAATCCTTGAAAGGATCTATGTAATCCACAGGTATCCTAACTGCCTGCCAGAACAAAATCTAACAATATTTAAAGACCACAGAATGGCCATCATTAAAATGTCTACAAATAACAAATGCTGGAGAGGGTGTGGAGAAAAAAGAACTCTCTTACACTGTTGATGGGAATGTAAATTGGTGCAGCCGCTATGGAAAACAGTATAGAGGTTCCTCAAAAAACTAAAAATAGAGTTGCCATATGATCCAGCAATCCCACTCCTGGGCATATACCCAGACAAAATTATAATTCAAAAAGATACATGCACCCCTATGTTCATAGCAGCACTATTTACAATAGCCAAGACATGTAAACAACTTAAATGTCCACTCACGGATGAATGGATAAAGAAGATGTGGAATATATATACAGTGGAGTATTACTTAGTCATCAAAATGAATGGAATAATGCCATTTGCAGCAACATGGGTGGGCCTAGAGATTATCATAAGCAAAGTAAGTCAGAAAGAGAAAGACAAATACCATATGATATCACTTATATGTGGAATCTAAAATATGACACAAATAAACATATCTACGAAATAAAAACAGACTCACAGATATAGAGAACAGACTTGTGGTTGCCAAGAGGGAGGGAGGGTGGGGGAGGGAAGGATTGTGAGCTTGGGATTAGGAGAAGCAAACTGTTGGGCTGGCCATAACGTTCGCTCGGGTTTTTCCATAGGACGTTATGGGTAAACCCGAATGAACTTTCTGACCAACCCAATATTATGTATAGGCTGGGTAAACAACAAGGTCCTATTGTATAACACAGGGAACTATATTCAATATCCTATGATAAACCATAATGGAAAAGAATATGAAAAAATATATATGTATAACTGAGTCATTTTGCTGTACAGAAGAAATTAACACAACATTGTTAATCAACTATACTTCAATAACAAAAATATTTAAAGACCACAACAAAATTAAGCAGTCAACAACAAGACCTTCACAATGTCTGGCAACCAAAAAAAAAAAAAAAAAGAAACACTTATAGACATGCAAAAAGAATTTCTAGACATATGAAACAAAATCAATCAACAGAAACAGAAGCAGACATGACAGAGATGACAGAATTAGCAAACAACACAGTTAAAATGTCTAGTTTCAATATGCTCAAAGATTTAAAAGAAATTATGGATACAATAAGCAGACTAATGAAACATGAATAGAACTTCTAGATATAAAAAATACAGTATCTAAAATTAAAATAGACACAGCTGAACAAAAGATGAATGAACTTGAAGACAAAACAATAGAAATTATCCAAATGAAATCCAGAGAGGAAAAAAGACTGGAAGAAAAAGGGAAAAGAGCCATAGTTAACTGAGGGACAATATCAAGTGTTCTAACCTATGTATAATTGGAAACACAATTATACAGAAAAGTAGGAGAGGGACAGAATAGTTGAAGAACAGCTAAAATTTTTTTCTAATTTAATGAAAACTACAAATGCACAATTTCTAGAACTCAGTGACTCCTAAACAGGATAAGCACAAAGAAAACTATACCAAGGCACATAATCAAATTATTGAAAAGCAGACATAAGAGACAATGTTAAAAGCAGCAGGGGGAAAAAAAGGCACATTACATACAGAGAATCAAAAATTAAAATAATTACAGAATTCCTATTGCAACCTATGCAAGCTAGAAGACAACAGAATGGCATCTTTGAAGTGCAGGACCAGGGTAGGGTTGTGGATTCAACCTGGAATTCTATACTCAGCAAAGACATTTGAGAGAACTTGTTGCTAGTAAACTCTTACTGCAAGTAATTTTTAATTGAAGTTCTTCAGGCACAAGGAAAATACCAGATGGAAACTCGGATCTGTGCAAATGAAGAAGGCTACCAGAAATGATAAATAAGTGGGTAAATATTTCTCATTTTAAAAAATTTCTTTAAAAGTTAAGTGATTATTCAATGAAAAAAATGTATGTGTTGTTTATAACACATGTAGAAGTAAAATGATTAGAGCAGTAGCACAAAGGATGGGAAGGGATATAAAATACTTGGAGATATTGCACGCTCAGTTCCAGATCACTGGAATAAAGCAGATATTGCAATAAAGTGAGTCACATGAATTTTTTAGTTTCCCAGTACATATAAATGTTATGTCTATATTGTAGTCTATTAAGTGTGCAAAAGCATTATGTCTGAAAAAAAGAATGTACATGCCTTAATTTTAAAATGCTTTAGTGTTAAAAAATGCTAACCATCATCTGAGCCTTCAGTGAGTCATAATCTTTTTGCAATAATAACGTCAAAGATCACTGGTCACACATCATCATAACAAATATAATAATAATGAAAAAGCTTGAAATATTCTGAGAATTACCAAAATATGATACAGAGATATAAAGTGAGCAAATGCTGTTGGAAAAATTGCACCAATACACTTGCTTGAAGCAGGGTTACCACAAACCTTCAATCTGTTTTTAAAAAAAGGGGGGGGCATTATCTACAAAGTACAATAAAGCAAGTTGAAATAAAATGAGGTTTGCCCATCTACAGTTATAAGCTTCCTGCATCATATGTAAATCGATTCAGTATTTTTTAAGGTAAACTGTGACAAGTTAAAGATGTATATTATAAACCCTAAAGAAATTGCTAAAAAATAAAGATATAGTTAATATGAAAATAATGGAAATTAAAATAAATAAATGGAGCACTAACAATATGGAATAATCAAAAATCAGAAAAGGGGGAAAGTAATAAAGAACATATGGAGATGAGATATATAGAAAACAAATAGCAAGATGGATAATTTAAGACAAATTATATTAACAATTACATTAAATGTAAATAATCTAAATAATCTAAACATTCTAATTAAAAGGCAAAGAATGTCAGATTAGATAAAAAAGCAAGACTTGGCTGTGTGCTGTCTCCAAGAAACCCACTTTAAATATAAAAATATATCCAGTCTAAAAATAAAAAGAATGGAAAAGGATATAAAATGCTATGCTACTCATAAGAAAACTAGAGTACCTATATTAATATCAGACAAAACAGACTTCACAAGGAATATTACCAGCGATAAGGAGGAACATTTTATTATCAATATTATGATAAAGGAGCCAACTCATCTAGAAAATATAACACTTCATAAAACAAATAGACAGAAAATCAGTAAAGGTACAAATGACAGCTACCTTCATTTGCAACTTTCTGACATGACATTTATTCTATCCTCTTCTGCCATCTCCCTTGCTTTACTAGTTATCTCCCCACTGTCCTGTTTCTTCCATTGCTAGCTTACCTCTTTCCTTCCCCTTGAGTCAAAAACAAGTTCAGGACTTTTCCATCCTAAAATAAACTTTTCTTCTTTGACCCTACTTTCTTAACTATCTGGGGCCCTTTATCCTTCCTGCCCCTTCATAATCAAGTTTTCTTAAAGTGTAGAGCAGTCCAGACTTCTGGAAGTCCCCTAGGGCCTGGGTCATCTTCTTAATCAAGTTTTCTTAAAGAGTAGAGCAGTCTAGGACTTCTGGAGGTCCCCTAGGGCCTGGATCATCTCTTGCTATTCAGACAAAAGCAAACCCTTCCATCAGATACCCAGCAGCTGCAGGAGCAGCAAGTGTTCTTGCAGCATCAGTTGCTGAGAGGGACAAAGCACTTTCCTTCTGATGAGGCTAACTCTGGTTCCTATTAGCTGCAGAGGTGCCCAGCTGGTTCACTCTCCTTTGTTCAAAATTTAAATGAGCACTTACATAACCATAACAACTGACTATTTGGTTACAATTTTAGGTCTAGAAGCTTTACTGATTGTTACTTAGGGGATGATCTAAGGAATTTCCGTATCTGGGAATTTCATACCTGGGAATTGAACCAGGAAAATAATTAAACCCCAGGTCCAGAAGGACATTTCCAGGATTTCATTCAGTTAAACTCTTCACTTTTGCACCTTCACCAAAATGATTTCCATGCTCACACCCCAACTAATTTTCATGAAAACCATTTTCATATTTCAGTAGTGGACCCTTAATTGCTAAAAACCAATGACCAGTTTTCAGTCTTCATGCTACTAGACCCCTTTTATAATTCTGACACCATCTAATTCTAAAAACACACATCTCCATTAGCAGAGGTAGACTGATCACAAAGATAATGAAGTTTAAGCTTCAATGCCCTTCACAATACAGAGGATTAACATGTTGGGAGGAGCCCTAGTAATAATTTTTTCACATGATCATATATTTTCCTACTTGAAAGAATGAGCTATTTAACCTCACTTAATTAAAATTACTGTCTCTATCCACCCCTGACTCCCCCTCCATCACATTACCCTCATATTAGGTGGCATTTGAATAACCATAGGCATTTTGACAAACCAGCTAAGGAGAAATTCAGTTGGCAACACATTTAGTTTAAATTTAGAAAGATGTATTTGTATGGTTGGCAATCAGTTTAATATATAATTAATTACTAACAAGATTTCATAGAGTAGTAAATGGCAGAGGTAGGATTCAAAACAAAGATCGTCTGAGTCTAATATTGACAATCTTAACAAAACAATATATTGCTTTTCAATTGTTTAGTGATCCATCCTTAGGCCCCTGATTCCTTAACTTAGTCTGTCCTCAGCCTCTCATCAGAATTGGATAGTCTAGTCTCAGGCACATGTTACAATTTGGCACCATTTCACTCCTCTTTTCCAGGCTTCAACACAGTTGTCCAGTTTTATCACCCACTGCCATGCTGTGTGTTCACTGCACTGTATCCAAAACCATTCTCTCTGTTTGCTAGACCATATCTTTGCTCATGTCCTTACCACAGCCTGAAATGGCCTTGTTCAGTCACATCTGTACTCATTTTTCTTAACTTCCTGCTGATTTGACAGGAAAAATTAATTTCAATGAAAATAACATTAAATAATCTGCCACTACAATGGGGAAAACATTGACAACTAACAGGTTAATGTATGTTAATTCCAGCAGTTTAAGATTAGTATGTCTTCATGTTACTTAGATCATCTTAAAACTTACTAGTGTAAAACAGTTTTTTAATGTGGATTAGGAATATGGAATTGCATAGGAAGAATGGCTGATTTCTGTTCCACCATACCTGGGAGCTCAGATGGAAAGATTCAAATGGCAGGACCTAGAATTATCTGTAGGTTTCCTTTATTCTTATGTCTAGCACCTAAGATGGGATGATTTCAAGACTGGACCCATCTGAGATTGTCAATCAAATAGCCTACACACAGCTTCACCACGTGTCTTGAGCTTCCCCACAGCACGGTGGCTTCTGTGTAATCAGATTCCTAACACTGAGGCACAGGACTACAATACCAAGTATTCCTGTAACCAAGCAGGGAAGTGCATGACCTTTTTTTGACCCAGAGGCAGAAGTGACATAGCTTCATTTCCACTGTATGCTACTGAATAAAACAGACGCAAAAGCCCACCCTGATTCAAGAGGAAGGGACATATAACTCTACCTCTAAATGGGAGAAGAGTCAAAGAACTTGTGACTATGTTTTAAAATTGCCACAGCAACTACATGGGAATACTTTAAATGCCCTGAAATCTTAGTGTTTGCATGTGAAAGAAGTTTTATAGAATTCTTCCCAAATTTGATAATAATCCTAAAAATTTATTTGCCATTACCAATAATGAATAATAAAGCTAAAATATGTAATAAAAAATCCCTAAAAGTAAATTTATTAATAAGTCATTGGGACTTCCCTGGCGGCACCATAGTTAAGAATCTGCCTGCCAAACTAACACACCACTGTAAAGCAATTATACTCCAATAGAGATGTTAAAAATAAATAAATAAATATATAAATATCATTATTCAAAATAAATAAATAAATAATGAGGCTAAACAGATGAGGCTTGCCCTGTGCCCTGGAAGTTAGCATTCTTCAGGCTGCAACAGAAAAACAACAGAAACAAGCTCCAAAGTGGAAGATTCTCCACCCTTCCAGCAGAGTTCAAACTCAGGACCTAACAAAGCTGATGGATTCTACTAATGGGAGGATTCATATCTCATCATAAATCTCAATCTACCTTCTTCTTTAGGTCAGAATCTCCTGGTAGTTATTATAGTGTTTGTTTGTACTTAAAAGGTAAGAGGAAAAGGAAGAAGTATCCAGCCACTGAGCTTGGTCCATGTGCCTGGTAGAGTGAAATACTATTGTCAAGTGAGTCCAATCCTCTGTCTGGGCCAAACAAGGGTTCCCAAATAAGTCAGGTTAAATTACAGACTTCACACCGGACCCTTTTACATTCAGTCAGACTCTGAGGCATAATTATTCCCTTCTTTTCGCATTTCCCTCTTATATACTGATCACATTTTACTAGTAAATTTATTTTTGTTTTTATTTTATATATTTTACACAGTAGAACATGCAGAGCTTACATGAGTAGAGTTGGATGAATTTTGACAAATGACACACCTGTGTAGCCATCACCCAATTAAGATATAGAAGATTTTCTTTACCCCTTGAAAGATCCCTTTCCAGTCAATACCAACCTCCCATCTTAACCCCTCCCTGGAACTTATTTTTTAAAATTTTTATCACTATAGACTAGTTTTGCTTGCACCTGAGTTTCCTCTAAATACAATTACACTATATGTATTCTTTTGTGATGTTGTCTTCAGCTCAGTATAATATTTTTGTGGTTCATTCATAATGTTGAATGTATCATCATTTTTATTGCTGTTTTTCCATCAAATGAATATAGCACAAGTTGATATCTATTTTCTTATTGATGGACATCTGTTTCTAGTTATTCGTTTTTATAAATAAAGCTACTGTGGGCATGCATGTACAAGCTTTTATTGGATAAATGTTCTCATATATCTTGGGCAAACACAAGGGAGTGGAATTGCTCCTTTGTATAGGCTTAGTATGCATATGTTAAACATATGCTCAGGAGGCATATGTTTAACTTTATTAGGATCTACTAAACTGTTTTTCTCAATGGTTGTACCACTTTACAGTTCCACTAGAAACTGAGAGTTGACTTTCTCCACATCATCACCAACATTTAGTATCACCTGTCTTTTTTGTTTTAGCAATGCTAGTGAGTGCAGTGGTATCTCTTTCTGGTTTTACATTGCATTTCCTTGATGACAAATGATGTTGAACATCTTCTCATGTGCTTGCTGACTATTCATATATCTTTTTTTAAATGAAGGGGCTGTTTGCCCATTTGTTATGGTTTGTCATTTTAATATTCAAATGTAAGGCTTATTTTATATATGCTGAATATACATGTCTTTTATCAGATTAATGTATGTATTGTGAATATTTTCTGAGTTTGTCGCTTACCTTTTCATTTTCTAACAGTGTCTTTTCATAAGCAAAAGTTTTTATTAATTTTGATGAAGTCCAATTTTCAATTATTGTATTATCTCACATTTTAATTACACTGTATTGTGTTGAAGTGTAATACACATTGCATTATATTGTATATTATATTATAATTAACAATGCATTATATCATTAAAAAAATAAAAAAGAATCCGCCTGCCAATGCAGGGGACACGGGTTCGAGCCCTGGTCCGGGAAGATCCCACACACTGCAGAGCAACTAAGCCCATGCGCCACAACTACTGAGCCTGCGCTCTAGAGCCCACGAGCCACAACTACTGAGCCTGTGTGCTGCAACTACTGAAGCCCATGCACCTAGAGCCCGTGCTCTGCAACAAGAGAAGCCACCGCAATGAGAAGCCTGCACACCACAACGAAGAGTAGTCCCCCGCTCGCTGCAGCTACAGAAAGCCCACACGCAGCAACAAAGACCCAACACAGCCAAAAAATAAATTAATTTTAAATAAATAAATAAATCATTGATAATAAAAACTGAGCTTTTATCAACCATCCTAAGGGGAAGACTGAATTCTTTCTTGTCTTTCTAGAGAGAGGAGGCAATCAATTATTATGCAGTCAAAAAGCATAAGGAAAATACTACGTAGAGGTGTTAATAATTTACTAATAAAAATGTCACTCTTTTTTCTAGATATTATGTTGTTCTTGGTACTTATTTTCTCTTTATAAATAAATATCTACTTGTACCTAATTTGTATTAGTAATTAAATAAGCTTCGATTATTTATAACTGAATAAGTTTCAGGCTTCTCGGAACCTGGATCTTCCAGGTTTCCTATTTCCATGCTATCATTCTTTTTGCCTTCTTCCACCTCTCCGGCAATGCCTTCTTACTCTCTACATTCTTCTCCCTCTGCCCACCCTATTAATATTGGTAACCCCCAGGGTTCTGAACAAAAAAAACCCTCTTATAACCTTATCCACCAACCCATAGCTGCCAATCTCTTGCTATTATTTCAACTATCCTCTGTAAGCTAATGGCTCCTAAATGTATATGTAGTTGGTAGATTTAAGAAGCAGCACTCCTGGGGTATAATCATATGACAGCTTTATGTTGGCATTCCGTGTCCCTTTAAACCTTCTCTGTGGATGGTGATAGCCCTTACCTTGCCTCTGATGATGGAAGCTTCAAGTCCTCAAGGTGTTTTAGATCACATGATCAAGATTCAGAAATTAAGAATCTCAGACCAATCGAATTCACAACTCCAAATTTGATGTCACTTTACAACTCTTCCTCTTCCCCCACCTGGGGACCGCTATAAATCAGTCATTTGCCCTAGGAAAACAGGGCCTGGCTTTTTTTGTCCTTTCCCTGCCGAGTATGTCCTGGCAGGGGTAAGAGGGATAGGAATCACGATGATATCTGTCACTATATAAAGTTTATTCTTAACCCCCGGACCTAGCAGATGTTTACAGTTGACTCTTTCTCTCACATGTACTTTGGTGGGTTCTTCCAAGATTCCCCTGTTGGGTCTTGCAAACTGCAACTCCCATAATGATAGGCAATAACTGTCCTTCACATGGCTGCCCCTGACAGCCTCAGCTTTAGTCTCCAGAGCCTCTTACCAGGAAGCCATTAGTCCAAGGGCCTTCTCTCTTGGTCAGGATTTCTTTGCAAAACACCCAAAGCTGCCTTTTCCTACCAAAGGTTACATGTATTATAGCCCCTGGAACACCTCTGACCCTCCATCAGAGGGGAGTGCAGTGCCCAGATGGTCGGCTGGCTGATAATAAGCTGTGCCAGCTTTCTCAAGTTCATGTCAATCACCAAGTCCCTACGTTCCCCATTTTCAAGGCACACACAGGAAGCTCACCACGTGGTCCCAGTGAAGCCCCTCTCACTGTGTACTGAGCTGAGAAGTAGCTTCCAACCCCAACTACAACCCTGGGTAAGGAGAGGAGGAGCAAGGAGGGGAAATTTACATCACAGAGTTTCCCCAAACCCTTCTCATAAAAATCATTTCTGTTTTCACTCTCGGAATCTTTTCATACCTTTGAAGTTTTGGCATATGGTCTAGTACCCCTTTTGGAATACAGCATGTGCTCTGTCATGACGCTTCAGCTGAAAGTTCAGAATGTGCTTCAGAGTACAAAAATAAACTCAACTCCCAACTTGCTCACCCTACCATGTTCCCTCAATTAGTAGCCCAATCTAGAAAGCTCAGTTATGCTAAAAGCCCTTCCATCGCCAAAACTTAATGCTTACACCTCAGAAATGTAAACATTTGTACAACTTTTCCTTGCTTTGGAATCAGGAACCAATACCCTCTCACACGGATTATTACAAACTACTTGGACTCCCTCCTAGTTATTTGCTCGTTTGATAAACAGCTGTTGAGGATCTACTATAGTCCATGCACTTTGGACAAAAAGATTAAAAATGCAATCCCTGCATTCAAGGATTTCACATGTTAGTGAAGAAAATAATAATCCAACATTCACAATATATTATAATCTTATAAAACTTGAGGGCAGGACTTTTGTCTATTTTGTTCACTACGCTACATCCAAGATTTAATAGGACCTGGTACATAATAAAAATTCAATAAATAAAAGAGTAAAGTGGCATTTGGACATGGATGCTATCAGAGTCAAGGCTTGTGCATGAGACCTCACAATGAGAAAGAAACCAAGGAATGCGATGCTTCCGCGGGGTCTGAAGATAAGCTTCCATTCCTGGCCAAGCAAATAGAATATAAAAAGGCATGGCAATTGGGAAACTGAAAACAGTTCAGTATGATGTGTGTGTTGTGAAGGAGAGAGGGAGGGAGGAAATTAGGCTAAAGATTTTGACAAGAGTCAGATCATAAAGAGCATCCTGTGTCATGCTAAGGAGTCTGAATCGTAACTTGCAGGTGGTAGAGAGTCATTGAGGGCCTTAAGCAAGAACCTTCCCTGATCAGATATTTCACTGAGAAAAGATACTCTGAAAGCAGCTTTGAGGTTCAATGGGAGAAGAACAAGTCTGCATATTGAGAAGCCAGCTTGATAGCAATGGTATTTAAATAGTGAAATAGAAAAGGGGCTCTAAATAGTGAAATAGAAAAGATGCTACTCCTTTCTCCTTTCAAAAATTGCTCCTGAATCACAAAGAGAAACAGAAATACAAACACCATTTCAACAAAACTGTATATAACTTTGGCCACACTATAAGACAAAGGCTCCCAGATGCAGTGAATGTCACGAGGAGGGACACTCCAGGGGAGATACATGTCTGCAGCTGTACCTCGAACAAGGCCACAGAGTGATATTCTCCAAAAACAGGTGATACTCGCTAAGGGAGACACTAACAGGACCTTATTTACAACCATGTCAGGTGTGTGCATGGACAAGCAGAAGGACTTTCCCTGGACCACCCCCCGGCCAAGAAAAAACAAAAACAAGGAAGAAGGAGAAATCACACACTCTACTCTCCCAAGAATGATCTACTGGTGAAGCAGAGTCAAATAGATGGATTCTGCATGGCAAGCAGTATTGCAAAGGTTGATCTTTGTTGGCTGGAGAGAAAAGACAGAAAGAAATCACAGAAACTACTTGAATCACAAGGAAACTGAATAAGCATTGACACTCATATGCAAAATACAAGAACAGGCTAATTATTAATAGTCAAAATTTTATTTTACCTCTCTCTGTCCATCGAGGATCAAGTGGACAAATAAAGATAAGTATAGATAGGAATGACCTAAATAACATAATTACTAAGGTAACATAACTGTTATTCAATTGATAGGTATCCAACTTTATACCCTAAAACCGAAGAATGCACTTTTTTTCGATGCTAGCAGCACACTGTCAAAAATTAACTATATATTATGCCACAAAGAAAACTTTAATAAATTTCAAGAAGTAGGAATAGTAAAGTTGAGTTTCTGATCAAAAGCAATTTTAAAAACACGTAAGTAAATGAGGACCTCTACCACTTGCCTATAGTGTAAATTAGCATAAAATATAACGGCAGTGACGCAGGCAAAAAGCTATGATGGCCTGAAATAAGACAATGAGAAAGGAAAAACAATCAATTGATAGAAATATGTGGCCATCAGAGATGGGAGCTGAAGAAGACAGAAGTGTCTTTAGAAACTTCCAGGCTTTTCAGTTGGGAAATGGGTGGATCACATTGCCATTCATTAACATCAGGTACAGTATGTTAGGAGAAACAGCTTTTGAGGAAAGAATAATGAGTTCATTTTCAGTCCAGTTGAGTCTGAAATGCCAACTAGACCTCCGTGGGTAAAGGTAGAACAAGCAGCTGAATATATCAGTCTAAATCTCAGGAGAGAGAGCAAGAGATGCATATTTGGAAAACAATCATGTATGCTGGCTAAGTGACTTTGGATTTAGATGAGAGTCCTAAGACAGGTTTTGAATGAAAACGTAAGAAGACACAGGAGAAAGCCCTAGGGCTCACAGATGCTTAACGTGGAGGAAAAGGATTTAGGGAAGGAGATCCAGAAACATGCTTCTCCTTTCATAACATTTATCACACTTGTAATTACTGGTTTCACGTCCATATTTCCTGCTACACTCTAAGCTTCATGAGGATTGGGATCCATGTATATGATGGTCACTGCTTTATTCTGAGCCTCACAAGGGCCCAGTAAATAGTAGGTGATCAGTAAATATATGTTGAATGAATAAGTCAAATAATACATTAACCCAAAGTATTGCCTCCATTTGAATGCCCCTCGTCCCCACTTCCTACTCTATGAGTGAACCTGATCTTTTACCCTTCTCTCTCATATATCCAGCCTTCCTCTTTTTGTTAGGTCTTCTCTTTGCTCTGTGCGAGATCTTTAAGAAAGGATAAAATTCATGAAATATCAATATTTACAAACACAGTGACCAAAAAAGAAACTTAAAAACTAATATTGGGGCTTCCCTGGTGGCGCAGTGGTTGAGAGTCTGCCTGCCAATGCAGGGGACACGGGTTCGAGCCCTGGTCTGGGAAGATCCCACATGCCGCAGAGCGACTAGGCCCGTGAGTCACAATTGCTCAGCCTGCACGTCTGGAGCCTGTGCTCCGCAACAAGAGAGGCCGCGATAGTGAGAGGTCCACGCACCGCGATGAAGAGTGGCCCCCACTTGCCGCAACTAGAGAAAGCCCTCGCACACAAACGAAGACCCAACACAGCCATAAATTTAAAAAATAAAATAAATAAATAAATAAAATTTAAAAAAAAAACTAATATTGGATCCAATGGGCTCTGATGGTATACTGAGAGTTGATATAAGTAGAGAAAACCAGAAATTCTCAACCATTTTCAGGTCATATTACATAGAAAATAATGCAGCATTTGTGGGTAAATAGAGGCACCTGTTCATGCACTAAGAGGAAACTTCTGATAGACTGATAGTCAATGTACAAAAAGACCTGTTAACCACTTGTAATGCACAGGTTGGGAAGTTTTACATGGCCCTCCTTTAAGGCTTGCCCTCCATTTTGAATACTGTTGTTTCCAGACTGTTACAGGATTTGTGAGCATATGGCCAGGCTGTTTATTTTAAGGTTAAGAGAAGATTGCCTGGGTTTGAATATGGCTCTGCGACTCACTAAGTGTGTGACCTTGGACAAGTTACTGATCTTCTATGTACCTCAGTCTCCTCTTTTATAAAATGGGGTACGGATCGTGCTTACTGCATATGGTTGCTGTGAAGATTAAATGATTAAATGAGTTAATATATTTGAAGTGCTTAGAACAGTGCTTGACAGTAAGAAAATATGGTATTCTTAGCCAGCTAATCCTTTAACAGGAGAAACTTCATCTTGCAGTAACCCACAACAAGAACCTAGACCATACTGATATTCTAAAAGGATGAGTATTCTCATTTAGGGATGTTTGTGCACCAAAATTTACTTGATATGATTCATAAATGAAAAATTACTAGAGCAGCTCTGTATACAAAGATAATTGGAAGGAAATATATAATGTATAAACAAAAAAATTCACTGAAATAATCATTCTAATTGGTGTTTATAAATCTAAAAATAAAAATGTTTTATAATTATGGAGGAAAGAAGATGGAAATCTTCTCTTCAACAAAATTAAAAGTCATCAAAGTTTTCAAAAGTATTGCATCTGGCAATGCAATTGCTGTTTAAATTCTTATTAAAATTTTTAATATAGGGAATTCCCTGGTGGTCCAGTGGTCAGGACTCGGTGCTTTCATTGCCTTGGGCCCAGGTTTGATCCCTGGTGTGGGGAACTAAGATCCCGCAAGCCACATAGCACAGCCAAAAAAATTAATAATAAAAAATAAAAATCTTAATATAGCTATTTTTCACTATCCCCCTTATTCTTACTTCTATAATTTCTTTGTTAAATAGCCTAAAAGTGTTTTTTTAATAAAAGGGGTCCATTGGACCCAGGAGATAAATAATAATGACTCAGGATTAAACTCAGGATCTAAAAATGAGTAGACTCAGAATCTAAAAGAAAATAAATAGAAACATTTTCTCCTTAGGGTTCATTGTATTGCTGTATTCACTGTATTGAACAACTTGAAGAGCTGAAGAAAGCACTAAAAATAAACCTAAGTTAAGACAAAAAGAAGAATAAATCATAAGTTCAGAGACAAAGTTGAAGAATTATTAAATGACTGAATATATGCCAGTGGTGACTAAATTACGATTCCATGTAAAATCCCTTTCAGAACTGTCTTTGTAGAGACAACTTAGCTCATGAACCCAATTGAGCTTAGTCTGAGCAAAGAAAACTCAGCCTAGGGAGCTGACCAGAAGCCATCCCACTGAACTCTGATAATATTTGTTGACGATGTCATAGGATTAAAACTCATGAGGTTTGTTGCACATAAAACCGCATAAGATATGTAAATTAACGTTCTGAAATGAGCATTCAACAACCTTTGTAACATGGAATTCTAATGTTAAAAAGTAAATTGTATCCCTTCCCTCATTTAAATAAAGATATATCTATCTGCCAGTGTTCTCCACTGTAATCATGAAAACCAACTTTGACTGTCTTAAGGGAATTTATTGGAAGAATAGTGTAGGAGAAGAGAATGAATGGGAGGCTGAAGAAGCAAGTTCTAACTTCCACTAAGATTATAACCAACAATGTAGGAAGTAACAGGGGAGAGGAGTCCTTGAAAGAAAACTGGAATGCTCTTCAGAAAAATGTGAAAGGCAGCTATTATTAATTAAAAAGAGAATCTACCATGTCAGAGGAGGAAAGGAATGAAGATTAGCCAAAAGAAATTCTAAGTATGAAATCAATAATTTCAAGAGACCATATGCAGGTCCTCAGGATTTCATAGAGAGTCAGACTCATAAGAGGTAAACTACAGAAAGCTTGGATCTTTGCTATTACCATAATGGGGTGAGCCAAGAACACCCTAGAGTTCAATGAGAATGAACTATGCATGCATCACTCTTAATTTCCCTGCTGATGGAGCCACTAACTCAGGCTAATTATATTATGAGAAAATTCACTTGGAAATGAATAATAACCCCCCCAATTTACTCTCCTTACAGTCTTTCCTCTGTCATTGAAATTATCTCCATTCTTCCAGACGTTCAGGCCAAATTTATAGAATCAACCTTGATTCCTCTCTCTCTTTCACACCCTGCATCTCATCTATCAAAATTCCTGCTGACTGTACCTTCAAATGATATACATAAGGCCACTTCTTCTCACCACTTCCATTGACCACCCAGGTCTGAGCCAACATTATTTCTCAATGGCAACATCCTCTTAACAGGCCTCTCGGCTTCTATCCTTGCTCCCACCCCTGCCACCTCCGTGGCCCACTCTCAACACTAGTCAAAATAACTTTTTAAAATTTGTCAGACTATTTTCTCCCTGTGCAAAGCCCTCTAAAGCTCTCCCCCTTTCACCCAAAGAAAATACCAGCTCCTTACAACAGCCTCATGGGTCCTACATGCTGCCCAGCATTACCTCTTCTCCTACCTCTCTGTCCCTTGCTCACTCTGCTCCCACCCTACTGGCCTCTGTCTCACACACACCAGGGATGCTCCCGCCTTAAGGTCTTTTCTCTAGTTGTTCTCTCTACCTGGAATGTTCTTCCCAACGATATCTGCTTGGCTAACTCCTCACCTCCTTCAAGTCTTTGCTCAAATGTCATCTTCTCAACGACGCCCACCCTGACCACCTTAATCAATACTGCAACCAGTCTCCCACCCCCAGTACTCCTAGGTCCACTTACCCTGCTCGACTTCTGTGCTCCACAACACTTCCTAATCCGTAATATGTTCTATTATTTATTGTTGTTATATATCGTCTCTGCCTCTACTAGAAATTAAGATCCCAGAGGGCAGAGATCTTTGTTTTGTTCACAACGTATCCCAAGAAAAATATTTCAATTTACTGTCATATAGAACTGATTCTCAAAATATTTGTTGAGTAAATGAAATAAACAGTAGTAAAATGTAGAGCAATGTGTGAAGGAGTTGTTTTGATCTTGGGGTAGGGTTTAAGAAGAAGTTGGATAGGGTTTGTCACAAACTAAGGATAAGAACGTGGGCGAAATAATGTGAGTAAAGGCTGAAACTGAACTACAGGGTAAAGTGCAAAGAGACCATCCTTCTATACGGAGGAATATCTTTGTTTCTACATGAAGGACCTTAGATTAATTCTTTCAGTTTTTCTCAAGGTAAAGTGGAGTGATTTATCTAGTCCATGAGTTTCAGGGGGGAAAAAAAGAGCATATGTGTTAGTTTCCTAGGACTGCCACAACAAATTACCACAAACGTGGTGGCTTAAAAAAACAAATTTATTCCCTCACAGTTCTGGAGGTCAGAAGCCCAAAATCAAAGTGTTAGCAGCCACTGAAGGCTCTCCCTCTGCAGGCCCTAAGGGGAGAATCCTCCCTTGCTTCTTGCAGATTCTGGTGGCTCCGTGCTGTCCTTGGCTCGTGGCTTTATCACTCCAATCTCAGCTTCCTTCTTCACATGGCCTTGTTTTCTGGATTTCTGTCTTTTCTTCGTCTCTTGTAAGCACGCTTGTCATTGGGCTTAGGGCCCACTCAGACAATGCAGGATGATCTCATCTTGAGATCCTTAGCTTAATTACATCTGCGAAGACCCTTATTCCAAATAAGGTCGTATACACAACTCCCACGGATTTAAATGTGGACCTATCTTATGCGGAGTCCACCATTCAACCCATGACAGTGGACATCCTCGGGTCAACATCTTTCCTCTTCAGATCTTTGCATCTAGATAAGGTGGTTTCTGACCATGAGGGAACCCTGTGGTTTTCACCTTGTGCCAATGACAGACTAGCTCCAAGACACTCAGAGCCTCAATATCCATGCTTTGTAGACATTTTCAGGTAAAACAAATTTACTGCTTTTATTGTTTCTCAGCAAGGTTTATACTGATTACATGTTAAATCATAATCAATATAAAAATATTAATATTTTACCTTCTTTTTTGTGTGGTATATCTGTAAAATCTAGTGCGTACTTTGCATCTCAATCCAGACTATCCGTATTTCAAGGGCTCTGTAGGCACATGTGAGTGGCTTCCCTATTGGAAAGCACAGACATACAGCAATGTCTGGCACATAGTCAATACGAATAAATATTACTGAATAAATAAGTGATTAAATAAAGTATCCTATCTGATGCCAGTGCTACATAGAATGAAACCTTCAAGGGAGCAGAAAAGGTGAATCAAAAAGGGGATTTGTGCTGGACATCCAAAGACCAGTGATAAAAGACCCCTAGAGCTTCAATCTCATAAGATAGAAAAGACTTAGTGTTACAGAAGTAGGACCATGCCAAATTCTCTGAGTATCATTTCCTTGGAAGAGAAAGCCAAACGTAGTGTCATAGTGGTTTGGAATTAAATAATGCCCTTACTAGATTTTTATTTCTGAAGAATGACCCAGTTTTCATCCTATAATGTCTTCTAGAGACTGAAGTCACAAAACATGAGAATTTGAGTCCTGCAAATCTACAGTCACGAATACGGAATTAGGAAGAGGCTTAACCCAGCGAAGACTGTAGTCCAGCTGTTAGGCAAGTCCTCATGCTTTACAACTTTTTTATCTTCTAAAAAAAACCAAACAAACAAAATGAAACACATGGGTTTGTCTGACAGATGCTGGAAAACAGCTTCTGCTCTTAGACCTCAAATGCACTGATGCAAATTAAAACATGAAAGGTAGTCCATGTCTTTATGGCCTTGATTACCACCATGTTCACCCCCCTGGGTTCTTGTATGGCCATTTCATAGTTTCCCAAGCCTGGCATGTTTGCTTAGTGCCGGGAACATGATTGCCTAAATTAAGTTCTCTGACATAAACACACCATTATCTCATTCTAAATTGGATGATCACTTATCGTTCATAATTTATTGTGCGTGAATGCTACAGTGCTTCTTGAAGTGCCAAAACAAACTGTCAGCAATTTTAAAATATAGCAGCCCATTAATCTATTTAAACCAAGTCCTAGGATTTTCCTTTCATTAGCATTATGAATGAGGAAGCAGCTTCACTTCCTAAACTCTCATACTGAGTGGGAGCTCTACCTTGAGCAGTTCATCCGACCTCCCTCTCCTTTCAATATGGCATTTGAACCATGATTTGTAACTGAACTTAGGTTTGCTAGCCCAAAGCCTCTCACTTAGTATAATAAATTAATACTGAGCCATGTCAAACAATTTCTGCTTTGATATAGCCTTCAGAGAAAGCATTTTGAAGAAAATTCTGAAGTCTGAGATAGGGTTCCCTTACAGATAATTTCCCTTATGAAACTACAAGTTAAGACCCCAGTATAGACTAATGAACTGTTCAAAAGACTGACTATCAACCCTTGCCCTGCCTTCACATTTAACTTAGGAAAAAAAATTTTTTTTGCACAGCTTAATTTTTCCTCTAAGATCAATGAATGCTTTTACCTCTCATAGCTAGTATAATAAAAACCTTCCTTTGAACTCTTCTAAATCTCTCCTTTGATGAAAGACCTGAGAATATAAAGAGAATATAAAATATTAATTAAACTATCAGCAGCAAGTCTAAATGCCATTGGAATACAATTACGCCCTCCTCAGTGCTTTTAGGCTCCCCAGACAGCCAGCTGCAGGACAGATCTTTTCAAATCAAACGGCCCAAAAGATGATGAACTGATGAATGGTCCAGTGGTGGCATTACGTTTAATGTGATCTTCATTTCCTTTGACTTTCTATTTTTGCTTGGAGTCTGAGTCAGTGCTCTGATAGTAAATGGTAACACTTTTTATTATTGAGAAGGCAGAGTTAGGGAGGCATTCTGACTTTACAAAAATCTTCCTTCAAAATAAAGATACATCTCAAGCAGTTGGACCCAATCCAACTTGCATATGAATTCAGATTCCTTAAGTATTTTATGAGGGGACCTGAGCCACTCAAACTTTTATACTTTTCAAGCACAGTATTTTTATGGTTAATTTTACATTTTATTTCTATATGTTTAAATAGCTATCTCTTCAAAACGTTTTTCTCCAAGCTCATTAACTCTGTTTCCCTGTGGACAATTTAGGATTATATAAGTAATTTTCTGCACATATTTTTAAAATTTTTATATTATTTATAGCTAGAATGGCTGCATTTTGCCAGCAAATTATTATCTGAGAAGAATAAAGGTATCTTGCCAAAGAGTTGCCACAACTACAAAGTTCTCTTATGGGCTATTACTTATAGCCAAGTATACTATAGAAGCAAAACACTCTGCAAGAAAGAAGAAAATTTGCAAATTTTTTAGGTACTTTTCAATTTAATGGGTATCTAGTTTATATGGATATTTTATGGTATGAGATTTGAACTATAATATTACATTTTTTAAGTTTCAGATTTTACTATTTTTTTCCTCTAGAAATAAAATACATTTTCAAAGTATCAGTCATTTCTTTAATAATAATAGTAATATATAAATATATTTATATACATATGTTTAGTGGCAAATATCAATAGACTTACTTTATAGCAGCTGCTCTGTACCCTCATTCCTTTTGTCTTTTACACCATATCCTCACTCCCTTCACTCTCTCTCACTTCCTTACTGTGTAGATTGCTTTAACCTCCAGCAAATTCCCCCACTTTCTCTCAGATTTTGCATCACAAACGTCTAAGAGTCGACCTAGGATTGAGGAGCCTGTAAAATTATGGATTCTTTTCGGTAGTCTGAGGGAAGAAAGGAGCAGTTTGTAAAGGTTAATGCAACTGCACTCAAATAATATTCTATAGAATTTTAAAACTGTGATAAGCATTATTTTGAGACAAAATAGAGATGAAGGTGGAGAGTCTGAGAATCTTTCTCTGTAGAAGTTAAATTTGAGCTGAGACAAGGCCCAAAAGATAAGTCAATTTCTATGTTCAAGATCCTCACATTGGAATAACAGACCAGTAAACACAGTGATTAAACGTTCTGTGAACTGACTAAGAAAATAACCTTCATAAGTTTATTCTCAGCATGTTACATTTTCATTCAGAGATCCTCCTAGGAATAAAGCAAAACCTAACACACTACTGGTTCACAAACTATTAGGCATATGAAGTTGCCGATATCTGAACATTATTTACCCCTAACGATCTAAAGTAGGGAAATGAAAACAAAACCTCTCCTTGAAGCCCATTTACATGCCTTTCGTCCCCACGTTAGCAGTAATTGTAATACCGGAGCAGTCTGCTGGAAATTCTTTGCCTTGTACAGTCTTTAAAGAACACCAACTTGTCCCACTACTAAAGGTATACGGTGAGTGACCTAGATCCCAGAAAGACTTGATAGTTTAGAAAGGAAGCTCTCTCTCCCTGGGAGGAAATACAGTTTGTTGGCCACTCAGAGTTCAGGATAATAATTGACACTGAAAGTCTGAAAAAGTAAAAATTTCTGTCATCGCCCCACTCCACTCCCAACATTTTTTTTCTTTTTTGGTGTTCAATGTGGACAGATTGTACGTGTATACGTTAGACCGTACAGAGTAACAACTCTAAAATTAAGAATATTACCTATTGATTGGTTATCTTACTTTTCCATTTGGTTACATTTGGAGAGCTCTAGCAATGAAAATAAAAATACACACAGATAAGAATTCTCCCTATAGGTATATTAGCATGAATCAGCCTACTAAATGGGTACAAATGAGTGTAACAGTGTAAAGACTTGAATGCAAAAGAGTGTTTCTCTTAATGTAATGTTTACCTTGAAGACTCAAATAGCCAAAGGTAATTTTGAAAGTATTTGCTTGCATGCATAGAAGTGTTTGGGACTAGTTAGCTAATTTGTTAATGCTTCTTATATTCTCTAGTAGGTCTTGTTTTATATTTTGGAAAACTGGTCACTAAACATTAGGATGGTAATTAGCTACCACCTACCGCTTCTGGGGTCATGATGGGCATAGCACACACCTAATCCAGTTTGTATATAAATTAAATGAAAACTAAAGCCACTTCCTGAAAACAATGAATATGTGACAGAAATGACTGAAATAGCAAGACCTTTCTTAAAAAAAATATATTGTTAGGTCTTTAGGACTTACAGTCTGGCATCTCTTTGCCTCAAAGCACATTGAAAACAAGAAAGTATAAAATATATATTTGAAGACAATAATGCTTATTATCCCTACTTAGTGTCCTCTCTATAAAACACAAAGACCAAATTCCCACTGGGCAGTCTTTCCAGTTTCCAAAGTCATTGCTCCTTTTTTACTGCATAGTGGTAATGGCTAGATTTTTCTTTATAGTATTGCCACCTGATGCAAAGAGCACTTTTGCTCTAGGGAAATTTAATTCTAGAGATTAAAAAAACTCAGGCATATCAAGAAAGATGTATATCACTATTCACTGTTATGGTTATTATGTTAACAATTACAATTAAAGCTGCCATTATTTAGAGCTAACCACATGCCAGCTAATATGCTAAGAATGTTACAGATGTTAACTCATTTTATTCCTCAAATAGTTCTGCAATTTGGGTGTTATTTTTCCTATTTTAAAGATGACAGGAAAAACCTTAAGAAATTAATGATCTTATCACAAAGCTGGTAAGCAGTAAAGCAAGGACATTGAATCATTCCATTATACTACCTCTTAAATAATATAGATCATTTATTAAGCACCTACTTATAGAGCATCAGTCACGTACTACATTGCATCTTTTAATACTCACCCTACAAAATAAACTTTAGTAACCCCATTTGATAGATACGGCAACTGAAATTAAGGAAGGTCAGTTATGCAGTTTCTCCCATGCCACCATGTCTCTGAAAGGGACAGAGGGACCAATATTGTAAATTCGAGGAGCTCACCCCTCCTCACCTATGCCTTATTCATCCAGTCATTAGCACATTATTTATTCCTACACTTAATCTTATTCCCAGTACTTTAGAGGTAATTATTTGTCCCCTGTGATCATTATAAACAGCCCTGATATATAATTACCTATGCTTTGGACTGTCTGAGTCTATTGAAATATCCCCAAATGCCCAGGGACTTGAGCTCCCACTTTTAACTATTATATCATTAACAATTATTAATGTGAGAGTCAGAGTGGGTGTTTCAATGTAAACAGCCCCAGTGACTGTAAAATTACCAAAGCAGAAGTCATAGATTCCAAAGACGAGAGTAGACACTGGCCCTGCTAAGAATAGCTCTGATCACAGCCAGAGAGAGTCCCTGGAAAGTTTTTGATTTGATATATGATATGGCAGTTTAAGACACTACATTTCTGAGAGTTGAATTATTTATCTCTTCCATTTTCCAAATTTAACTTCTGGTTTTAATTTAAAATCATCATAAACTATTTATAACTTATCAGTAAAATGTACATTTACAGGAAGTCAATCCTAGGTCATAGAATAATACTTTGGTTTTGTTATAGGAGGGGAAAAATGAGTCCAGAGCATTAATATAAAAGACCATTAAGTATGTGCATATGTGCTCCTCCCCATCCCTGAACCCCAAAATGAAGAATTTTCTTTCTCACTTCAGTTTGTACGTTATACAGTAAATCCAATTCAGGTCAACTTTTTGTAAAGACTTACTGGCTTTAACATAAACTCTCTGCCTAGTGGTCAAGTTACCTGCCTATCGGAACTGGATGTGAATCACTTCCCATCCATGGCCTGCAGTCAATCTCTCTCTTAGATAAACTTATATGAAACAGTGAAATTTTAAACCTGAATTCAGTATATGACTAGTTGTAAAATAAAGTTTTTTGATCTTTTTTTTTTTTAACTGACAGACAGGTATGCATTATTCTTCCAGAGGCTTACAATGAAGTCAGAAAAAAAAAAAATACAATGCCATATACATTTCACCAATGCTGTGAACTGAATTCTTGTAACATCTCAACTTCTAAAAACCAGTACTACACCCTGGATCAGAACTTTGGTTTTTAAATTAAAAAATACATTAGAATGGGAAGCAAAATCATGAAGAGCAAAGTATAACATAGCTCAGGATCAAAAACAACTTTTTTTTTTTTTTAGCCAGAGATAACAGATACACAGCATTTGGGTAAAATACTTGTTTAGATGGTTTCAAATGCTGTGGAGTAAGGAGTGGGCTATTTATTTATACAGCCATACCTTGGAAATGTTGCCGGTTTGGTTCCAGACCACCACAATAAAGCGAGTCACATGAATTTTTCATTCCCCAGTGCATATAAAAGTTATGTTTACACCATACTGTAGTCTGTTAAGTGTGCAAGAGCATTATGTCTTAAAAAACAATGTGAAAAATACCTTATGAATAAAAATGCTTATCATCATCTGAGCCTTCGGTGAGTCATAATCGTTTTGCTGGTGGAGGGTCTTGCCTCGATGTTGAGGGCTGCTGACTGATGAGGGTGGTGGTGGCTGAAGGCTGGGGTGGCCGTGGTAAATTCTTAAAATAAGGCAATGATGAAATTCGTTACATCGATTGACTCTTCCTTTTATGAATGATTTCATAAAATCAATATGCAATACTGTTGCATATTACAAAACTGTTTGATAGCATCTTACCAACAACAGAATTTCTTTCAAAATTAGACTTAATCCTCTCAAATCCTGCCGCTGCTTTATCAACTAAGTTTATGTAATATTCTAAAGCCTTTGTTGTCATTTCAGTCATTTTCATAGCATCTCACCAGGAGTAGATTCCATCTCAAGAAACCACCTTCTTTGCTCATCCATTAAAGCAACTCTTCATCTGTTTAAGTTTTATCATGAGATTGAAACAGTTCACTCACATCTTTAGACTCCACTTCTAATTCTAGTTCTCTTGCTATTTCTACCACATCTGCAGTTACTTCTTCCACTGAAAACTTTAACCCCTAAAAGTCATCCATGAGGGTTGGAATTAATTTCTTCAAAACTCCTGTGAATGTTGGTATTTCGACCCCTTCCCACGAATCACAAATGTTCTTAATGGCATCTAGAATGGTGAATCCTTTCAAGAAGGTTTTCAATTGACTTGTCCCAGATCCATCAGAGGAATCACCTTCCATGGCAGCTATAGCCTAATGAAATGTATTTCTTAAATAAGAAGATTTGAAAGTCGAAATTACTCTTTAATCCATGGGCTGTAGAATGGATGTTGTGTTAACAGGTATGAAAACAATATTAATCTTGTATATCTTCATCAGAGCTCTTGGGTGACCACGTGCATTGTCAGTGAGCAGTCATATTTGACAGGAATTTTTTTTTTTTTCCTGAGCACAAGTGCTCAACAGTGGGCTTAAAATATTCAGTAAACTATGCTGTAAACAGATGTGCTGTCATCCAGTCTTTGTTGTTCCATTTACAGAGCACAGGAAGAATGGATTTATCATAATTCTTAAAGGCCCTACTATTTTCAGAATGGTAAATGAACATTGGCTTCAATTTCAAGTCACCAGCAGCACTAGCCCCTAATAAGAGAGTCAGCCTGCCCTTTGAAACTTTGAAGACAGGCATTGACTTCTCTCTAGCTATGAAAATCCTAGATGGCGTCTTTTTCCAATAGAAGGCTGTTTCATCTACACTGAAAATCTGTTGTTTCATGCAGCCACCTTCATTAATGATTTTAGCTAGATCTTCTGGATAACTTGCTGCAATTTCTACATCAGTACTTGCTGCTTCACCTTGCATTTTTATGTTATAGAGATGGCTTCTTTCCTTCAACCGCATGGACCAAACTCCAAACTTTTCTTCTTGAACTTCCCTACCTCTCTCCACCTTCATAGAATTGAGAAGAATTAGGGCCTTGCTCTGGATTAGGCTCTGGCTTAGGGGAATGTTGTGGCTGGTTTGATTTTCTATCTAGACAACTGAAACTTTCTCCATATCAGCAATAAGGCTGTTGTGCTTTCTTATCATTTGTGTGTTTACCGTAGTAGTATTTTTAATTTCCTTCAGAACTTTTCTTTTATATTCACATCTTGGCTGACTGGGGCAAGAGGGCTAGCTTTTGGCCTATCTCAGCTTTCAACACGCCCTCCTCACTAAGCTTAATCATTTCTGGCTTTTGATTTAAAGTGAGAGACGTAAGACTCTGCCCTTCACTTGAACACTTAGAAGCCATTGTAGGGTTATTTACTGGCCTAATTTTAATGCTGTTGTGTCTCACGGAATAGAGAGGCCCAAGGAGAGAGAGAGATGGGGAAATGGCTAGTGGGTGGAGCAGTCAGAACACACACAACATTTATCCATTAAGTTCACAATCTTATATGGGCACGGTTAGTGGTGCCCAAAACAATTATAAAGTAACATCAAATATCTCTGATCAAAGATCACCATAACAGATACAATGATAATGAAAAAGTTTGAAATATTGCAAGAATTACCAAAATGTGACATAGAGACATGAAGTGAGCAAATGCTGTTGGGAAAACTGTGCTGATAGACTTTCTCAAGGCAGGGGTGCCACAAATCTTCCATTTGTTAAAAAAGAAAGAAAAGAAAATGCAGTATCTACAAGGCGCAGTAAAGCAAAGCACAATAAAACAAGGTATGCCTGTACATGGAAAACTTTTAGGTCCATATGTGTCAAAGATTGAACCAAGAAATGGGGACAGTTGTGACAAAAATGACAAACATTCTCATTCTGATAGTTAATGAAGATAGAGATTTAAAAATCACAAAATAAATATTTATGAGAATTGTTCCATTTGTAGATGTATTCTTGATGTACTTGTGAGGACAGGCGAATTCCACGACCTTCTATTCCGCCATCTTAATACCTCCCCAATAAATATTTAAATATAACTGAAACAATGTAAAAAAAAGTTTAGGGACCTGTGAGAAGATACAAGGGAGAATCTGACCTAGTTGGGCTGGAGAGGGGGTGGTACAGAGAGAGACAGGGTGGGCTTCTCTGAGGAAGTCTTAAATGGGAAGGGAAGCAGCTAACTGGATAAAAGGGGATGGAAAGTGAGGGCATACATTCTCCAGCAACTTCGTGATACGCTGACAAAGGAACAGTTTAAACAGCATCCCCAGATCAGGACTTATTTTGGAGGCATAGTGAAAGTAATTATTCAAAGATCATGACCACAGAAAAGAAACAACTGGTCTGCTAATTTCATCAGCATGTTTTCCCATTGGTCACATATTTTAACTAAAAATATAACCTGTTCAGTCTTTATCATTCATGCCATGGTGATTAATTTATCTTGAAAGACTTTAAATTGTTCAACTTCCTTCTTCTCCCTGTGGTGGGTACAACTCATTTCCCCATTTATGTTGTTTTTGCCACCCCTTCCTCACCAACCCCTGAGACAATTTAGCCCCTACTGCCTGAGAAGATCACAATACCCCCATGCAAAAGTTCTTCTTTTCCCTGGTGATGAGTGCTCACCTATGAGCTTTTCCCTGACTACCCACAAAAAAGAGCATAAAACCCAAAGAAAGAACAAGTGGCCTTTGTGTAAATAGGTCACACCTATCACATTTTATGCTCCAAGGCTGTTAATTTGGTTGGAATTTGCCTATGTAAATACATATTTTATTAAACTGGAAACAGAAACTGGATAATGATACTTGGGCCCTAGCATGAACAAAGGATTATACTTTCCTGTCAGTGAAAGAAATAAAAGTGATTGCAAACAAAAAAGAAAACTATAAACATTGCAAAACATTCTTTTGGCTTTGAATAGGAACTCCAATAATGATGTCTTACTTGAGGTTGCTTCAGTCTGGCACATTCAATAGTTATTTGTTTGTATATTCATCTTAATAAGCATGTGATGAAGGGGTAGAAAGTGCAAATGACCTATGCTAAATGTCTCTACTTGTTTCCCAAACTAAGAGTATTAATAGCAAAATATATTTTCTTTCTAGTACGATGGGGATTCATAGTCCTTGATTCAATGATATTTTATTGTCTTATTTAAAACTGGGATAAAGTAGATTATGTAGGAAATTATCTCTCTATAATTTTTAAATGATAAAAAAGGTGGAGGCACATTATTTTAATAGCTGCCCAGTCCACTAAGCATTACTAATTAATTGCAAAAGACTTGTCATTCTCCTCCAGCCTGCCCTCCAGTCACTGATAAAGAGCACTACCATTTCTCAATGTTTCCTGGAAATCCCATTCAAGTTTTCAAACCTCATTTTAAGGCATCTGATCACATTTAATGTTTTTACTTCCTTTCCCAGTTTTTTGCCCTTCAAATCCCTAACAAGAATCAATGACTTAAAATTTTTTTCAAAAAAGCACTTTATGCAAGTTTTGTAGAATTCACCAAGTACCCAGATCTCATGAACTAGAAGGAGATCCTTGATATGGTAATCTTTTGGCAAACCAATGGCAACCACCTGAAGCCAATTGTAAATTTAGATTTAACAGAAGAACTGGAAGACACTGGCTTTTACCTAAATCTTGAAATGAATTAAACATCCCTGAAGATTGATCATTTTTCAGATGAAGTCTTTTATAGTTATATATTTCACATATATTGTTTTTCTTGGAACTAGAATAAGATATGTGAAAATACCACAAGAAACACTTTTATTTGTGATATTTCCAATCCAGTTGGCAGGAGAAAGTAAAGACACATCACAGGAAAATTTATTCTTATGAGATTTCCAGCACAGCTCTGCATCCTCCAGAAAAACCCAAAGAAACATTTAAACTGGAGCCTCCAAACCTTTTGTCATTCATCCCTCACTATGGGACAGTGCCCTCTGTCATTTTGTACACTTTTGTATTAATGGGCAGATGGATATTCCACAATAAATAGCCTCAAGAATCATCCCAACCAAAAACTGATTTAAAAAATTCAGTGCAGATCCAAGCCAATTTTGTCAGCTTAGGTTAAAAGGTTTTGGTTCTCAGACAGAGCATGTTTTAGAATGCAAAATGCAAAAAGGAGATGGCTTTTATCCACTGCTGCAAATAATCACTGTTTCCCCTGACAATAGTTCAACTACCTTAATGTTTTTTTCTGTAATCAAGTTTAGGATGAGACTACAAAATTGAGTCTTTTCTAGGCTTAGGGCTTCCCGCTAATGATTCAGTCTGTATTTAAGGGCCCTACACTGTTGACAGAGTCAATCTTCAACAACCATACCATTCTCATCTATCAGCTCATTATTCAAAATTAAGCCAAAGCCACCATCATACTGACCATGGACTTTATATCCTGAGATAACCATAATTCATTCATTCATTTACTCATTCAACATACATAATTACTGAGTGTCTACTCTTGTACCAGGTGTTGTGCTGTTGCTTTTTACATTTTTATTCACATCTTATTTTATTCACATCTTATTAAGAAGAAATACTAGCTGTTAATATAGATATCTCCACTGACATCACACAACTGCAAACACTACCATCTCCTTCCTAGAACCAATCTCCTTACTTCCATTTGTTATTCTCTACACTCTGTTCTCTACAAATTGACCAAAATTATATTTCTCAAATGTAAATCAGATCATATTATTTCCTGTTGAAAATACTCTAAATCAGTATGTCTCAGCCATGGGCAATTTTGTCCCTCCAGGGCTATTTGACAACATGTGGAGACATTTAATTGTCACAATTAGGGGTAAATGTTACTGGCATTTAGTGGGTAGAGGCTTAATGCTGCTAAACATTCTACAATGCACAGCACGGTCCCCATGGCAAAAAAGTACCTGGTCCAAATGTTAATAATGCCGCAGTTGAGAAACTCTACTCTAAATCCAAATTCCTTCCCCTGATTTGCAAGCTCTCGTAGTCTTGCTCCAGCCTCTCTCTTTTGCCTTCCCTCTGGTCACACTCTCCATGGTTCAATATGCTCCAGCCATGCAGGATATACTTTGTATTTCTTGGACAGACCAAGCCAGTCTGTACCTCAGAACTCCTTAACTTGCTAATCCCTGTTCCTCTCTCTGGAATGTTCTTCTACCAAAACTTTGCATGCCTGCCTTCTTCTCAACATTTAGATCTCCAGTCACGTCATCTAAAGTAACTACATGCATTTCACCCTCGTGAATCCCAATCCCATCACTGTGAATTTACCTTGTTCATTTATGTTGTGTGCTCTCCTTAGAATGTAGGCTCCATGAGTAGCCAGTCTTATTCACTATTCTCTTCCCTAGAAGTGGAACTCTGTCACTCCCACTCTTCATCACCTGCAAGGCCCAGTTATAAAATCAAAACACAGAAGAGACGGGGCAAAAAGGGAAATTGCAAAACTGTCAAAAAGTGAAAAGAACATGGGTGCAAATAGACAATTCTAAACTTAGTGGAAGTAGTAGGTAATTTTAGTGCTTGCTTCATTTTCATTTAGGGTACAGTTTTAAGTGTTTTAAATGGATTAACTCATTTAATCCTCATATATCACCAGTCTCTTAAAAATACTACTATGTTAGCACTATTATTATCCTGACTTTACACATAAAGAATGGCAACACAGAGAGGTTTAGTAACTTGCTCAGGCTGATGTAGCTGTTGAATGGTAGTGCTGGAGTTTCCGCACAGGGACTCTGCCTCTACAGCCCTGTTCTCTTAACCACCATGCCCTGCACCAGGCAAAAACACTGCCTGTTTAGAAAAATAAACAAATAGGGCCTAATTAAACTTAAAAGCTTTTGCACAGCAAAGGAAACCATAAACAAAATGAAAACCTATGGAATGGGAGAAAATATTTGCAAATGATGCGACCGACAAGGTGTTACTATCCAAACTATATAAACAGTTCATACAACTCAGTATCCAAAAAACAAACAGAGCAGAAGACTTGAATAGACTTTTTCCAAAGAAGATATACAGTTGGCTAACCGGCACATGAAAAGACACCCAACATCGCTAACTATTAGAGAAATGTAAATCAAGACCACAATAAGGTATCACCTCAAACCAGTCAGAATGGCTATCATCAAAATGTCTAAAAATAATAAATGCTGGAGAGAATGTGGAGAAAAGGGAAACCTCATACCGTGTTGGTGGAAATGTAAATTGGGGCAGCCACTATGGAAAACAGAATGGAGGTTCCTTAAAAAACGAAAAGTATCGATAGAACTAACATATGACCCAGCAATTGAACTCCTGGGTATATATCCAGAAAAAACGAGAACACTAATTGGGAAAGATACATGCACCCCACAATGTTCACAGCAGCACCACTTACAATAGCCAAGATATGGAAGCAACCCAAGTGTCCATCAAGAAAAGAGTAGATTCAAAGACTTAGTATAGGGAAAGTTATACTAGTTTATATGTAAACTAGTACCAATGCATGCTTAAAATGTATGTAAAAGAAATGACTTCTAACAAATATGAGAAATACTATGGAATGCCAAACCTGATGCCCATGCTTTGGTACCAGTTTCTATGGAGTGTGCTTTATGATGAGATTCTATGCACTTCACTAAGTAATCCTTTCTTTAAAAGAGTGAAAATAGACCTACTTTATCCTGATTTGCTTTGAAGCCGAGAGCCAATAAAGAGTCTCCAACACGTTTTAAAATAAAAATATAAATCCCCCATCAGCACAGAGCACAGTGGCAAATGAATAAATTTAAGTATTCTCCTTTTTTCAAATTCTTGCTTTTCATTCTTAAAACTATGAAATAGTATTTATTAGGATGTCCCTATTCCAAGGTTCAAACATACTGTATCTAAAACATGTGGGTATATTTGTCAGGGCTCATCATATCCTCCCTTCATATTAACAGGAAGCAGGGCTCAAAATGTCTGATCCCTGTAATATTATTATGGCTAGAGGAGAACACTTGGCGAAATAGTTCTTCTCCCTGTGGTTGTCACGCCACGTATTTTATCTTGCAAGTGTTGGCAGTGAGTTCAGCTTGCCACTCACAGATATGTGTATTGAAGCAATCACACTGATGATGAGTAGACATTGCTTCCTCCTTACGCAAACAGCCCACAGGTACTGAAGGGATTTGTTCCTGTAAGTTCTATGTCACTTGAACTTTACTATTTCAGCATAGGTGCTCCCTCAGCACCTTTCTATCCCCTTCTCCAAAATTTAAATCAATGTTTCATCTCTAGGATAAACTGCTCAACTACCAACCCCGCCAAAAAGTGGCTGAGTGGGTCACTTTTAGTTTGCCAGTGTGTGTGTGTGTGTGTGTGTGTGTGTGTGTGTGAGTCTGTGAGAGAGAGAGAGAGAGAGAGAGAGAGAGAGAGAGAGATGACAGCACTGATTTTTTAAGTACTGAGCATGAGATACCTAAGCTAATCCCTCCACTTCAAAAACACATTAACTCTAGAATTCATTAAATAATAGATTAAAGGAGATACCAGGCTGAGGAGATAGAGAACACTATCTTACCGCTAAATAAAATATTTGCAGTTTACTACTCTTGCAGCTAGAGTACGCCTAAAACTGGGATTCCCATAAAAGTTTTTAAGTGGTTGATGAGTAAAATGGCTCTTACACTAAAAGGTGGTAAAATATAAGGCTCCGCTCTGTCATGAACATCTATGTAATCTAGAAACATTCTATGCCAAAATATAAATATGTTTATGTATATATACATACATGAAACACACGTATATGTATATATAAAACATATAGTCAGGTGATTCACTTCTTAAACACTGTCATGCTAATAAAATGTGCTTAATATTTTTAATATTAAACTGAATATTTATTTAATATTAAACTGAATATTTTGTTCCTGATTATCTCCAGTTCTTGGGGAAAGTGGAACTCAGCCTCAAAGAGAGAAGTTATACATTGAATGCTTGTCCCCCTGCCCCCCCAGAGTTCATGTGTGGAAACCAGCCACCAAGGTGATGGTGTTTGGGTCGGTGGTGGAGGTGATTAGGTTGTGAAGGCTGGATCCTCATGAATGGAATTAGTGCTCTTGCAAGAGGGACCCTAGAGAGCTCCCTAGCCCCTCCCCCATATGAGATTATAGTGCTCGCACCTTGCTCTTGGACGTTCAGCCTCCAGAACTGTGAGAAATAAATGTTGTTTGTTTATAAGCTACCCAGTCTGTGGTATTTTGTCACAGCAGCCAAACAGACCAAGACAGAAGTCAATTTTAAGTCTTAGTTTGTTTTACTCAAACAGCTGTCTCCCTTATAGCATATCTGGATCAGATCTTAAGTCACAGGGTAGCACGGGAAGACAATATGACACAGAGAAGTCTTTGCTGGGCACGTAGGAGAAAGGAGCCACTAGGAATAGATGGAAAGGGAGAGAAAGCTAGATGCAGTGTCCTTGCTTTCCCTTACTCGGACAGGCGTGCACCTCTGGTGGAAACGTGTGGTCAAATCACCCAAATGCACTTGGTGGAAAGCCCAAGGTTAGCAGCTCATGACCTGCATCCTCTCTGAGAGGCCAGCCTTCACAAGGCACCATGTGACAATGCAGTCAGAGCAGCAGAAAGGAAGTGGTTCCAAGAGGTGTCTAGGCAGCCAATTCCAAAAGGCTCTGAAAACCAAAAGTGCTTTTCAGAACTCATTTGATGGCAAAATATGACTAAGCTAACACAACGCTACTTATAATTTATATCATTTACCCACTTACTGCAATGTGTCTGATTACACCATGCTGGCTATACATGGTATACGATGATACACAGCCTTTCGAAAATCTAGAAATACGTACAAATCTCAAAATATACCTGGCCCCAATGGCTTCAGATAAGAGAGATGGAACTGTATTGAAAATTGAGAGTGATTTTACAGGCTCTTCTTCCATAGCACCTGTATGCATTCCTGACAAACTTCACATCCCGCAAAATTGCTCGTGGGAAAATAAAGCTGCAACCCATCATTCAAATTCTATGCAAGTTTGTGAACAGAAGAGTAATAGAAGTAAACATTGTTACCTTATGAGGTAATCGCAAAAATAATAAATAACTAACAATAAACATAAATATCTTATGATGTCAGTAGGCTGCAGGCTTCCTCAGGGGATGCTGAAAGTGCACCAGAACATCGAGTGAGGATACAGAACAGGGGGAGCTCTGAGAACATGGGGAACTGCGACTTGCTGGGAGCTCAGGGTCCTGCAAAACTAAAGGTGCCCCTCTCTGAGGAGGGAGCCCACAATGCAACAGCTCATTGTGAACTTTCATGAAATAGAGCTGAAAGGGCTCCAGTCCGCAGAAGCTGAGTTGAAGGATGTCCTTTCCTGCTGCAAGTTCTCATTCTACTTCCACTGTTCTGGCTCCTTTTGCCATAGGAAAATTGTAACCCGACTTTCACTTTAATCTGACATTATTCTGTTATTCACCAATCACAGACTCAGCTGTGCTTAAAATCACAGCCATTGGAGTCAGATCGACTGGGACTGAACCCTATGTAGCTGAGCACAGTAAAGGACAAAAGCAGTAAAAAAAACTGCCCACAATCCTGACCTCAAGGAGCTCACAACCCAGCCAGAATGAGAGTCCAGTAAGATGCTACACTAGAGCTGATGGTAAGTGACAGCTATGAAAAATGAATGAAAACATCTCTCTAGACTGAGACTTGACAGGAAAAGCGAAGCTTTAGCCAGGCCTAGAAGAATCAGCAAGCCATAATTTGTAGTCTCTTTTATTGTGAGATTGCTGTGGCCTAAGAGGAAGAACAATGAATCTGTACTTCATCGGCTGCTTCTCCCTGGACAAACCACTTAACCTTTCTAGGCCTTCATTAGTGAAAGCCACTTAACAATATTTTGCAGTGAAATTAGGTCAAATGAGATGCTAGATGTGAAAGTGCACTGAGGAAAGGGCTTCACAAAGGAGAATAATAAAGCTAAGGTTTACTGAGTGCTTTCTAAAGCCGAGCACTTGTCCAAGTGCTTTATATAGATGTTTCCTTTAACCCTTTTAGATGTTAGATATGTTCTATTATAAACCTGCACCTTCACAGATGAAAAACTGAGAGAGAAAGAGGTTAAAAGGTTAAACAAATCGGCTTAGCTCAAACAGTAAGTGGTAAATCCCAGATGACATCCCAGGAAGGGTATGGGTTAAGAGCCCAGATTTTTTAACCACTAGAAGATGAACTTTTGGGGGGCAAGGGCTATGAATTAGTCACCTGTGCATCCCCAGCACAAGCACGGTGACGGAGATGAAGTTATCTACTCAAGTGTTGAATATATGGACACTTACATTGTCTGCAATTAAAATATTTATTTTAATATTTACAGTGTTTTCACATGTTATATGACCATGAATCACTTACAATAACAGTAAACACCAGATGGTAGCATGACAAAAATGATCATTTCCGTAGATTCATAATTCTTGAAAGGACACTGGAGATCATCAACTTTTTTTTTTTTCCCACAGATGTGGCCCAGAGAGGTTAGGTGATTTACCCAATAGCAACAAGTCTAGCTAGATCTCAAACTTTCCTATCTAACATTTTATTTTCCTACTACATCCTAAACAAGAATGTAAGTCATTTTGGCTAAAGAAGACTTTCTGAAATAAAGTCAAATTGGAGACTTATCATTAGAAATGTTCAGAACTCAGAAGTGGACATGTATATATTTTTATGTCTGGACAGATGCAAGGGAAATCTTTGACGGCAGAAAGCAGATTGTGAGAAATAGTCAATAAAGGGAGGCATAACATATATGACCCTTGACCTCTCTTTGTATGTTTCAGGGCATCAAAGGAATCTAGAGGAATTATACACAGGAAAGAGCAGTGTTTCTCAAATTTGCATGTGGTGCAATATGCTTACATGACAATGGTTGTATGGCAAACATGACGTACATGAACAAGTCATCTCCAGCCCAAGGTCACTGTCCCAGGGGCTCCAGCTGCCCTGAGCCACCCGGAGGGCTAAGACCAACAGTAGCTTGTATATCTATAACCCATTCTTTCCAGTTCTACTATGGAGGAGAGGAAAACAGAGCTTTAAGGAATTAAGGCTTGAGTTCAAACTCCAAAGAAAAAAAAAAAAAAAAGGGAAATTTTTGCATAAGAATAATAAACTGGCTGCATAAACCCTCATGAAAGAAAAGTAATCCCACCTCCCATTTCCCATCTATCATTTATATACACTGCTGACCAAAACTTCCATTCAAACTTACGAGCTATTTCCCTATCACTTTAGCACTAAATCTGCCACTTCACAGAAAAAGGTTGTATTCTATATGAGAGTTTTGGGCACATGGAAGAGTTTCTGAACAAGGACATTCCTGGATCAGTCTGAACCCACAGGTAACAATGAGTGATGAATATCCTTGGCATGAACACCACATACCCCATTGCAAGCTTTTTATTTTGCAAGCTGTCCAAACTGCCACGTGAAAACTTCTATTAGATTCCCCAGAGCCATGAAGCAGGTAGAAGATTTTAGCAGCCCTGAACACGAGGCAGCCCACAAAAATATGGATTCAACTACAGGAAATAATAGACAGTCACCACTGTAAACTATTTTATGCCTGGAGCCAATCCACAAAACTAATGCAATAATAGAGATTCTAAGTTAAAGCTGGAAATTGCTACCCAGGTCAGGCTACTCCCTGGAGCTCAGATAGGATTACTTTGGGTGCATTCTGGAACCCCACAGCTGGTCTAGGTTTTCATTGTCTCATATAATGAACTTGCACTATTTCCTTTAATAATCCTCAACCCCCTGCTTTGGTTTGGATAGTCAGTCTGAATTTATCTTTTCCCAATTTCAGTTTTTCATTCTTTCCTTATTTCAGACAAAGCTGAAAAAAAAAATCCCATATCCCGGTGGAATTATACCTAGATTTTCTTACTTAGCTCTTACCCTTCTGCAGCTCTTGCCTTTGCTCCTTTGATACACTGGTCACTTTTATCTGAAACCTGGCCAGCTTGTCAAATTCCCTCAGGTAATTCTAAAATCCAAAATAGATGCATTATAATAGAAAGAACAGTTGATTGGTCAGGGAGCAACTTGCTCTGTATACTACTATTCACATGTTTATTAAGAGAAAAGAAATGACTTGGTGCTATATGTCTTGGTTCTCCTATTCATAAAATCTAAAATAATACTTTTGTGGTTTCTACCTGCCTCTTGTAACACTGGATTTTCTCCCAAACAAAAATGATTTCCTATTAATCTGGTATTGTGAGGATTCAAACTAATTTGTTGCTAGTTTCATAACATTGTACTTTGTCATGACAAATGAAGTAATAGTATATTTCCACCTTTACACTGTCTTTAACCCCACCAACCCATATTCCCATGCACCAATCTTGAAGAATTTGCTATCAATGGCAGGAACTGCTCTGATGCAATTGTTTGAGCAACTGATGTGAAACAAATCATCTGACTCAAAGAAAGATAGATGGACAATGCTTATAGGCTGACCCACACCAAGGAAATAGTATTGCTGCCTATAGTGGTTTCAGTTTGAGTTCCACTCCATTTGCAGTTAGTTATGGAACAAAAATCTATCAATTTATAATGCATAAATAATCCTTCTTTACCAGTCCTAGAAATGAAATGTCTACTAAAGTTGCAGTTACTGAGGAAGAAAACGTTATTCCAGTGAATGTAACAAAACGTCATATCTTACACGAAACAATCTATCTTAAATCCTTGTTATCAAGACACATTAAAATAGCAACAGGGACTTCCCTGGTGGTCCAGTGGTTAAGACTTCACCTTCCAATGCAGGGGGTGTGGGTTTGATCCCTGGTCAGGGAGCTAAGATCCCACATGCCTCAGGGCCAAAAAAACAAAACATAAAACAGAAGCAATATTGTAAAATAGCAACAAAAAATTCCATTTTTGATGAGAGATTATCCCCTAGTTAGAATCAAATGTCCTAGTAAGTAGAGCTGATTTTTAAAATTTTGTTTTTAGAGATGTGTTCATTTGGGTCCTCAGAGGAGCACGGGTCCTCTGGGCAGCATGCATCAAGATGGTATGAGATGTGTAAGGTAGGCAGCCTCTAAGATGGCCCACAATGATTGCCACCTGCTGGTGTTCGTGCTGTGTAATCCTTAAGCGTGAGCTGGTCAAGTGACTTGTTTTTCACCAAAAGAATTGGAAAGGTAATAAGATGTCATTTCTGTGATTAAGCTACAAAATATTTGACTTCCATCTTGCTTCAAGTCTCTCTCTCTCTCTTTCTCTTGCTGGATTTGATGAAGCAAGCCATCACAGTGAGAACTCCCATGCGGCAAAGGACTAAGGGAGGCTTCCAGGCAGCAGTCAGCAAGAAGCTGAGGACCTCAGCAGAACAGTCCACAGAAACTAAATCCCGCAGACCTTTCTGTAATCAAACTTCAGATAAGACTCCAGGACTGGCTGGCACCTGATTGCAGTCATGTGAGAGATCCTAAAGCAGAGGACCTGGCTAAGCCACACTCATATTCTTGACCCACAGTAACTATGAGATAATAAATGTGTGTTGTTGTAAGACAGTAAGTTTGGGAATAATTTGTTATGCAGCAGATGACTAATACAACGTGCAGGTAACGTATTGGGGAAGAAAGCAAAAAAAGGCAAGGAGAGCATTCTAACTATGATCTGGGTCTGACATCTAATAAAGGATAGAGAGAAGGAAGGAGAATTGGGCTGCAAGAGTCCAGTACTATGGTATAGTCCTAGGCAAAGTTGCCCATTGGAAGAGGCCCACTTCTTGCCAGAATGATCCTGCCTCAGTACCATTACCATGCTCAGTCACTGGCTGAGAGCAGTCTGAAAGAATCATATTCCTGACACAAATGTGGTGGTGAATCCAGAAGGGTAGTATCTAGAGCCCCACAGCAGGTGATCTTGACTGGTGCATTTCCATGCTACAGAAGAGAAGCAAATATCACAATACTGGAAAGAAAAGAGAAGGTATAGTTGCTTTTTAAGTCATATAGCTTAAGAAGCTCTTGCAGCTTGTTCCAGCTTTTCAGCCATGTTGCCCAGGGTGGGCAGGAGTTAGGAAAACTTGAGGAAGTAGGAGCATCAGTGCTATCACCACTTCTCTGCATCACCCTCACTGACATCTCGTCTGCTGGGTCAACAGCCTCTAGCATTTTCATCTAGAAATCTCTTGCTTTATTGAGTAGGGAATATAGGCTGATTGCATTCTCATTCAAATGTGTCTTTTTTCACACACACACAAAAAGTTTCTTTAAGGACAAGAATGACTGGGAATGAAGGGATAGAAAGAAAAACTTGACTTTATTGAGGAAAAATGAGACAAAAAGGCAGACAGGGAGAAATGCCATCATGTATTTTATGTCTTTGAATAATTATTGAGCACATTTCAGTGAGCATGAGACTCTTTTATTTTACAAGACAGAAATTTATCATGTATGTGAGGAAGCTGAACATGACTGTCAACAACTTTTCAATTAATTTTGAAGTGCTTACATTTATTAACCAGAATTTTAAAAATTGATCTCATTCATAGTCAAAGTTTTAGACCCACTGTGCCAGTCTGCCATAGAAGAATATTGAAGAAAGGGCTAGGAACTTCAAAGAAGTAGAAAGATTACAGTAGATGAATTATATGAGACCAAAGATTCTACCAGTTGACGGTATTCCCAGGAGGGACTAAAGGACCTTCCCTTCACTGAGGCTACATTGAGAAACTCAGAGAGGGTGTTTTCTGGGGGCCAAGAGTGAGAGTAGGGTATGCTTCCATGGGACTTCCATGGGACTCTCTAATGTCAATATGTATGATATGATTCCAGAATAACAAAGGCCAGATTTCAGCATTCAATAATTAGAAGCAACATGGATATAATTACTGTAATAGGTAAGAAGACCAGAGTAAAAAGCAGGATCCCTTGACCATTGGAACCTATGGCAATGACTAAAAGACCATCCTGTTCCCAGAGGCAAGATAGATGTGCAGCCAATGAGAGTGTTTCTAGACCTATGAAAACATAAGCAATCAAGAGCTGGTGAGCAAAGGCCAAAGTCAACCAACTTAATTGTTCCTTGGTTCCTCACCCATCTCTGGTTCTAAACTAATTCAGAGCCAGTCAACTGAAAGGAAGTCAAATTCCCCTGAGAAAGGACTCCACTTGGAAGCTCACTCAGCTACAAGCCAGAAGAATTATATATAATGTGTATTACATTATGCTCCAAAGGGACCTACAACCATGTTTCAGGATAACTACATAGGAGAAAAGGAAATATCCAGATCTTTTGAAAATTATTAGATATAGAACCATAGCAGACACTGATATACTAGTGGAAACAAGATGCCATATGAACTCCTCTATTAAACTGAGTGTAATTGGTTCAGAGTCTATGGGTCCACTCCTGGCAATTTCCCCTGTCCCTGAGTGCATAATCAGAATGGGTATATTTAGCAACTTTTAGAACTCTCACATTATTTTCTGACGTGTGGTGTAACAGCCATCAGAGTGGAAAGGGTCAAGTGAAGCCCCTAATACTGTCCCCAACATCCAATATAGTATTATCAAAAGCAATACCACATCTCTGTTTGGAATTTTGGATACTACTGCTATCCTCAGAGTCAAAAGATTCAAGGTTTTTGCTTCCTGTTATGCCCCCATTCAGAGAACCAATATATCCTTTCCAAAAGAGAGGGAATAAAAGGATACATAATTGTAGACCTTTAGAGGATGAGAGACAAGTATGTCTGAGGCATGTGGACAGACGTAAGGAAGTGGGGACAAACTGTACAGATCTTTGCCTCACATTCATGCCCACCAGAGAACATCTATAGCAGAGGACACGCTGAAGATCCTGAGGACCAAGATAACTCATCCAGTGAAGGTAAGCCAGATTTTGTCCTTAGCCACCTCAGGGCTAGCACAATGGGTTCATAAATAGAGTGCCCATGGTGTCAGGGATGGAGGTGACATACGGGTCCATCACCTTGGGACCAGCTTCAACAATGACTACTGTGGCTTATTGCACTAACACTCCCATTAAAAGGGTTTGTTTTTTTTGGGGGGGGGGGTGTTTTGGTTTCTGTTTGCTTTATTTTGTCTTTAAGAAATTATGGCCAGCTACCACCCTTGAGTGTCAATAACAGAGTGGAAAACAACATATGGGGTATGAATGTATCTGGGTAACACAATAGATGCTCTGTCACAGACACTGTTGATTCTCTAAACCATTTCCTCCATAGCAACAGCAATGGAAGACAATTTAAAACATGCTGATAGCTTCCCTTCCCAGGTGCCTATTCTTTTTTCTTCTCTGCCTAAGTGTTTTCTCTAGCACCTTGGAAGCTCACTCAACTACAAGCAGGTGCAACCTGCAAGTACGGGAGAGTCAACACCCCAGAGACAACTCTCAATCAGTAAAGATCCTGGGCTGTTTAATCACCAGCAGTTATTCCCCATCATTCATGGAATGACTGAGATGCGATCTACACGGCTTCTTCATTGAACAGTATTGAGCCACAATTGCCTACCATAGTAACCCACTCATCGAGGCATCCTTTATTCACTTTTCTCCCTTTTCTTTTTTCCTATCATCCTTCCTGAGGTCACCTCCCTTATAGACAATCTACTTCCAAATTTTTGTCCTAGGTCTACTCTTGAAAGGACACAACGTAACAGAATATTGATGGTTTAAAGCAAAAATAATAACAATGCCTTGTATAGGTTAAAATATAGATAGAAATAAGATACACAGCAACAATAACATAAACATCCATGGATTGACAAATGAAATGTTCTATGATTTTTACTAAGAAGAGTGTAAAATTACCAACCAACATACATGTTATAATCTTTAGAATGATCACTAAAATTTAATAAAAGAATGTAGTATAGAGGACAGAAATCAAGATGGTATAATAGAAGGATGTGGAGCTCACCTCCTTCCAAAAATACATCAAAAATACATCTACATGTGGAACAATTCTCACAGATTACCTACTGAACGCTGGCAGAAGATCTCATATGATCAAAATTGCAAGAAAGATCACCAGGTAACTGGATAGGATGAAAGGGAGAAAAAAAGGAATTGGGATAGGACCTGTGACCCTGGGAGGGAGCTGTGAAAGAGAAAAGGTTCCCTCACCCTGGAAACTCCCTTCAACGGCTAGGAGATCAGCCTGGACAGATAGGGAGCTTCAGAGGCTCAGGACAGTGCAGCAGGCTTGTGGCAGGCAGAAGAGAGGCCAGACCACCTCACTGAAGTCTCCAGCCCAAGATGAGTGTCTGCTGGTGCGTGCAGAGGCTGAGTGCTGAAACTTGGACTTCAGTGGAAAGACCTGGGGAGAGAACTGGAGCTGGCTGCTCAAAGACAGCCCAAAGGAGCTGGAGTGTGGCCTGGGCCGCAACTGTGGGGGAAGCAGGACAGAGCCCAGGTGTGCCACTGAAACCCCATTATTAATGCATGCTCTGCCCTTCCCTTCATAGCCTCTTCCTCAGTGTGCTCACAGTGGATGCAGCTCCACCTGAGCTCTGGGAACGCACAAGCTCCACAGGCTGCCCACACGCAGAGGCAGGGCTGAAATCCGAGCCAATTCCCCAGGGACTGCAATGACTTTGGAAGTGGGGCTAAAATTTGAGCCATGTCTTTGTGGCTTTGGAGGATTTATGCAACCAGCACCTTTGTGAGCTCAGCAACTGCAGGACATCCGAGCAGATTACCTGGCTGGGCAGATCTGGCATGAGCAGCTGTGAGCTTTGTGGGTCTGTGCACACAGAGGCAAGGCTGAGGTCTGGGCTGACCCCGTAGCTCCCACAGAAGGTCCAGGTGCGCAACTTCTTGCAGCTATGCTGGATCCTGGTGCTTGGCTTTAGCAGATTTGTGCCAGCAGATCTGCACTGCCGGATTTGTGAGCAAAGTGCCTGAGGGACATCTGAGATGACTGCCTGTATTTGCAAGGCCGAGGCAGGGCCAAGGGCAGTGCCAACAACAGTGTACTTTGTGAGCATACACAATGGGTGACAGGCGACACCACAGAGTGCACTTCCCAGTGGACAGCTCCTGCAGAGGAATACTCAGTGTCTCCTCTCCCAGCAGAAGCACTCCAGTCCCGCCTACCTTATACCACAGCTCAGAAACTGATCTGGGGGCTTCTACTCCAACAACTGGGGAGCAGACCCTGCCCCTGAGAGGGTTGTGACAATCACAAAGCAAAGAGGAGGCCCCTCTCAACATCCAGAACAGGCTCTGGTCACCACACCACCAATCACACCCACTCTCAAGGGGATAATGGCCAGCACACACTGAGGAAACACAAGGCAGGCATCCATACTAAAAACAGCCATAGCACAAAAAATATTAGACTCACACTGGCTACACAGGGATGCTGCCATATAAAAACAGCCCTTCAGGACCTCAGTAGATAACTGTTTCTCCTAAATTCATAGAGTCAGAGAAATATAAGTAAAATGAAGAAGCAGAGGAACCACTCCAAATTAAAAGGACAAGAGAAATCCCCTGAAAGAACAATGAAACAGACCTCTCCAGTCTACCAGATCCCAAATTCAAAAGGGAGGTAATAAAAACACTGAAGGAATTAGAAAGTCTATCAATAGAAATGCAGATCACTGTAACAAGGAACCAGAAACTATAAAGAGAAGCCAACTAAAATTAGAAAACTCATTTGCTGAGATGAAATCCAAGCTAAAAGCAATAAACAGCAAGCTACATAATGCAGAAAAATGAATACATGATCTGGAAGGTAGAATAATGGAAATCACCCAATCAGAACAGCAGATAAAAAGACAAATTTAAAAAATGAAGCAATACACGAGATCTATGGGATAATAAAAAGCAAGCCATAGGGATCCCAGACGGAGAAGAAAAAGAAAAAGGGATCGAAAATGTATTTGAAGAAATTATGACTAAAGACTTCCCAGACCTAAAGAAGGAAACATATTCAGGTGCAGGAAGCACAGAGGGTCCCAAACAAGATGAACCCAAGCAGACCTACACCAAGACATGTTATAATTATAATGGTGAAAGTTAAAGACAGGATTCTAAAAGCAGCAATAGGAAAACAAAGATTTAGTTACAAGGGAACCCCCATAAGGCCATCAGCTGATTTCTCTACAGAAATGTTGCAGGCCAGAAGGGAGTGGCAAGATATATTCAAAGTCCTGAAAGGGAAAAACCTGCAACCTAGGATACTCTACTCAGCAAGATTATCATTTAGAATAGAAGGAGAGGAAGAATTTCTCAAATAAGCAAAAACTAAAGGAATACAGCAATACTAAACCAATCCTAAAAGAAATATTGAAAGGTCTTATCTAAATAGAAAAGAAGAAAGAATCTATAGAAAAGAGAAAATTACAAATGGAAAGTAAATCACTTAAATTAAGGCAGCACATAGATCTTAAAGAATAAAAAAAAATTTGCGTAAGTGATGAAAACTACAATGAACAGCAAAAGGATAAACATGAAGATGTAAAAGAGGACATCAAAACCATAAAATGTGGGGGAGGGGAGTAAGAAAAAGTAGATTTTTTTTTGAATGTCTTTGAGTCTATATGACTACCAGTCTAAAGTAATAGAAAAAGGGGTTAACATGCTTGAAAAACATGGTAACAACAAATCAAAAACATTCCTTTGATTCATGTATATCAAAAAGAAAACAAGCATAATAAAAAGAAAATCATCAAACTACAAAAGGAAAAACAAAAAGAAAAAGGAAAAAGAAGAAATACAAAATCCACTGGAAAACAAGGTTTAAAATGGCAATAAATACATATCTACCAATAATTATCTTAAATGTCAATGGACTAAATGCTCCAATGAAAAGACATAAAGTGGCAGACTGGATAATAAAACAAGAGCCTACAGTATTAAGAGACCCACTTTAGGGCAAAGGACACACATAGACTGAAAGTGAGGGGATGGAAAAAGATAATTCATGCAAATGGAAGTGACAAGAAAGTGGGTGTAGCAATACTCATATCAGACAAAATAGACTTTAAAACAAAGGCCATCAAGAAAGATAAAAAAGGACACTATATAATGATAACAGGATCACACAAGAAGAGGATATTACACTGGTTAACATATATGTATCCAATATAGTAGCAACTAAATAAATAAAACAAATACTAGCAGACATAAAGGGAGAAAATAACAGGAATACAATAATAGGAGATTTTAACACCCCACTGACATCAATGGACAGATATTCCAGACAGAAAATCAGTAAGGCAACAGAGATCCTAAATGACACAATAGAACAGTTAGACATAATTGGTATTTTCAGGACATTACATCCAAAACAAAAAAAAAAACCAAAATACATTCTTTTCAAGGGCACAGGGAACACTCTCTAGGATATACCACATATTAGGACACAGAACAAGCCTCAACAAATTTTAGAGGATAGATATTATTTCAAGCATCTTTTCTGACCACAGTGGCATGAAACTAGAAATCAACCACAGAAAGAGAAATGAGAAGAAAATGATTCCACAGAGACTGAACAACATGCTACTAAAAAACCAATGGGTCAGTGATGAAATCAAAGAGGAAATTAAAAAATACCTTGAGACAAATGAAACTGAAAACACAACCATAAAAAAATCTATGGGATGCAGCAAAAGTAGTCCTATTAGAGAAGGTCATAATTATATAGGCCTTCCTCAAAAAACAAGAAAAAAAAATCTCAAGTAAACAACATAACCTGGGGTTTCCCTGGTGGCGCAGTGGTTAAGAATCCACCTGCCAATGCAGGGGACACGGGTTCGAGCCCTAGTCTAGGAAGATCCCACATGCCACGGGGCAGCTAAGCCTGTGCACCACAACTACTGAGCTCTACAGCTTGTGAGCCACAACTACTGAAGCCAGTGTGCCTAGAGCCCATGCTCCGCAACAAGAGAAGCCACCGCAATGAGAAGCCCGCGCACCGCAACGAAGAGTAGCCCCCACTCACCGCAACTAGAGAAAGCCCACACGCAGGAACGAAGACCTAATGCAGCCAAAAATAAAAATAGATTAAGTAAATTTAAAAAAACATAACCTACCACCTAAAAGAATTAGAAAAAGAAGAACAAAACCTAAAATCATCAGAAGGAAGGAAATAATAAAGAACAGAGAGGAAATAAATAAAATAGAGACTTTTTAAAAAAGAAAAAAAATCAATAAAACCAAAAGCTGGGTTTTTTTGAAAGGGTAAATGAGATCAACAAACCTCTGGCAGGTCTCAGTAAGAAAAAAAGAGAGGCTCCAGATAAACAAAATAAGAAAAGAAAGAGTAGAAATAACAATCAATACTGCAGAAATACAAAAATAAATAAATAAGAAAATACTATAAACAATTATATGCCAACAAACTGGACAACCTAGAAGGAATGGACAAGTCTCTAGAAACATAGAGCCCACCAAATGTGAATCAAGAAGAAATAGAAAGAAAGAAATATGAAGGACCAATCACTACAAGTGAAACAGTATCAGGAATTTAAAAAAAAATCTCCCCGCAAATAAAGGTCCAAGACCGGATGGCTTCCCTGGGAAATTCTACCAAACATACACAGAAGAACTTATAGCAATCCTGCCCAAACTCTTCCAAAAGACTGAAGAGGAGGGAACACTCCCAAAGTCATTCTATGAAGCCACCATCACCCTGATACCAAAACCAGACAAAGACACTACCAAAACAGAAAATAACAGGCTAATATCTTTGATGAATATAGATGCAAAAATTCTCAATAAAATATTAGCAAACCAAATCCAACAACACACAAAAAAGATCATACACCATGACCAAGTTGGATTTGGATTCATCCCAGGGTCACAAGGATGGTTCAACATATGCAAATCAATCAATATGATACACCACATCAACAAAAGGAAAGAAAAAACCACATGATCATTTCAATAGATGCAGAAAAAACATTTGACAAAATTCAACATCCATTCATGATTAAAAAAAAAAAAAAACTCTTACCAAGAGTATAGAGGGAACGTATCTCAACATAACAAAAAGCTATTTATGACAAACCTACAGCCAACATAATACTCAATGGTGAATAGTTGAAAGCCTTCCCACTAAAATCTGGAACAAGACAAATATGTTCACTCTCCCCACTTCTATTCAACATAGTATTGGAAGTCCTAGCCACAGCAATCAGACAAGAAAATGAAATAAAAGGTATCCAAATTGGAAGGGAAGAGGTAAAATTGTCATTACATACAGATGGCATGATACTACATATAGAACACCCTAAGGACTCCACATAAAAACTACTAGAACTGATCAACAAATTCAGCAAGGTAGCAGGATACAAGATTGACATACAGAAATATGTTGCATTTCTTTACACTAACAATGAAATATCAGAAAGGGAAAGTAAAAAAGCAATGCCTTTTAAAATCACATTAAAATAATACTTAGGAATAAACCTGACCAAGGAAGTGAAAAACTTACATGCTGAATACTATAAAACACTGATAAAGTAAACTGAAGAAGATTTAAAGAAATGCAAAGATAACCCATGCTCTTGGATTGGAAGAATTAATGTTAAAATGGCCATATTACCCAAAGAAATCTACAGATTTAATGTGGTCCCTATAAAATTACATTGACATATTTCACAGAACTAGAACAAATAATCCTAAAATTTATATGGAACCATAAAGTACCCAGTATTGCCAAAGCAATCCTGAAGAAAAAGAACAGAGCTGGAAGCATAATCCTCCCAGACTTCAGACAATACTACAAAGCCACAGTAATCAAAACAGTGTAGTATTGGCACAAAAACAGACATATGGATCAATGGAACAGAACAGAGAGCCAAGAAATAAACCCACAAAGCTACAGTCAATTAATCTTCGACAAAGGAAGCAAGAATATACAACAGAGAAAAGGCAGTTTCTTCAGCAAGAGGTGCTGGAAAGGCTGAACAGTTGCATGTAAATCAATGAAGTTAGAACACTCCCTCACACCATACACAAAAATAAACTCAAAATTGCTTAAAGACTTAAATATAAATCAGGACATTACCAATTCCTAGAAGAGAACACAGGCAAAACATTCTCTGACATAAATCATAACAATGCTTTATTAGGTCAGTCTCCTAAGGCAATAGAAATGAAAGCAAAAATAAACAAATGGGACCTAATCAAACTTATAATCTTTTGCACAGCAAAGGAAACCATAAAGAAAACGAAAAGACAACCTACAGACTGGGAGAACATATTTGCAAATGATGCAACTGACAAGGGATTAACTTAGAGAATACACAAACAGCTCATACAACTCAATAACAAAAAAACAAACCACCCAATCAAACACTGGGAAGAAGACCTAAATAGACATTTCTCCAAAGAAGACATACAGATGGCCAATAGGCACATGAAAAGCTGCTCAACGTTGCTAATTATCAGAGAAATGCAAGTCAAAACTACAATGAGGTATCACCTCACACCAGTCAGAATGGCCATCATCAAAAAGTCTACAAATAATAAATGCTGGAGAGGGTGTGGAGAAAAGGGAACCCTCCTACATTGTTGGTAGGAATGTAAATTGGTGCAGCCACTATGGAGAACAATATGGAGCGTCTGTAAAAAACTAAAAATAGAACTACCATATGATCCAGCAATTTCACTCTTGCACATATATCCAGAGAAAACTCTAATTCGAAAAGATACATGCACACTTATGTTTGTAGCAGCACTATTTACAATAACCAAGACTTGGAAGCAACCTAAATGTCCACTGACAGATGAATGGATAAATAAGATGTGGTATATACACACACACACAATGGAATATTACTCAGCCATAAAAAAAGAATGAAATAATGCCACTTGCAGCAACATGGATGGACCTAGAGATCACCATATGAAATTAAGTAATTCAGACAGAGAAAGACTAATATCATATGATATCACTTATGTGTGAAATCTAAAATATTATACAAATGAACTTATTTATAAAACAGAAACAGACTCACAGACATAGAAAACTTATGGTTACCCAAGGGGAAAGAGGGGTGAGGGATAAATTAGGAGTTTGGGATTAGTAGATACAAACTACTATATATAAAACAGGTAAACAACAAGGTCCTACTTACAGCACAGGGAACTATATTCAATATCTTATAAACTATAAATATAAAAAGAATATGAAAATATATATATATACATATATATAACTGAATCACCTTGCTGTATACCAGAAACTAACACAACATTGTAAATTAACTATACTTCAATTTAAAAAAAAATTTAAAAGCTTGGGAAAAAAAAGAATGTAGTATATCTTGCAAACTAAATTATTATAAAATATAATTTAATCAGGGCAGTAAGAAAATAAAAGGAACATTAGACAAGAAAAAATTTGTAAATAAACAAAAAAAAGAAGAAAGAACATGTAAACTGTTAGATTTAAACTTAAATAGATCAGTAATCACACTAAGTGTAAAAGGCCTAAAGCACCCATTAAAAGACAGAGACAGACCAGAAAGGAAAATGTATCTGTGTGCTCAGTACAAAACACACTGCCTTTGCCTGATTTCCCCAGAAGACAGAACTGAGGCAAAAAATTATGTACAGTTCCAATGTACAGTAGTGAAAGACAAGGGGAGTGATTCAGAAAAGGAGGGCAAACAAAGCATTTAGAATAGGAATATAAGTTAATGATATCAGGAAAGGGAAAGACTGGTAATGAAAAAATCACTAATTTAAAAAGTTCTGGGGGTCTAATGTACAGCATGGTGATTATAGCTAATAACACTGTATTATAGAGTTGAATGTGGCTAAAAGAGTAGATCTTAAATGTTCTCATCACAAAAAATGGTAATTATGTGATGAGATGGAGGTGTTAGCTAATGCTTTTTTTGTAATCATTTCACAAAACATAAATTCATCAAATCAACACATTGTACACCTTAAACTTACATAATGTTATGTGTGAATTATATCTCAATAAAGCTGGAAAAATAAAATACATAAAATAAAATACAAAACAAAAACAAACAAAAAATCACTAATCATAAAGGTAAAGATTGATAAACTGGCCCATACTAACACTAAAATTAAGAATATTTATTTATTAAAATACAACCCTAAGCAATTAAAAGGTTAACCACAGGGTGAAAAAATATATTTTTTTAACATATACAACAAACAGCTAGTAACTTAATATAAAAGGAATTCCTTGAAACTAATGAGAAAAAGACAAAGACAGACAACCCAACAGAAAAATAGGCAAGAGAACTGAACAGATATTTTTGGAAAGAGGATATTCAAACAGCCAATAACCATGTAAACAGATGCACAACTTCATCATAATCAGGAAAATGAAAACTAAAATGACATGAGCTCTCACTGCACAGCCTCCACGTGGCTAAAATCTAGACAATTGACAATTCCAAGTTTTGACAAGCATGCAGATCAACAGAAACTCTTTTATGGTGCTCTTGGGAAGGTAGTTCAACCGCCTTGAAAAACCATTTATTAACTTCCACAGTTGAAAATATGCAGCCTCCACAGGCTGATCTTACTCCTACCATGCATATGCGATCCAAGAGACAAAGTTCACAGCATCACTATGTCCATCAACTACAGAATAAACGACAGATTTTGGTATGTTCATAAATGTAATATTATGGTAAACAACATACAACTACACTCAACAATGTGGAGTAATCTTTAAAATGTAATATTTAGTGAAAGAAGCCAGATACAAAATAATATATAATGTATATTTCCACTTAAGTAAAGTTCAAAGAAGGGAAAATTAACTGTATTGTTTAGAAATGCATTAAACATACTACAAATAAAATCAAAGAAATGATTCCCATAAAAGTAAGGATACTGGTCCCCTTTGGGGCAGAAACAGGATAGTAACTGGGTGGAGGGAGAACTTCTGAGGTGCTGACAATGTTCTAGTTCTTGTTCAAAATGATGGTTACACAAGTTTACACTTTGTGATGACTGAGATATGCATTTATGTTTTGTATACTTTATCTGTGTTACAGTTCATGAAAAAAGGCTTTTAAGGAATGCAACTGTACAGGGCAAACAAACCACCCCCAAGGGAACTAAGGAAGTACTTCTCTTTTTTTTCCCTTTTGCATTTTGAAACTTTTTTAATTGAAGTAAAGTTGATTTACAATGTTGGGTTTCACGTGTACAGCAATCGATTCAATTATACATACATATATATCTATTTTTTTTCAGATTCTTTTCCCTTATAGGTTATCACAAAATATTGAGTACAGTTCCCTGTGCTATACAGTAGGTCCTTGGGGAGTACTTCTCTGTAATTGATGACCTTAGGCTTATGTTCTTGGCCTCACTCTAGTGATAAATCACAGGTGCATCCATCGTTTGTATAGAGTGAAAAAAAATCTACTTTCTTGCTATGTGATGACATTTGATGGACAAATTATATTTGTAACCCTCCTCCACATTTTACTTGATGTCATCACTGTATCATTAAGTACAACCCCACTTAATAAACACCTCCATTCTCTTTATAGCTAAATTTTTATCAGTGTCTACCTAGGAAAGCAACACTTCTTGAACAGTGTGGCTATTGTTTCTGCAATGCTATGAGACGTGTTTTGTGAAGCTTCTATTCAAAATTTCCTAATGACTTAATAGCTGTCTTATTCATTCTCATGCCCATGACCCTCTTCTCATACTGTTCTCGTAAAAGGTCATGATATCCAGAGGCTCTAAATCCAATTGCTCTTTTTTTGTATTTTTCATATTCAATCTCTCTGCCTGAGGCAATACTTTTATCATCTCCAATTTTCAAACCACAAATCAAATTATGCCTCTATTGTACATAAACCCTAATAACTTCCTCAGAGAACAAAGAATAAACTTCCTTAAAATGTGTTTAAAACCCTCCAGAATACAAATTCCAACCTTTCTCCCCAACCTCTTTAAATCCACCTCCCCTAGAGAGAGAGATGTACACACACACATTATTTCCCAGTACACACTTAGGTTATCTTCCACAGACCTCTGTTCAAACTTATTTTGTCTGTAATACGTAACAAAACCAGCATTAAACATGAAAAGTAAAATTTCATTTAGAAACCTAGATGAAAATTAATAAATACTGACCAATTTCAAAAGAATAATACATTATGAAAAAATAGTTTTAATGTAAGAAAGCAGGGAACATTCACTGGAAAATTTAATAATGTAATCCAGAGTTACAACAAAAGGGAACAACTCTTAACTTTGTAAAGGATATTTACCAACAGCCTATAACAAACATCTCAACAAAGACAGAAATAAGGCAAGGATGCCATGATTTCACTAATATTTAAGTCCATATTGATTTGTTATCAATGGAATAAGCCAGAAAAAAAGAATAAAGTTATAAATACTTGAAATGAAAGACAAAACCATAACTATTTCTAAGAATCAACCGAAAAATTAGAACACAGCAAAATGAAACAGGCTTATTTGAAAATCTACAGAACTTCCTGCAGCATGTGAAGAAGACAGTGTGTATTTGTCCTTGGAGTCAGAGCTTTCCTGAATGGGTCCCTTGAGGGCTCTCATCTGCTTTGTTCTAATACCCTCAGATACCCCCAGCATCCTCCACAATGCCATGCAACCAATAGAAGTGTAATAAATGTTTGTTGAATTGAATCAAACAGAAGTCTCTTGAAGATAATATCCAAGTCTGATGTACAGCAGGGTGAAAAGGGCAATGACAAGACTAGTTGGTTAAAGAGAAGAGATTACAGCAGGCTTGTTTGCTGATGGAAATGATCCAGTAGAAGGAGAAAGATTGGTTATCTCCCATTTTGCCCATATCATCAAAGAGTAAACAATGCCAGGAAATACATAAATGTCCAATATTTCAATTTATCAGTCTTACTCAACTACTTCTAGTTTAACCTTATCCATGGTCCCAGAATGTACTATCCCTATCGAGGTGACCATGTCCCCCAAGAGTCACAGAGAAATCTGAAAAAAATGGGGTCAATCCCATTCCCCTGCAATTTTGCAATTGAGATTCTGATAAACCCAAGCCAGCCAGCTGTGAGGAGATGAACTAAAAGGTCATGGAGAATCAGATCCCAAGTTTGTACCATCATAGGCAAAAGCCCCTGCAAACTGCAATAATGGAGAAATAGAATCAATGAACAAGCTTGTTTATACAGCAGAGGACAGAGCAGATATGCAGGTAGAAGCGGAGATCAAAAACCATAAAAGGAAAGGGAGAAAGGGAGGGAGGGAGGGAGAGAAAGATGGTGGGGAGAGAGAAAGAGAGAGAGAGGGCAGCTGCCTGGATCCTTGACGTCTTCCCATTTTGTTTCTGTTCTCATAAGGCCTGACTGTGATTCGTTCTTCTACCTCCATGTTTTCACAATAATCCCTTATATGGGCATGACCAAATGTGAGTGGTTTCTGTTACAACCCCAGAATCCTGACTCCTGACCAAAAAATAATTCAATGGTAAATTATTTCAGACTCCAAGTACTCTAGGACAGTACCATCTAATAGCCTGCAATGTAAGCCACATACGTAATTTTAAATTTTCTAGTAGCCATGCTTTAAAAAGAAGGAACAGATGGAATTAAATTAATATATATTATTTAAGCCAATAGATTCAAAATAGGATCGTTTCAACTTGTAATCAATGAAAAATAATTTAGACATTTTACATTCTTTTTTTGTAGTAAGTCTTCAAAATCCAGTGTGTATTTACACTTACAGCATATCTTAATGTGAATGTGCCATATTTCAAATATCCAATGACCACATGTGGCCAGTGGCTGCCATAATGGGCAGCACAGTTCCAGAAGCTCAGAGAGGGGAGAGACCAATGTGCATACAGTAAAAGGACCTGGGGGAGCTATCCTGGGGGAGCAGTGCTGAGAGATGCAGAAGGAGAACACATTAGGGCATCCCAGGTGAGAAGGACCTGGTAAGCGAAGAGACGGAGACTAGAATTAGGATAAACTAACAAGAAGAGTGAGGTATTCCACCAACAAACAACAAACTTTTAGCCATTATCCCAGAAAACATTGTTCGATCATCTTAAATGTGGGTATGCATGCTTTCCTGAAACAAATTTCAATTCTAAAGGTGGAATGACATTCCATTTATCACCTTCAGTGAATGTGGAGCCCCTCAGACTCTGTCATTTTGCTATTTTGGGGGGACTTTTGTGACCTCTCTAATTCAGAAGCCAGTGATAGGTATTTTATAGACTAAGAACCCCAAGAACAAGAGAATAAAATTATTCCCAATGTCACCATCTTTCTGGAAAAAAAAAATACCTGCGTCTAGGCCTCAATATCAGAGGTCACTAATTAACGCTCTTCCCCTCCCCAGACTGCTGCATGTGAATCCTTAAAAAGTTTCTGAGGATATGAATTTGTGTTTTGGAAATTGGTGGTTTTACTGAGCTAGCACCTATGAGGCCTTATTTTCTCATCCCTCATTTTTCAAGAAGTAGAGAGTCTATGTGATGGAGTGGAGGTACATGAAAACTGCAGCATCTAGAGAAGAGTTGCTACTAGAACCTGGTGGAAAGAACTGTGAGTGTGTCTCAACACGCCAGTGACCAGGTGGCCTCAGGCTGACACTATCTAGTAAGCAGGGATAAGGAGGTGTCTGGGCTGTCTTTACCCTCCCAAAACCAGATTCAGTGCCTTCACTTATCAAGAGGTCAATAAAAGGGAAAGGAATTAATAAATGCATCAGTGGATGCAGCTCTGCCCCTAAAAGACTACAAGCCGCAATTTGGTATGAGTTTGTTATGATTCTTTCCTCTGTGATGCTAAGTTCTTGTGGACAGTTGTGGAATAGAAGCACACATCTGTAACAAGTCACTAGTCCTAAAAGACCTATTATCTCCAAGGACACTTGAGAAATTTCACAAAACCATATAGCTCCCTGACTTCCTTCCAAATCAAGGTGGGTGGGCAGAGAGCTCTGGCGCTCACCACCTTTTCTGCCTGTCAAATTGACTCCAGATCCACATATGCATGAAAATCTGCCCCTCTTGCCCTATTTCTTCTCCAGTAACCCCCAAATCACTCTTTTAACTGTTTTTAATATTGGTCCTTCAAGATTGGGCAGCTGAGGAATCTTATCAGAGTAACCAAATGCAGTTTTGCATTCTGCCCAACTCATACTCTGTTCTGTTTAACTTTTCCACTGCTAGCTCCTTGCCACATCAGTCATTACATCATTGTGGTACTCCTTTGTAATCACTCACTCTCAGCTGTATTCTCAGAAAGCACAAGAGAGACCAAGAAAATGATGGATTTGGATAGCCTGTTCTTTGGCATTCAGTCATCACTCCCTAGAGGCCTGATTATGAGAGTGACAGAGCAGCACAGAGAAGCTATGCATCTAGTAATAGGTGGCAGACTTCAGGCAGATGTTAAGAGAGTGGGACCCAGAAAATAAAATATTGTGTTTAATTGTCAACACTCTTTCTGTTTCTATGAAACAAGGTGGACCAAAGTCCTGTGGCTCTCTATGTCTTAGAGCTCCAATGATTTGCCCCATTTGCATGAGTTCAAAATAAACAATCTGTGAAAGCTCTTTAAGCTTAGTATAAAAACTGAAAAATAAATAAAATGTTGCTAAAGTGTTGCTTAGGGTGTGCCTAAGAACACTGATTTTATTTAGGGTGGATTTTTTTTGTTTGTTTTTTTGCTGTTTGTGTTTTGAAACAGACATATTGCATGTTTTATAGCCTCTGTTCCCAGCATTACTTGCAGTTCCTGGTGTGGTAGTGATTTAGGGCTCCTTCTAGCACAGTTGCTGAAAAGAAGGCTGCTGCCCTGTTCTTCTTCTTTTGTACTGACTAGAGGCATGTTGACTGCTACTTATTAGCTCTTTGATCTTTATTTTTGTACATATGGTCAGGACCTCGCCAGTGCCCAGAATGGCAGGCTGAAATTCTAGCACATTCTGGCCTGTGTGATAAACTGCTTTGCTCTGGGAAAAAGTGAGTGCTGTGCAAAGACTGATGCGTATTAAACACCCCCATTATTGAGAGAACGAGCTTTCCTGAGTGTCTATTAACCTAAGACTGCTGCTTCTCCATACATTTAAAGGAGCCTCCATTTAGAGTCACGTTCTATAAGAGATTTTAAGTTCCAAATGTTGCCAAATACAGTCGAACTTAAAAGCTATATCAATTTAATGCAATCTATTTCACAAGTAAAAATGTGTGAACCCCTCGTTTTTCTTTCCATTTTACTTGCCTCTTGCTTTTTCTAAAATAACATCCATGTGAAACTATTCCATAAGACATTGTCTACCAAATGCGCCCCACCTTACATTTCAGCAAGTCCAGTTTCTCTTAGTGGCACTTAATGACCAAAATATGTACTTTTGAAAAAAATTCAAGTACATTTGTGGAGCAAGAATATTGTCTGTTGAGTTTTCCATATGACTTGATTCAAAACTCTGCAGTGCTAAATTAACAAATCTGTCATTTTGTCATCTAAGCTCAGAATAAGGCTCAGGGCACCAATGTTCAAGCAGTTCTGAAAACAGTTCTAACTTTTGGGCAACAGTAGAGGATAATATGGTGGCTGATGAAAGGTAATAGAACAGTCGCCAGGACTTTGGCATACAGCAGGGTGGCTGGAGGGACTAAGTCTGAGTCTAGCACTTGCTGATCTTAGGTAATTCACTTGCAATTCTCCCAACCTCATTCATCTGTAAAATAAAAATAATGATAAACCTATGTCACAGGATTTTTATGAGGATTAAATAAGAATATGTGGAAATGCATGGTTAATTATGCAATGAAATTCAAATAACACATTGAATCCAATAGGAAAAACCAAGAGGAAGGGGGAGCTTTGCAAATTCTTGTTCCTTACTTGGTACAGAGTAACTCTACCAATTGTCCCTCTTTGGCTCTACCAAGAGATTTTCAAGATTTTGAGATTTTCTCAAAAGCTAGGGATATATTGCCTTCCATTTATATTGCACAAGCTTGAAAGTAGAGAACTTTGACGCTGTGACTTGTTTCTACAACATAAGCCTCAGGTTAACTCTTCCTTGCCTTCATGGTACAAACCATCCAGCAGGCTATGTGCCCAGCATTGTGCTGAGCAGCTACAGGCACCGCCTCACCTTTGTGTGCTCCTCCTCCTCCTCCACAGCCACCCCTGCCACCACCAGCCACTGCCAGCACAAGCCACCACCACTGTGGCACCTAAGACTCTTCCTAGTCCTAACATCTTCACCGCTCCACTCTACTACAAGAACCCACTTCCTATGCCCCTGCCCTTCATCTCCTCTTGTCTAGGAACATCTTAGAGAACAAAAGAAATGCAACTTCCACCCATGGCTTTTCCCTTTCCGAATTTTCTTTGTTTCCAGTCACCACAGTCCAGATCACTGCTCCCCAACCTGGGTGACATCTGTATTCTCTCCAGCAACTTATGTTTGCAGCTTCATCCTTCTCAAAGATTGAGGGATAGCCTGAGTTCTTGTCTTGATCCTTTATTCCACCTCTAAGAGAGATGCTCGTATTCTTAAGTCTACTTACCAAATAATCTGAAATTACAGTTGTAAAGAGATTGGTAGGTAGACTTTTTTGGGGGTCGGTGGGATTAAATAGAATGGGGTGATGTTGAGAATTGAAAGAATATTTTAAATTTTGCTTGGGGCCCAAATGTCAAACTTAAGCATTTTTTGCAGTACCACGCAAAGCATATAAGCTCTGTATTTTGGCTACTACTCTGTTCATGTGTGGGAAAGAGACAGAATCATCATTTAAGGGTGGTAAGAAGATTAATGTGTTGACATTTTCAGTGTATACTGGAATCTCTGAATTAAAGATGGATTGCTTTAGCAGCTTCCATAAGTAGGCAAATCCTGGCTAGGTGGGTCCCCTGCTCCATTCTTCTCAATGCTCAGGTCTCTACAAAAAGGACCTGAACATGTAAGGAAGACATTTTTACCCTGGTAGATGAGATTCTATTTCAACCCTGTTGAAATAT